>NC_092213.1:17502205-17569267 GCF_043381705.1 Parasteatoda tepidariorum
TATATATATATATATTATGTCATATTTTTTTTGCTAAGTAATAAAATCAAATTCTCAGTTTTAAATATTTTTATTTCATATGCTTTGCTTTATTTATGCGTGTTTAATGTAATGCCTCAATGACAGACAGATGAGCTGTGTCTGTTTCATTGGTACTCCATCAAACTTCTCTAGTCTGCGTTCGCGTTGCACTATCGCCCATCGCCATGAATGAAGGTGTCTAAAGATTGCGCACTATTTTGATAAAGAACTATTCTTGTTAATGCGCATGCGCAAGGGAAGCCCAAGAGCGGGATGCTACTTCTTTCCAACGGAGGATGTATTCAATCTTTACAGGTGAAGGAAGAAAGCATCGTTCTTCTTTCCATTGAGACCGGCATGTGATTTCAACAAATACATGTTCTACAATTTTCGTGAAGTAAGCTCAATTAAATATTCTTTATTGCAAAATTGATATTGCAAATTGATATTGATTAATTTAATCTATAGTAGTTAGTTTTTTTTTCAATATTTTTTTTAAAATTCGTCCCTTTAATATTTGTTTCTTCATTTAGAAAAAGAGAAATAGCGATTTGTCTGGCTCATAATTAGTTAAAATTCTGTCAAATTAGCTGAAAAATTTAAATCCCTATATAATGTTGCATTTTATTTGATATATATTTTTTAATTGTAAAAGAGAAGCTAGTTATTCTTATTGATATTCTTTATTGTTACCTTGCATAGTTTACTTAATTCAGAAACAGCAATGGAGAACATCAGACCTTTACAAGTCCTCCAACTTTAAGCTGGACGTCTTTCCAGCTACTTAAGATTTAAGAATTATAAGAAATTATAAGAAAATTATCTTATTAGACATTACTTTCATTACAAATAATAAAATGAGAAATTTGCAATTGCCAATTTTGCTTGTTTAGTTGTTAATTTCTTGGCCTGAAAATATTTAAAAAAAACTTTCAATTATTAGCAATGATTGAATGAATAATTTTTCTGAGTAATTTTAAGAAAATAATCATTGTTTTTAGAAAGAAAAAAGCAAAATTCTCGTTAATGAAACCAAAATATATTACCTGATTAACCTAACAACTTACTGCTAGACTTTAAATTTTTAAATTTTTTTAGAAACAGGGACAATTTTCTATTTTACAATCTTTGCTATGATATATATACTGTATTTGAGCCATTCATTTGGTAATATTTCCTCTCATATTTTAACTGTTTACTGAAACAATTTTTGTATTTAAAATTATAATTTGTATTACCCCACATTCAATGAAAAATATAGAACTAAAAAATAAATTTAATCGAATGAATGGTTCGTATGCCACTCGCTAAGATACCATGAAAAAATGTCCATATCTTAGCGCGTTTACAAGATTTTATTGCATATTTTAAAATCATATATTACCATGCATTAATTTTACCAAAATCTTTACCAAAGCTCTTCGATAATTGTCAAGTAAAATTGTATAATTTTATTGTATTTGCTTTCAAATTTATGAGTGTCACATCGAAATTTATAAAAGTGTTCTGTAAAACTGGATTAATTTTCAAGATCACAAATCTCTTTTCATGTTAGCGTATGGAAAGAATTCACATTTTTCATATTCTAAAGCCTTTTTTGATCAAAAATCTTCATTATTTACTAATCTTTGGCTAACAAAATATGACGAATAACGTCTTTTCGATTCCAAATTTTTTGCTAATTAATATGTAATTCTTATTTGTGCCATGAATAAAAAGTATTTCATTTATTTTTAATTTTTTTTAAATAAATGAAATAAATTAAAAAATAATAGATACAGTTCTTGCATTATTTAAAATTATATAGTGGTAACACGTTTACTTGCATTCGATGCCACCTTGTTAACTTTCGATCTAATGCACAAAATTTCATGTACTAAGATGACATTTTAATAGCTCTAAGGTTTAAACATAAATATTCTAATTAATTCGCTTAAATGTTTTTTAAATTATGCTATCAGATCTAAATCGTATTTATTTTGTCTGAAAGAATACGTTTTAGACGTATTTTTTTTCTGAACCTCCAACGGTATTTGATTGCTGCAAACTAGAAAATATAGTCCCAAGAGCTTAGAAAGGAAATCTGCTGAAAAACTGAAAGTCTAGATCCCTTTTATTAATGTTATTTTCTCTTTTTTTATTTATTTATTTTCTTCGGATAAACGTGTTTTATAAATTGGGAAAAAGCATGGTCAAAACTACTAGAATACGGCGAAATTTAATGCATTTCTGGTTTCATGAGAACACCAAAAAACTACGTAATTTTTATCGAAATGCTTTGGTTATGATTTTTTAGTTAAATTAATAATAAAATATAATTTTCTAATATGTGATAAAATTTGGTAATTTTATCATGATACCTTGTATCATAGTGTATCGTAGAATGGAAAATATAATCGTCTTTTCTACAAGCTTCGAACATTTAATGTCTAGTAATGGATGGCAGTTGGCTATTTTTAGTAAACGCATCTACAAATTTCTTAAAAAACTCAATTATTTAAATGATTCTAGTTTAACGAAGAAAGTACTTAACTGGAGCAAGTCGTACATCTGAATAAAGTAATTGTAAAAGCGACAACAAAACTGCAACAATATTCTATTTCGTATTAAGAGGGAGAATAGTCCTAAAGGATGATGTTAAAATTATAGACAAAAGATGTATTTCTGTTTTGAAAATCTATTTTCTTAGAGAGATCTCAATTTGAAATTACTGGCTTAGACGCTTTAATAGACATTTATTATGAACGTACATATTCAGATTTAATACATTAGACATTTAAAAAACTGACAATCGTTGAAAAGATTTTCTTAATTTTTTTTTTTGTTGCTTTAAATTTTAGTATTAAGCTTCTTCTATCTCAGATACAATTAAAGAGTACCCTTCAATTCAAATATTAAAAACACTCTAAAAAAGTTTCTAAAAATTAAGCAAAAATGCGTCAAAACGGCTCCAAACCAAAAAATAGTCGAATTTGAAAATCATGTCTACACAAATTTGAAACTTACCCATTTATATTCAAAATGCACAATCTCAAAAAGGATGTTGCCGGAGAAATGTTTCAGGGAGGTGTTCGTTGGCTGCCTGTGGGACTTGTGGGATTGTGGATCTGCACCAATGAACTAGGAAATTAGTACGCATTGGCATATTGTTTCAATTTTGAATATATGGAGTTTTCAGATTCAGTTATTATATGTTTAAGAGCTATTTTGATACATTCTTACTCAATTTTGAGAAAACCGTTTTTACAGTAAATAACAATGAATGATTTCTACAAAAATGAGTGATATGATTTTTAATTATTTAATTTTTAGTACCGAAAAATACAACTTAAGTTAATGCAGTAATTTTCGGCAATTACATAGTTTAAATACATTTTCTGAAACACATTTATTTTGGGAACATCTCTTTACTCTAACATAGTAGGAAAAAATTTATTATAGAATTATTTGAAACTTTTTATATGGGTTTTCTATAATATTGGCTATATTGTAAATTGAAAGTTAAGGTTTAAGAGTGAATATATTATTTTTATCAAGCTTTAACCAGTTAAGAAAGTGTAAATAAACAATTTTGTCAAGGAATTCCAAAAGAAATGTGGTCATCGTTTGCGAAACAGCGTATGCACATGATACATTTATTTTTAATTTTTTTCCAAAATTTAAATAAGGTTTGTTAAATTTCATGCAGTTTAAAAAGTAAAAACCATCACAATTTTTTTGGCTTTCATTATTAAGAGAAATAAGTTTGGTAATGTTTCCCTCTGCCCCTGAAAGGGATAGCTACGAATATTTGATATTTTGTTCAAAATATAAATATTGAATAATATATTTGGTAATATTTAACTACATAAATATTTTTAAAAAAAAATTAAAGCACAGCCAATCATGTAATTGATCTAGAAAAAAAATCATTTGTTGCTTGACCATAACAATTTGGTGTAGAACTGTTAAAGAAACTCACCTTCTCAAGTTTCATTTATAGCCAGCACTGAAACAAGAATTATTTGACCAGGCTTTTATATACTCTCCTTAACACTTTAAAAGTTAATGTCGGCCTAATCCTTCAAAGTTTTAACGCAAATAAAATTTTGCATTTGCGAGCTAGGACAAAGCTATCATTGAGAAAAGGTATACAGTAAATGCTAAAATATAAGATTGTCGCTAGTCTTTTTTCAATCTTTAAGGGAACAAGAACGGCATACTAATATTTCCCCGAAGTTTAAAAAATAGATTATTAGTCAAATAGACAATTAGTAGTTAGTCAGTCTTAGACAATGTAGATAATTAGTCAATCTTTCTATGCCAACTAAATGAAAAAGAAAATACAACGTTCACAGAGTAGTTGCCTGTACCTGGATATGTATTTGTGACGGCCAAAGCCCGAATTCGGCCACTTCGTGAATTGGCCAAGAACGCTGTAAATTGGCTGACCAATGTCCGATCTTTTCTTGATTTCGGGAATTGGCCGGATATAATTACATTTATTCGATATTTTATTACTTACTGACGATAGATTACATTTATTCGATGATATAATTACATTTATTCGATATTTTAATACTTACTGACGATAGATTATAAGATAAATACCGGGCAAATGCATACCGGGCAGTGGCATTGAACCTTAAAAAATCATCAGTCTAGGATATACCGGGCAAATGTATATCGGACAAAAGCATACCGGGCAGTGGCACTGAACCTTAAAAAACATCAGTGTAGGATATACCGGGCAAATGTATACCGGGCAGTGGCACTGAACTAGACCTTTGGTAAATGTCCGAAATATGTACTAGGTCTAGTTAAGTGCCACTGCCCGGTATGCATTTGCCCGAGCATTCTTGAATGAACACATCGCGTTTTGGCCGGAAATTCGTGGCCACTTCGCGAAATGGCCGGCCAAAGTGCGAAATAATTGATCGTTTCAATTATTTCGCATTTCGGCCGTGACATATATATATGTATATATATATACATATATTAAATTGCGCCTAACGTACCTACCTAACGTAACCTACCTAACGTTACACCTAACGTAAATAAAATCAATATCTTATTTTTAGCTTTCACTTTCAGTAAAAGCTAAAAAAAAGATTCTTTATGTCGAGTTCTTTGCATTTAATCTTTAATGAAGCAAGCTAATATTTATACTAAGTTTATAAAAATATTAATTAATCAGCCTTACTATGCCAACTAAATGTAAATAAAAATACTGCGTTTGCCGTTAGGTTGCCTGCTATCTGGGTATATATGAATATGAACAGAGTAAGCATTTTAAGTGATTCTTCACCTTCATATTAAATTTTCGATGCTCTGTGTCTCTGAACTTCTTGAAGTAGAAGTAATAATATACCCTGGATATCGCGAAAATCGAAACGAACTCAACCTAACGTAAATAAAATCAATATCTTTCTGAAAAACTTAACACTCGGAAAAATTTTCATTCAACTTTTTTTTAAATATATTTCTTCGGAATATTAGAATTTAATATGGATTGCAGGAAATATTAGTTGAGACATGAGTTCATTTTATTGCAAATAACCACCATAAGGTAGGTTTCACGTTGAAAAATATTTCTTTAATGTAATTGTAAGAAAAATATCCGACGAACATTATTTTTCATAAAAGCATTAACATTTACTTTTTTTATAAAAACAGAAACATTTTAGTCATAAAGTTTACTGTAGAAAAATGAATGCTAAAATTACACGGAAAGTTCTTCGTTTTTGACGAAACCATTTTTTTTAAACATATTCCGACCAAAATTTTCTTCGTTTCTTTTGTACCGTTTTACAATATTATTTATTGTGCAAATTACAGTAAAATTCTAGTATAACTAAATCAATTCTACATTGCAAATTTGATCCCCCCTAAAACATCACCCATGTAACCAAATCCACCGTGCAACGTATATTAGGATTAAGCCAAAATCACTATAATATACTTTTACATTTGTCAGATAAAGAGATTCATTAAATGATTTAGAATAAACGATCAGCTTCAGGCGCAATGTGGTGCATGCAAAAATTGTATATAATATATCAGCAACCTGTTTGGTAAGTTAACATATTAAATATTGGTTAAAAGCTCACTAATTTTGTTGACTAATTTGAACTAATAACTTGTAATTTTATTGTTATTTTGAATGTTATTTTTGAAATTGTTTGCAGAGAAAAATTATTTATGTTAACAAATCGGATCTTAATGCATATCATGAGAGGAACGTTTGGACGAAGGAAGAGTAAAAAAACACGATTCTTTTAGTACATATACAAGTGAATAACTTCAAGTGAATAATTTATGCCAAAACTGTAGATGCGTTATATTAAATTGCTGAAGTTATGGTAAATGGTTCTAGCACACTATGTACTTGTATTTTTTATCGTGAGCATTCACAAAAGCTGATCTAGCTTAGTTTTAAAACAATAAGATTTACTGTAATATCACAGAATCACAATAATTTAATAATTAGTGCAGTAAAAATTACGGTCTAAAATCTTACGGTAAAAGCGGGATTTCGTAGTTAAATGGATTTTTTGAAGCTTCATTCAAGGAACCAACACTTTTTACCATTATTTTATCCAGAAATTCTTATTGTGACGAAACAATAGCTATTATTGTGAGGCAATCATTGACACTGGTGAGCAGGAGCGAACAGGAGCCTATCCTCCTAGCATGATATAGAAATAATTTAGCTATTTTCTATTGAGTAAGGTACAATTTGTAATAACAAAACCATTTACATATTGATTACAAACTTTCAATTATTATTGTTTTTTTACTATCAAATATGTATTTTTGAGACGCTAGTGTTATTAGAGTTGGAAGATTAGAGTACGCAATAAATAAGTATGAATAATGAAAATAAGAATTTTTTCCCAGGAGCTAAAATGTGGTACTAAAAATCTTAAGCCATCTTCATTCGGGAAAATACTGCAACGGTTATTACTCAGTAAACTATGGTACAATTATGAGAAAAAGAAAATTGTGATGATAACAAGCGTACGACTTGATGCACTTTAACGCAGTTATTAAATATATATTTTTCCTTACCACATAAAATAATAAAGCACTCACACATTGAGAGGATGATTGATAATAATTATTGTTTAATTCAAAAAATATCTTGAACTTGTATGCAACCTTACAGCAATTTAAGGTATTCTGGAGGTTTATTTGATCTGTTTTGAGGTGTCAGTGATGATTTGAGGTATATTCGAAGTTGATTGCAAAAACAATCTTAAGAAATCAACCTCCCAAGGTGTATGAAGTAGTTTTTATGCACACGTGTGGTGGTTGTCTTGAGGTTGATGGAAATATACTTTAGAGCAACCCAGCTTAGGTAGGTTGTTTTTGAGGTGAACGGATCACTTTTTTTCCACACTTTAAGCAAATACGCATATTCCTGGTGTGAATAATTTGTTCCGAACTAAACTAAATTGTTTCCAAGTTATATATGAGGTTGATTTTGTGAGATGTAAATAAGGTTCAAATTGAGGTTTATTAATGGTTATTTGGTGCAAAACAGAGCCTCGTTTTCTACCTCAGGTGTAATTTTTATATCTGCCAACCTCGAAAACACCTTGTTTTCTTGTAAGGGCTGCTCTTCTTTCACATTAATGCGCTATGGTTCATTAAACAAAACTTTCTCTGAAAATAAAAGAACAAGATTTTCCTTTTAAAATTAAAAAAAAAAAAAGCATATTGCTACAATTCCTTGTAGCTATAACGTAGAAAAAAAAACAGAAAACGCTGTCTGTATTACAACTATAAGGCGTTCAAAACATATATTTAGAAAAAATATTTTGGATGTAAAACTATATAATTTCTTTTCTCTCAATTTTTTCCCTTCAATAAAGAGCTTTAAGGTGCTTTTGAATAAAACCTCTCCTAAGTATTCATTCATTTTCTTAAAATTTTTATCAATCTTAATGTGGCATATACTGACAATACTTTAAACACTTAGTATCATTTTCAATAAAATTATTTAAATTTGATTCTTTTTCATATGTCTTGTAATGCGTACTCTTTTAATTACCCATTAAAATAAGTTTCTTCCACATTTGTTCAATTTCATTCGATTCTAATGTGCTGTTTAATGCTAATTTATCAAAAAACCTTTTAGAAGAGATTTAATTCAATTTTATTAAATTCTTTCATATTTAACGTGATAAATCCAGACAATACTTTCAATCACCAATTTGAATAATATTTATTGAATTTTGTTAAATTTCATTCATGTTTAATGTCCTGTATACTAATAATCCTTTCTTAATTAAATCCCGATTAGAATGATTTTTATGCAATTTTATTTAATTTTCTTCAAATTTAAGGTGATATATAATTGCAGCATTTTCAAGCAAACATTGGAATTTTTTTATTTTTTATTTGGTTCAAATTCATTCAATTTTAACGTGCAGTAAAAAGATAATTCCAACCAATTATATTCTTAATTGCATTTTCTTTAGAATTTTCACACATTCAATTTTATAAAATTTCTCTCAACTGCAATGGGATATACAATCTATAACAAAAAAATCGATGCACCAAGAAGGAGTAGTCCGATTGAAACGAAAATTGGTGGATAGGAAGACAATGTACAGAATAGTAAATGATTAAAATTTCAGAACAATTGAATAATTTATTGCAGAGTTACAGTAACAAGTTCAATAAGGTGTTGACCCGCCTCTAGCCTGGATACAAGCTGCCACACGGCGTGGCATAGACCGATAAAGCTCCCGGATGGTCTCTTGCGGTATTTCCTGCCAAATTCGATCCAATTGTCGAACGAGGTCATCAACATTCCGTGCCAGATGCAATCGCCTTCCCATCATATCCCAGACATGCTCGATGGGAGAGAGATCTGGTGATCTGGCAGGCCAAGGAAGAGTTTGACAAGCTTGCAGACAGTTCATAGCAACACGTGCCGTATGTGGTCTGGCATTGTCCTGCTGAAAAACCAGCCCAGGGCGCTGCAAAAGGAACGGTAGCAAAACAGGTCTTAGGATGTCGTCGACGTACCGCTTTGCAGTAAGTGTACCTCTAATGACGACCAAAGGGGTCCGACTGTCAAAGGAAATGGCACCCCAGACCATAATGCCTTGTTGAGGGCCGGTGTGGCGTACAATAGTGAAGGCAGGATCCCCCTTCTGCCCTGTGCGTCTCCAAACACGTCTTCGATTATCGTCAGGACACAGTTGGAAGCGGGATTCGTCGCGAAAGACTATACGTCCCCAGTCGGCATCACTCCAGCCTGATCGAGCCAAAACATTCATGCATACGAAATTTCAAAGCAATCGGATGATTGCTTCTTGGTGCGTCGATTTTTTGTTATAGAATGTATAATAACAACAATTTCAAGAACTCATTCACATTATTATTATTTTTTTAATTTTGTTAAATTTCATTCAATTTTAATGTGCAGTATAATCATAATTCCATCCTCATTAAATTCCTATTACAATAAGTTTCATTCAATTTTATACTCATAAACCAATTTTTTTATAAAAAAGGCAGCATAAAATCACATTATTTTTATCTAATTTAAGACGCTTATATTATGACTAAACACTTTTTAATTCTATTTTTGTGATACAAAGTATTAACTACATTTTCATGAAAAATTCGTGTTTTACCAAAGTAGTCTTTATTTTTAAAAATGATGCAATTTTTAACAAAAAGAAAATCGCCCTTCGGTGAAAGAATTTCTTCAAATTAATGTCATCATTTATAGACTTCTTTAACTGCATATTTAAAACTAGAAACGTTTTAAACACTTCTAAAAATGACTTCAGGCAATTATGGATTCTAAAAAATACTGTTTAAACATAAGAAAAAGGGTTGTGACATTCAAGCCCCCCCCCCCAATAAAAAAATAAGAAGCATTAAATTTGAACTCAAAATAAGCTTCGAAAAGTAAGTCATTTGAATAAATAGCGAGCTTAAATATTGTTATTTATATAATTTACATTTTAAAGAAATAAATGATCATCATTATAAATTTTTGTTAATGTTTTCAAAGCTTCTGGGCAATGCCAAGTAATTTCAAAAAGAAATATTAATATCAGACTATTATAATAGCAAATAAATTTCTGCTAAGCATGAAATATTAAACATAAACGAAAAAAATGGCAAACATAAGCAATTTTTTATAGTTATATTTCCGTTATTATATTGATGTTAGTGAGGCAAAGCGAATCTGCATTAAATAAATGCAAAAATATATTTTCAGCTTCATAAATAGAATTTTTATAGGTTTTTAGTTCTACTTTGTTTTTAAGATAAAAAATATGAACTGTTGAAATTGTCTTATATTATTGTTTCATAACAATTGACATAAAATTTTTATCTCCTTTTAATAGGGTCAGTTTTTAAATAGCTATAGTAATTATATAGTTATTGTAATCAAATAGCAATTGACACAGATTGATTTCATGAATAACGCTTAAGTGTAGCAACTTCTATCATAAATGCTTTTTGACGCAGCAAATAAATTAAATGAGGAAAGAAAGAATAAAAAATGAAGGAAGGAAAATGAATTAATTATCAGCAGTTCTATGAATTATTATGATTAAACCAGCTTAATAGTGTAAAAATCAGTAAATTAGGAGTATCAGTAAATTAAATGGTATAATTAAATTTGTATAATCTGTCGATATAAGAAAATCTGTAAATTACCGAAACTGAGAAGTAAAAACACTAGCGACTTGAAGTAATAAAAGCAAGGAAATAACTATGGAAATATTTTTTCAAGTACTTATATTTTATTTTATAAAACCGTCTTTGGATAGCAGACCCAATTTTTGAGTTTACGACTATTATGTTTAACTCCGTAGCCTTGTCATTTCGAGCCCTATCCAGAAGACAAGAAATTTGCTTTCGTGGAGAATTTTTTGATAGAACTCACCCGCATCTGCTTTACATGAAGAGGAAGACCACGAGAACCTCCCACGGTTAACATGACAGCAAGGGGACTGTAACCCATGATCCATCTACCACGGAGGATATTTCACGTCAGCATTGTGATCAGTGCAAGCCAGATGCAGAATTCGTATGGACCAGCCATCACCGGGATTCGAACCCGGTTCACCTCATTCAAAGGCGAATGCTCTAGCCCCCGAGCCTTCGTAGCTATGTATGTTCTTTAATGACAAAAAAGTTAGAAATCCGTGACATTTATAGAACATATTTATTCATAAATACTACTTTAGAATAATTAAAAGTTGATGGCATGCCTTAATCTTTCAAAAGGTTACTTGCATCAATTGACTTTGAATTTTAAAGTTTAGTTGACGAATTTCAATATACAATTTGAATTAACCCTTAATGCTTATAAAATAAACACTTCCTCTATGCATTTTATAACAATTTCTGATTTCTTCTGAGAACGATTATATAGCCAAAACACTTAACTGCGTGGGCTGCAGTTGAATAATGAAGCATGAGAAAAAAAAGTTTTTGCACCTCGTTCCATTCGTGAAAAGATTCATTAATAACGAAGCCTAAAACACGCACTTACCCTTTAACAATTTTCTAGACTGCGGAAAAAGTTTCTCGAATAGAAATTGAATTTATTATCTCCTAATTTCCCTAACACTTATGACCGAGAAAATCTATCTGCAAATTTTAGAATAAAACTATTTTTCAATAATAGAAAATGGGATATTAGCACTTTTAATATATATTTTAATAGCTCAAGTTAAAAATTTAAATTAAAATAATATATATATACAATTTTAACGTGCAGNGCCTGTTTTTTAAGCAACAGCCGTTTTGTTGTGTTCACTAAATAGGCGACTCGTGCGTCGCAACGAGTGCTTGTACTGTGTCCTGGCGTTCATTGGGAACAACTGTGCTCAGTTACAGCTGTGTAGGTAACCTGTACAGTCAATTCTGTGACATTTTAAAATGTTCAAGCTTAAAAAACCGCTGGAAGAGTAAAGTCAGTGATGCATTTTAAGTCGGAAAAAAACTTGTTTGCTGTGCTGTACACATTCAAAGGCAGATTTGTGAAGTTAACGAAGCTTCCTGCTGACAAATTTTGCTACTCCATGACAATTATTAAATTCCTGGATATTAATGTTTCCTTTCATTATTGCGAGCTTCATTTGTCAGCTGAAACTAAGATTCAGGCTTTATTACAGCCAAATGCTGAATATATTACTCTTCAACCATTAATTATCCCAGATCTGTGATCCAATCAACAGACTTGGTGGCCTTCAATTTATGATTAAAAGACTAAGCTTATAAACTTGTCATTGACAAACTAATAAATTTCTCGAAATTTTTATAAATAATAATGGTCACTGCTAATAGTAAGAATTTATTTCCGATAGTTAAAAATATATTTCCAAAATTAATGAGTTATCAAATAAAATCAATTCAAGTAATCGTCAAAAATTTCTAACGCAAAATTAAAGAGGAAAAATGTGTTTACTTTAAAGAGGTCATTAGTGTCTTTAGTTTTTTATATAAATTAAAATTGCAGTTTTACCGAAATAAATAAATAATTTAAATTTGTTACATCTTATCTTTTTTTAATATTTATTTTATAATTGGCGTTGAAAAGCCGACCTATTTCTGAGATTCTGACTACTAATGCTCAACTCCTTAATCATGTAGTTTAACGCAATATAGAAGAGAAAGGAACTCCCGAATCAAGCATTGGAATCAACTAGCCATCGAGTAGAACTTTTTGTTAGAACTATCCCTCATCTGCGTTACATAGAGAGGAAAATCACAAAAACCTCCCACGGTTTGCCCGATAGCAAGGGGATTCTAACCCATAATCAGTCTACCACTGAGGACATTTTATGTTAGAGCTGCAGCCGGTCTGCGGCGAGTGTGGAATTCATTCACTGGGATTTAAACCCAGATAACCTCTTTGGTAGGCGCGTGCTCTACCCCCTGAACTACCATGACACTTATAAATTATTTTATTTTGAAAGTGACGTTGCACAAATGACCTAATTTTTTGGTTTACGACTACTATTGTTCAAGTCCATATACTTGTAGTTTTTAACTCGATCTAGAACACAAGGTCAGATGATGGAGCTGCTTTTGATGGAGTTAACCTGCATTACAAATTAATTTCCAAAGAGTTAATTTTAAGATATTTATAAAAAGATCATTAAAATAAAATGGGATTCAAATAAATAAAAACTGATTTATATCAACCAATCTATTTTTTAATAAATGTATAGATTAAATCAATAAAACTAGAGCTGGCGCATATACTTATCTAAAAATGGCTACTATTTTTAATGACTACAGTTGTAGCCATTGGCTACTAATTCGCTATTACTAGTCTAGAGGTTTAAGAGTTAGTTTTAGGTGACTTAAAAAGTTTACAGTTGCTGTTTCCTTTCAACAACAAAGAAATTTTAAATTTAATTTTGAGTTAATGTTACGATAAGGGATTGAACTAATTTTTCTCCTGAAATTTTAATTCTGGTAGCCGTTGATAGAAACATAAAAATGTGTTCAGATCATTATAATTTTCTGTCCAATTTTACCATACGTTATTGTTCCGGTATACCTCAAATATATAACGGATATTATAACGGATTAAAATACATTATTATCATATTTACATAACTTGAGATGTAGTTGATGGAGATTCTATCCCACACGTCTACCACCCCTCCTTCCCCAGCAACTTTGACATTATAAATGGATCAAAATTCATTGTTACGGATTAAACGGTTTTAAATACGAGGGCTGTTTTTTACGCAACGACCGTTTTGTTGTGTACACTAAATAGGCGACTCGTGCATCGCAACGAGTGCTTGCACCGTGTTCTGGCGTTCATTGGGAACAACTGTGCTCAGTTACAGCTGTGTAGGTAACCTGTACGGCCAATTCTGTGACATTTAAAATGTTCAAGTTTAAAAAACCGCTGGAAGAGTAAAGTCAGAGATGCATTTTAAGTCGAAAAAAAACCTGTTTGCTGTATACATTCAAAGGCAGATTTGTGAAGTTAACGAAGCTTCCTGCTGACAAATTTTGCTACTCCGTGACAATGACTCTCTGTACAGCTCAACCCAAGTTTTATTGGATTCTCTTGGCCGAGAAATTTCGGACCATCCATCGAAACAGCCCTGACCTTGCGCTAAGTGATTTTGATCTTTTCTGATGCTTCGGGCATCATTTTGGCAGCAACCTGAACAATGATGGCGAAGGCGTGAAAACGATCGTGACCTCTTGGTTATCAGAGCAGGCGGTAAGTTCTTGTGAACAGGGTATTCTAAATCTAGTTGATAGGTATGATAGGTGTTTAAGTAAACTTGGTAACGATCTTGAAAAAAAGAGAAACATATGTAGAATCAGAAAAATAAATTTACTTCTTGTAATTTTTTTTTCGTTTGGTTTTTATTTTCAAACGGCTCTTACTTGAAAAGCCCTCGTACGTTACATAAGCGCTAAACATAATTAAAATTATTCCTTATAACATTATAAAACGTACATTACATAAAGCATTTGTTTATGTAACATTGCACTGTTAGATAAAGGGATTAAAATATATTGTTATGATATTCACATAACTTTGAGTTGGAGTTGGTGGTAGTTCTACACATCAACTCTCATCCCCCTTTCCCAGTAACATTTGACATTATAAATTTATATTAAATGTCAGACATTTCTGTTTTTCCAAATTTTAAATATTAACAAATGGAAAGAAAACCTATTCATTCTTTTGAAATTTATCACATTTGTTCTTTTAAAATTATTGCATTTATTTCGGAAGAAATTATACTAAGCCATAATTATCTTTCTTCCATTTAAATTTTTAAAGATTATTAATATAGAAATGTTTAAAATGAAAATTTTCAAAGATTATATGCTTTTTACTTATGCTTTTCGTATAAATTGCAAACTAAAAAAAGACTTTATTAAAATAATATACATATAAAAAAAATTGTTGCATCTATTTTGAGATACGAGATATAAATATTATGAAAATATGATATATTTAAAATAAATATATTTAAAATATTATGAAAATATGAAAATCCTCAATTATAATTTAGAAATTTATTTGAGTATCTAGAATTTTGAAGAAAAAAACTTGTATGTATATGTATAGTGATATGAACCGAAAATATTTCCTATGGGGTACGAAACGTGATTGAAAACCAAGTTCTTGTTAGTTTTTTTTAGCACAGGAGAAGAAACCTTGTCTTTTTAACTAATAAGTAGCTCATAAAGGTTATGAAAAAAAGTCTGAGAACTTCTGTTTTAGTTCAATACTTTTCGCATAATAAACTTTGCCTCTAAAACTATAACGTGACATCTAACAGGTTAGTATAAATATTTTTCACCTTTTTTCCAGTCAAATTTGTTTTGCACAATTTAGCTCTTATAGGAAATGTGTTTTCGGGATAATGTGTGACTACTATAATGTAACGACTATCATATGAAGACACAATTGATAAAAACATCTGTTCTAGTTTAGATTTTAAGGTTAATTTTTGCAATCCAGATTATTTTTTCGTCCTAATGCATGGCACACCTAATACATAAACAAAAAAGATCGAGGAGTTTTGTTCTAGTTCAATTCTTTTAATGCGATTTTCATTTTTAAAAAAAAATGCTCCTGTAAACCTAAAATGCTCAAAAATGGCCGCCAATTTAATTTCTAGTTCATTTTTTATAGCCTAATTTCAATGCGGGAGAAAAAAATCTTTTTAAACATGCGAAAAAGATATTGGTAGCCTGTGTTCCAGCTCTTTTTTATAGTTCAATTTTACTCCAGGAGAACAAAAATTCAAAACAATGCGCGAAAAATAGGCTGGGAACGTTTGATCTTCTTCATTTTTTTAAAAACTTGATTTCAATCCAGCAAGAAAAAAAATTATCAACATAATATGTGATAATTCATGTATGGAGAAAAATCATTGGTGACCTATGTTCTAGTCAAATTCGTTTAGTTCAGTGTGAATTCAGAATGAAATTTTCTCCTAAATCTAGTAAATGACTCTTGATATATGAAGACAAATGTAGGAAAACCTTGTTTCCAGATTGATTCTGTGTGAACAATTTTATTCCAAGAGAAAATGTTCTTGGAAGATAATATTGACAATGAAACAATTTTAGAAACTTTGTTCCAATTCAAGTTTTTAAGCTGTACTTTAATCCTCAGTATTTTTTTTAAGTCTAAAGTTATAACACATTATGGGTGGATAAAAAAACAGTTGTGAACATCTGTTCTAATCCTATTCTTTAGCACAATTTTCATCCAGAATAAAACTTTTCCTGAACCTTATATGTGATATTTCACAGGTAAAGAAAAGAAAAGTCTGGAACCTCTCTTATAATCCTCCGCTTATTTAAGCTACAATTTAATCCAGAATAAGTTTCTCATACGAACCTGGATATTGGTTCCTTAATTTTTGAAAAATAAAAGGTAGGAAAACTTTGTTCTAGTTCAAATGTCATATTTTAATTTTAATCCAAAAGAATCATTTAATCCGAATCTAATATTAATGCATGTTTTTAACCTTTTCAGTTAAACGTGTTTAAAAAAGCGACTATCACAGTTGTTAACAGCGGCTTTCTGCAGCATAATTCAATGCTTACAAAATGACTACATATCTTTCAGTGGGCACTAATTGTAATCCTTCATCCCTTTGTGACTTAAAACCTGTCAAAAGTGATTAATCTTCCCAATTCTATCTCTTCTCTATCATTTACTAGAAACACGAGAGCAACAGAGCATTAGCCAAGACGAGTACAGGATTTATCATAACGGTGTATGGTTAATGCAAATTTGCAATTGAATAAACGAACGAAACTTGAATAAACAAGTAAAACTAACCTTTGGAGAATGACTAATTATTGCAATCATTTTATGTAATTAATCTTTTGAGACAACTTTTCGAAGACATATTACTCCGACACATTGCTCAATGCGTGTTAGGATAATAATTTAAGATACTGATCTTAAATTAATAGCATAATATTAAAATTGCAATCAAAGACTGATATATCATTCGCCTTGCACTAAATCTCTATGCAAATCTGTGGAAAATAGGATTTACATTTTATAAATTGAGAAAACTAATTGCAAAGCATATCGTTATTTACAATAAACTTTAGTGCGTTTACTGTAAATCTAGGATTAACCATCTGTAAATCTTGGATTTAGAATATGAAAATGGCAAATTAAAGAAGAGTGGTAAATTAAGAAGAGTATTATCTTGATTCAGCCATTTTACTGCTATATTAAAGAAGATAAAAAATTAAGTTAACTATATTATTTAAAAATAAAATAAGACTATATTTTCAGTTTTCGCCTGTTAAATTCGCAGCACCTAAACTACCTAAGAAAGTTAAAGGTTAAATAATTTTTACTATTTCTGTACTATAAACTGAAACAAAAATAGACTTATAAGAATCAAAGTAAAAAGTTTTCAGACATTATAAGAATATAGAGCAAACAATTAGTCATTAATTGATTCATTATTTTTCTTTTGAATGTGAAATGGCTCCCAGAAATCCTGGTCAAAAGAGCAAAAACAGTGTTGAAAAAGTTTTGGAATAGTGATGAAACAACTGTCTGTATTTTAACCTTTTCTCTTTTAACGTACGGGTGATTGTGAAATGACTGTCCACTTCATTTGAATTTATTTTATTGTCTTTCTAATATTTCTTTTCAACTATTCGTATTCTATAATGCCATAGACTTTAAATAGAAGTTTAAGTCAAGGTAAAGCTATTTCCAAAGAGTTTGAAAATAATGAATACCAGAAAAGTTATGAATATATTTTTAACTTCGTTAGCGTTTGAAATCATTCCTAAAAGTTCAGGTCAACAGGTAAAAACCAATGTAGAATGATTTTTTGACCAGTAAGGAAACAGTTTTCCTGCTATTCTAACATTTTTGTCATTTGTACTTAGATGTGTTTGTAAATTACTTTTCGACGCTATTACGTATAAATTGTCCTCTTTAAGTTTTTTTTTTTCAATAACCCTTATTCAATAATGACACAAACTGAAAATGGAATTAAAAAATTAAGTTATAGAGGTTTCAAATATGTTATTTAACATGGAAATATTCGCTATATTATTTTACATAGTAATATTCGCTTGAAGATAAATATATGCTATTCAAGGTAAATATTATACATAGGCTATCAATATATGATTATTGTTGTAAGTTTTTCATCCATTAACATTTTTCTTTACATTTATATGTAATTCTAGCTATGGTTCTAGAAACATATAATTTTCAAAAAAAATACTTTTCACACGAAGAAAAGAATTCTGGCAAAATTACCGTACTTTATGGTATTGATATTTATCGTACGAAAATCATAATTCTGGTAACAAAAAGCAGAATATACGGTACTTAAATTCATATGGTAACGGTTTCTGTTCATACGGTAACGATGAACCGAATATTCTGACTTTCAAAATTATATTTCTAATGACCACACACTTAGGAAAAAAAGTAAAGTTGAAAATTTAATTTGACAGAATAAATTGTTTTATACTATGCTCAAAAGTACTATGATACAATTACCCAATTTTACCACTTTTACGAAATTTTATCATATATTAAAAAACAATTTTATTATGAAAGTTACTAAATAATTACCAAAGCGCTTTAGTAAAAATTACCGAGGTGTATTTTGGTTTATTCATAGAACCAGACACGCGATCAATTTTGTAATATTCTGGTAGTTTTGAATATAGGTTTTTTTTCAGTGCATATTTATGGAAAAACTCATTGCTTTCCTGTTTATTTCCGTTTGGTCTTAAAATATTGTAAAAAAAAGAAAACTAATGGGTGTCTTTTAAGATAAAAGATAAAAGATTGGAGAAATAGTGGCTATAAAACCTTCCCTCCTACGTTTCTATCTTCTTTTTTTTCTCTATACATACGGTCCAAACAAACAACCATTATTTTGTAGTTACGAAGAGAAATGTTATTGCTTTAATGTCTTGTAGCATCAATAAACTGCCAACGCACTCGTGACTAAGCCTTCTCATAGAACGATATCAAGTATCGAATTTTGAACGTTATTCTTTCTGTTAGATTCATACAGTTAAGAGACATACTGACTGAATCATAAAGAGTGTAAAAAAATTTGAATGGCAGTTACGGATATTTAAAGAGAAAAAAAATAGATTTCAAATATATGCATTTTAGTAATTTTTCAACCAGAAAATTTTTTAAAACAGTTTGTGATCGATACAATTTTTTACACGCCTGGAATTTTTGAAAAGATTTTGGTCATTTTTAAGCTCGGCATATTTTGAATTACGAAAAGCATTCTTTTCCACAATGAGAAAAAAATATGGTCAAAACTACCAGATTATTGTAAAATTTACCATGTTTCTGGTTCTATGGAAACATCAAAAAGCTCAGTAATTTTTACCTATATGCTGAAGTAGTAATTTTGTTAAATTTAACAATAAGATATGGGTCTTTGAACTGTGATTTTGGTAAATTTGGAAATTTGGTAAATGTGGTAAAATTTAGTAGTTTTATCGTGATACCTTAGAGAATGGCGCAAAAACCCTTTATCTAGTTAAACTTACTTTTCTGTTTTATATTTTTCACTAAATGTTTAGTAATAAAACTATAATTCTGAAAACCAGGATCTGAGGTAAATCGTTATTATATGAAAGGAAAAATTACTGAATGAATGGTTAAATATTTTGGTTTTGTTAACCAGAATTGTAGTTTTTTTACCATTAATTGTAAAGTGCGGTAATTTTACCAGATTTTTTTTTATCCTTGAAATATTACGTTCTTAAATCTGAGGATGACGATAAAGTTAATAACGAATATATTAAATATGTACTTTTACCGAATATTTTTTAAAGCATTCTAGTCTCAAAGCTCCATAAAAAATTCGTCTACAGATAGACAAATTTGCAAGACGACGGAAGTAAGGAGCTATCTAATGAATAATTCATTGAAAGGGCTATCATTACGATTCATTGATCAAAGCCATGCGATATATTTTTTTTTATTTATTTATTCTTTTTTTTATTTCTCCGAGAGTGCTTTGTAATCAGATATCATTTATTCAAAGAACTGCTTATACGTAAGAAATACCGAGATGACGGAAGTTTTTGATCACTTCCGTGGTCACGTGATCCTTCCCAGAAGACTTCGAAGTGGAAACTCTTGGGGAGTTAATAGAGTTTCAGTAGGAGTCTGTGTAAGGGTCACCCAGAGACTATTCTATTTCTTCTATCGAGTCTTCGAATAAAAGGGGAAAAGAAATAGCTCGACGGGGAGCTAAAACCCTTTTTTTTCTTCTTCAGATTTCTAAATGAGTTAGCAGATTTTTTGCAACTCTTTATCAAAACGGCTTAGCTATTTATCCTATTTCTTTCAATTTAGAAAGAAATAGCAAGCTATATAAGAAGCATTCAGGTCTTTTTTCTTTCAGCATTTATATTGAAGGTATGAGATATAGATGGAAGTATGTATAAATAAAATGCAGTGGACGTTTTTGATTTTTTTTCTCCCCATTTTCTTAAGGTTTAATAACAAAAAATTGCTCTTTCAGTCCTTTTTGAACAAAAATAAGAAAAAGATATGAGAAAAGAAATCTCAGAAATTTTTTTTCTTCCTTTAAGCATACGCTATCTAGCTGCTGAAGTACGATAACATACAGAACCACGCGAGAATTGAATATATGAAGAAAGTTAAAAACATAGACAGTTGATTTGATACTTTAAACAAGTATCAACTACAAGACACGGAAACAGGGATAGTGAACTTTATTATCCGTTGTACCGAAATGGTTATAGATCTTTTGAACAATCTATGTGGTTTTCTTACGTTATATTTACTGTTTCTGTAGATGTTGAAATTTCAAAGCAAAAACATTTATGTCTCAATTTTATGCACGCCAATTACAGCTTGTCTACTTTTTTTGACAAAATTGCAGTTCTAAACTTCGACAGATGTTCAACGTAATATTTTTGCTCGGCTATCAGTTTTATTAAACCTATGTCAATAATTTGTCAGGCTGCATTTAGCATAAAATCCAAGCCAAAAATTTCTCAAATATTCAACGCAATATTGCAGCTTGAATATCAATTTTATTGAACCTATGTCAATAATTTATCAAGTTGCTTTGAACACAAAATTGAAGCCCTAAATTCGCTGAACGTTTAACGTACTATTGTAGCTTAGTAATCAGCTTTGTTGAACGTTTTTCAATAATTTATCAAATTGAATTGAACCAATAGATTTTTTCTTCAAGGAAAATTTGTTACGCTGTTTCTTTAGTCTAGACTAAAACTACGAAATCTCATTACTTATTAAATTATATGTAATAGTGTCCCACCCACACTACTCTAGCTGTAAATGCTTACTTACATGAAAATATAGGTGGTTACGAATCACGTGTCACACTCTCATATCTTAGATTATCGCTAGGATTAATTTAGCCTACTAGAATTTAGCAATTCATTTATTTCCTCCTCAATATCCAGTGAAAAACTTCAATTAAATAGAGCATTTAGTGTGTTATATTATCATTAATAACACTTTATGCTTTAAAAAAATGTAAACTTCCTTACAACATTCCTCTCTTTCCTTAATGTAAAATTCCTTAAACAATTCCTCTCTTTGAATTTATATTTTAAACATGATTTTAAGAAATAAAAAAAATACATTTTAGACGTTAATCTACTGATTCAATGGTTATGGTTCAATTGTTAATATGCAAAAAAACAAAACAATTAATTTATTTTTCATAAAAAGAAATTATTAAATTAGAGCAATAGTAACAGTTTGGAAGCGGTGAGCTTTATGAAAAAATGTCTCAGGGGAGCTGGATAATCGTCAGGTTTCTTCTTAAACATTCATTTTGAAATATAGATTTTATGAACTACTTTATTTTAACTACTTCAAATATAAAATTTGAGCCGAGGTGGCTTAGGGGTTAGAGCGATTGCCTCCCACTAAGGTTACCCGGGTTTGAATCCCAGTTTTGGCTAGTCGAAATGAATTCCACACCCGGCTCGCACCGACCATAGTGCTGTCGTAAATTATTCTCCGTGATAGACGGATCATGGGTTACAGTCCACTTGCCATCAAACTAACTGTGGGAGGTTTTCATAGTTTCCTTCTGCATGAAACGCAAATGCGGTTTATTTTTCCTCAAAAAGTCCGCTTCTAAGGCAAATTTCTCCCAATACTTGATGCAGAAGTTTCCCGTCTTTTGAATTGGGTTTAAAATTACAAGGCCACGGAGTTGAACATCAGTAGTCGTAAGCTCGAAAGTTGAGTCGCCTGTTCAACGACTGTTGTAAAGTAAACTGAAATTATAATATTTAAATTAAAATGTGTTTGTAAATGCTCGCCTGATTTTTAGATTTCGCCTGATGATTTTGATTGATTGATTGATGATATTTAGCCTACTAGAATTTAGCAGTCCTTTATTTCCTCCTCAATATCAAATGAAAAACTTCAATTAAATAGAGCATTTAGTGTGTTATATTATCATTAATAACACTTTACGTTTTAAGGAAATGTAAAATTCCTTACAACAAACATTAAAGAAATCTCCTTGAATTTATATTCTAAACATGATTTCAAGAAATAAAGAACATACATTTTAGGCGTTAATCTACTGATTCAATGGTTATGGTTCAACGGTTAATAAGCAAAAAAAAAAAATTTTATTTATTTTTCATAAAAAGAAATTATTAAATTAGAACAATAGTAACATTCTTGAAGCGGTAAACTTTATAAAAATATGTTTCAGGGGAGCTGAATAATCGTCAGGTTTCTTCTTGAACATTCATTTCGAAATTTAGATTTTATTGCAGCTATCACGAAACAAACATAATAAACTTCCTCAAATATAAAATTTGAGCCACGGTGGCTCAGGGGTTAGAGCGATTGCCTCCCAATAAGGTTACCCGGGTTTGAATCCCAGTTTTGGCTAGTCGAAATGAATTCCACACCCGGCTCGCACCGACCATAGTGCTGTCGTAAATTATTCTCCGTGATAGACGGATCATGGGTTACAGTCCACTTGCCATCAAACTAACTGTGGGAGGTTTTCATAGTTTCCTTCTGCATGAAACGCAAATGCGGTTTATTTTTCCTCAAAAAGTCCGCTTCTAAGGCAAATTTCTCCCAATACTTGATGCAGAAGTTTCCCGTCTTTTGAATTGGGTTTAAAATTACAAGGCCACGGAGTTGAACATCAGTAGTCGTAAGCTCGAAAGTTGAGTCGCCTGTTCAACGACTGTTGTAAAGTAAACTGAAATTATAATATTTAAATTAAAATGTGTTTGTAAATGCTCGCCTGTTGGTTTAAAATATTCAAATATTTTATTTTGTTAATGCCATTAAACTTATATAGTTAATAAGCAATGTCACATACTAATGCAGCCGCACTTGAATAGCCTTTTTCTATGCATTTATGAAGAAATTCCAAACTTTTATTAATAATTTAGAGTCTGCTGCAATAGAATGTCCCAAGTGAATATTTTGAGCAAACTTTTTATAATTGTATGTGCTTTCTTGACATACATTCTTTAATTTCCTCTTGTAAATATTTATTTATGCAGTCAAATAACGAGTGTCACCAAGTTCCCCATCGGGGGAGATCGTTTTAACTCCCCAATTGACTTTTACATAAATTCAAAACTACTTGTAACAGTCCTTTGGAATGTTTATTGCGTAATTTAATATTTGCGCATCATGATATACATTCAACCTTTTGGGTTCCTACAGACATTAAACCCTTTGAATTATGACATTCTCAGGTGCTCTAGGTTCCGCAATATAATATGAGATATGTTATCAATGTCTGTTACATAATTGCCTACTGCTTATTTGTTTTTAATAACGAAAATCTATATTTAAATCAATAATACAATATGATTGATTTTTTAATTAGTGAACCATACTCGTATTGTTGTTTTATTGAACTAAATCATGCCTTTCTGTGCTTGCATTTTTTAATTAATGAACCATGTTTGTATTGTTCTTGCTTTATCGAAATCAATCGTGTCTTTCTAAATACACATTTTGAAATTAATGATCTACATTTGTATTGCCCTTGCTTTATTGAAATCTGTCATGTCTTTCTGAGTTTGCATTTTTTAATTAATGAACCACGTTCGTATTCTTCTTGGTTTTTTTTAAACAAATCATGTCTTTCTGAGTTCGCATTTTTAAACTAATAAACAATGCCCTAATTGTTGCTGTTGCATTGAAAACAATCACATCCTTCTGGATTTTTTTAAAACTAATTTGTCATGCTTATGTTGTTATTATTTATGAGCAACTGATTTATTTATACGCAAATATCCATAATATCATTTTTCGAAAATCATGGTTTTTGTGATATTTAATGTCATAGAGGTAGAAACACGTCAGGCAGAATCCTCTGACGTAGGTTAGTTACTATTCTACAAATTAATCGTTGAGAATAGTTTTTTCTTGACCTTTAAGCATGCGGGTGGCTTATTGTGTATAGAATTTACTAGAAAAGCACCTGCAAATGGAACAACTATGACGTGACATAAAATGACGAAAATAAATAATAGAAAATAAACTGAAATAAAAAAGTTAGATTACGTGTTGGGCTTCTCTTTTAACTTTCCTCTTATTGCTTTTTTTAGACTATTTATTTAGTCATATTACTGGAAAATCTCCTCGCGTTTAACACTTATAGTGTGTTTACAGTCTTTTGAAAATTCTTTCTGTATTAAAATAGAGTTCGAAATAAATATCCCTTTTATGAGCTAAAACTATCATTTCAGCATTTCCTGAACTGTATATTTTTTTGAACAATTATTTTTTAACAAAACCATTTGAATTTTTGCGAAATGCGAACTATAGTAGCAAATAATTTTTAAAACTATTTGATCCCTTGCGTGCAGTATTAAAGAAATTCTGGAGCTTCGCAAATTTTTTTTTATCTCAATATTAAAAAAGTTTGTTTTGTATGATGGAAAGATACAGGGATTCGTAGATATTGCTAATGAAGCAAGTTCCCGGTTCCAACTCCAGGTGATGAGTGAGTATTTATTTACTCTTACTCCTTTTGTTAAGCTGCATTTCTTAATTAAATGTGCACTTTATTTAACCTAGAGATGCAGCATCATGTGTGCTGCGCTTAGTCTTATGCTTTTGACGAAATTTGAATCCTCAAGACAATCAAATCAAGAGGGAAGATAATCATTAATTTGAGGAAATATTCACTCAGGGTATATGTCAGGAAACTATTTAGTCAAAATGGAGAAATTAGCATGATCTCTGATTTATATGTATCATTTTTTTACTGAGAAGAGAAGTGGAAAATCCCATTACTTTTAATAGTCTATTTGGAATTTAAATAGTTTAATGGAAATTTAAATAGTTTAATTAAAATAAAATAAATTATTTATATACTTATTGCACATAATGCATATATTCCATTAAAAATAAAAAAAGACCTCTTGTTAACAAACGTGTTGTTTAAATACTAAGATTTTTATATCCACTCCTTAAAAATGCATAAATCAAATTTATAATAATCATAAAGCTTTTATGTCAGCTTAGACACTTATTGATTTTTTTATGTTTTTATGTTATTTGAACCCTTAAACTACCTTAATATTTGGGCTGATTTATAAAAGTTATATTTTCCAATATGATTCTAATTGAGCTAAAATTATGTTCGAAGCGTATTCTAATCATCAGATCGCAGACAGTGTAAAAAAAATTACAGAGTAAGCCTTTGTATTTATCCTAAACTGTAATCACGGTTTAGCCTTATTTGCAAGATTTAAAGAATGATTTGCCTCTTCTGTTGACATTCATTTATTGGTTCACTTAAATGCATTGATTTTATATTTACTAACTGCTAGCTGACTCACTGATTCAGCAAATAACTAATGTGACAAATAAATCCCAATTTAACGGATTTATTGATTTATTGATTCACCTCTGTATCAACTTGTTATATTACATAATATTTTAAAAGATGGTTTCATATAGATATAAGATTAAAAAATAATGAAATTTAGTTTTATTAAATTATTTTAGATTTGTATTATTTTCCAAGTAAAGGAGAGTTATCTTTATAAAGAGCATAGATAAAATTTAAACAATACGAAAAACACCTTATCAGGTTCCCATAAACAAGCTGCATTTTTTCTTCTTTTGGCTTTAAAATGAAGACGCATTAATATAAAGAGATTCAGAGCGAAAAACATTAAATATTTTATATAAGTATTTTTATTTAAATAACGAAGAATGACTTTGGTACAAAAAAAAGTAAAACATCATGAAAAAAATTATACCCATAATCAGGCATGCAATTATTTCATTATAATGACGATTATCGCTGCATTGTCTTAATACGATAGAATTAAAATCGATCGCTATTATAATATTTTGCACACGTATTTTATATTTAATATTACAAAAAAGAGCTAAATTTCACTATACATAAATAAAATTAAAAGAGTACGAATAAAACATAAATAATGTCATATAAACAATATAAAATAGTTTTAGTTGTTATGATGACAATCACTGTACTAAAAATATAATGCGAATATAATCGCAATTCATTTTATATACGTAATTTATTTTAAGCGAAAAAAGAACTTAATTTTGCTGCACATAAAGAAAATTAGAAGAACGAGAAAAAAAGCATGAATCGTGTCACATAAAGAGCATAATAAATAAATAAATAACCGACCTGCCCTTAGTAGGGCATATGGCGTAATTTTTTGAATTCACAATTTAAGAAAGATTAAGTTTCACAACATAATAGGTAGTGATACAAAAAAAACTACAACAAATAGGAAATGATACAAACAAATAAGATACACAATGATTCACTATTAAATCACAATAAACAGCCACTAAAAGTAGGTTGGCGGCAACTACAAAATTAAAACCATAATAAATAAACCATAGAAAAGTAAAATCATGCAAGGGGAAAAAACACCAGTATATGGCAACCAAATATAAAAGATGATTTCAAAAATGAGAAGAAAAAAAAGAGTTAAAAGGTGTTGAGATAGATAAATCTAAGAGAACAATAAAATCAAGTAAATTGTAAAATCAAAAGCCAAAAGGGAATTCAGAAGTAGTTAAAATCAAAAGGGCTTGTAAAATCTAAAATAAATAGTTGAAGTTAAAATCAAAGTCAATTAGAGAATTAGTTAGGAATAAGAGAAGCCAAAAGGCCAAAATAAAAACAATTAAAATAAAGAAAAGGATGCTATGAACAAGAAAATTGGTTAAAATTCAAAGTTAAAACAGCCTAAAAAGTACAAAACTCGAGTTAAAACAATCACAACATCAAAACAAAATCTGAGTTGACAATTTAAATTCACAGGCAAAAAGGCGATAAAACATGATACAAACAGTATGACACCCCAATAAAATGAGAAATTGGTAAAACCTAAGTGGACAAGATAAGTGAATAAGTGTCTGGAGCAGGCAGGTTCTGATGATGGGTGATTATATTTGCCAGTACCTCTTCAAGTGGGGTTTTGATGATTGTTTTGATTTTATTCCTGCAACTCTGCGTAACACTGATGTTGGTTTTTACCTTCAAACTGATCTCCACGGAGTGTCTGGAAGTGGGTGCAGTCAAATACAAGGTGGTCTATTGTCTGTTCAATTTGGCAATAATTACAGTTAGAAAGTTTTTTAAATAACCTGTTTTGGTGTACCCCAAACAACCCGTGACCAGTCAAAAATTGATTTAGATAAAAGTCAGGCGTTTTATTGAAGGGTCCTTGAAAAATTTAAACGTCGGCCGGCCTCTGTCAGAACTCTGCCACTCTAATTTCCACTGTTTCATATTATGAGCTTTTAGAAAGGTTTTGATCTGGGCGGTTGTACTCGGGACCTCAATATTGACCTGACCAATGCTTGTGGCCTGTTTGACTGCCTGATCCGCCTCCTCATTGCCTCTATTCCCGCAATGCGCTTTTACCCAATGGCATTTATTGTTTTGTCTCCATAGTGATTTCGTGTCGTCGATGATGGCAAGTTTAGGAGTTGGGTCGCCAAGGACTTGCAATGAGGAAAGCGAGTCAGTGTATATTGCAGCGTGTGTATAATCCCTCTCCACAAGTTATGAGAAAGCATGGTTAATGGCCATCAGCTCGGCCATAAAAACGCTACAATTGTCAGAGACTCTGGTGGAAGTTGCTTTACAATGTTTCCATTTTTCTTCACAATAATCATAAAACCAGTTCTGTATTGTTAATTAGCGTTAAAATCTTCATCATTGGCAACCCCCATCCTAGAGCCATCTGTAAAAATTTCTCATAAAGAGTATAAAACTACTTTGGTACTGTAAAGACGATTATCAGAACAACGTACTAATAAAAAGGAATTATATACAATCAATATTAAAATATTTTAAGTATTTATTTATTTTAATTTTAAATAAAATAGAACAATAGAACGTGGAAATGACACCATTGATGTCACAAAGGTAGAGTCAATCATTTCGCTAAAATGACGATTGTCACAATGACGTATTAGTTAAAAAGAATTGAATAAGATCACTTCTAAAATGTTTTAAATATTTTTTTGTTGTTTTATATAAAACAAAGAGAAACATTTCGTTGTGCATAAATAAAATTAGAAGAACGTGGAAATGACATGAATAACTTCACAAAAGCAGTTATACAACCATTTCGCTAAAATGAGGACTGTCACAACGACGTGCTAATTAAACAACATTAAATACGAACACTGTAAAACTATTGTAGATACACATTCCACATGTGAATTGAAGTACATTAAATAAACAAAGGCTAAATTCGTGGTACAAAAAGGCAATGCTAAGAACTTAAAGAAAAAACACAAATGTCGCACAAACAGAATAATAATGTTAGGTTAGACGAATGTCACGATGGAGCACTAATCAAAATATATAAATATATTCACTAATTTATTTTAAATATGTATATTTATTACAAATAAATGAGGACTAAATTTGTGTTACACAAAAATAAAATTAAAAGAAAGTGAAATAGTTAAAAATAAACACAGACATACCATCATTTAATGAAGCCCCTTCTTCAATTTGGAAACACATAATGAAAAAGGGAAATGTAAAATACGTTGCTTTTTTTTATATTTAATAACCAATAAACACTATTCCGTCACATTTTTACTGGATAAATACCTCTTAGTACCCTAATATATAGTATACTGAAAGAAATTTACTAATATATGTGAGGAAATAAATTATTAAATGACAACATTTTCAAAAAGAAGGTATAGTTTACATAGACTATATTAGAAAGGAAAATATATTAGAAGTTTTTACCTTATTTAATTTTGAAACTTGCTCTCATCATTTTTATTTTCGTCAAATTTGACATTTAAATTGAACTTTTGGTTATAAGTTAACTTATTAAAAATTGGAAGCTTTCTCTATAAATAAGTTTCGGTTATATTTCATTTGAAACAACAAAAAAATCTTCCATGTTATACATTTCTTTAATAAATATCTCCGTTGGCAATCCAAGTGTCAATAGTCAAGTGTAATGAAATTCTGAATTTATTAAATTCCCGCACTACATATCATTCCTAAAAAAAATGGAACTAGGTTACATTTTTCGATAAAATTTCGAAAAGTGATATATAGTTGCCAGAATAGCTTGAAGCGTCTTTTGCCTTTTTTTTTTTCAAATTTAAATTTATTAAAGCGAAGAAGCTCTAAAAATAAAATACTACGATTTGTTTGATCTATAACAAATGTTTGAACTGGAAATTTTATTCTAATTATTTAAAAATAAAATTGTTATTTTTTAAATGGAATATTAGTTTAAGCAAAAGGAAAATATAAAAATTTATCCTATGAACTCTTTTTCGTGAATAACTCCGTTTAATACGATATTCGATATAAAAGTTATGAAGTAAAAAGTATCAACACTTATACATGAAAGGAAACAATAATAAACGCAGAACATATAGAATAGCTTTTCAAATAACTAAATTTTATTAAAATAGTAAGTTTATCGTTATAAATACATTTATAGTGGTATACTTTCATTATAAAAATATAAATATGCTTATTTTTATAACAGTATTACAGTTTTGAGCATTCATTATTAAACTATGAATATGTTTTTTGTTATAAATACTTTTATAGTGTTAAACTATAAAACTATTTATAATAATAAGCAGATTTGTGCTTCAATAATGAGTGTATTACACATTCATTATTAAAATAAGAATAAATGTTATCTTATAAATATTTTTATACTATTACATACTCATTATATGCTTAGTGTTAAGATTTATTTTTATAGTGTTAGTCACTCATTATTAAGACATAAATGCGTTTATGGTTATAAATACTTTTTATAGTTTATTACTAAATATGAATATGTTTACAGTTACAAATATTTTAAAATTGTTACATAATCATTATTAAAATATAAATATGCTTACTGCTACAAATATTTTTATGATATTACATAATATTTCAAAAAGCTTAATTCAAGCGAGGTATATTAGTACCAATAAACCTCGGTTGAAATTGGTTTTTTACGGCCCACCGAAAGGAATAAATACGTGTGAAAATTGTTAATTGTTGTAATTTCTAACTATCAGGAGTTAACCTCGAGTGATATTAATGATATTAATTATAGTTAGTTGATTAATTATAATTAGTTCTCCAAATGATATTAATTATAATTAGTTTTTATTTCTAAGAGAAGAAATTCTAAAACATGCTTTGCTCAATTTGGTAGCATAAAACTCACAAGAAAGGCAACAATTAATAAAAAAAGATTTTTTCTCTTAAAAAATAGTGTCTTGATGTGTCTTTAAGTTTTATGCATGATTTTAATCCCGATTTATCGATCATTTTTCTTTTTTTTTTTTCTCTCCTAGTGCAAAGAAAGAATATTCAGCTAATAGGTTATAAAACTTAACGTATTTGATATTTTTTTAAGTCTCGACACCCAATCATAACCAGACGTTTCAGCCCATTTTTAGACTCTTTTTTTAAATAGTCATAGTTGGAACACACAATTTATATTCTGATCAAATAAAGAAGACAGCTGGTGCCACTCTCTCCAGAATTTCAAACCAAAAGTAAAGATAGAACGTTTAGCCACGGCCAAGACAGATTTAACGCGGATCTTGCTACTAATAGGTTGTTTAGTCAGCTGCCAGCTTCAAACAGTTTTAATGAATTGATCGTTAAAGACATGGTTCCCAGTAGAACATCAAAATCAAGCATCACTGGCTGCGGTCAGTAAGCAGGTGGGTGACCACTTTCATCAGTCGTAGGAACCGAGGGGTCGTAGTATCACCCCTCGTTAAACTGTTCTACCATAAAGTGCTCGACTTCACACGTAGGTCGTCGGACTACCAAAGCAGGACAGCAAGCAGAATACCAAAATTGTGAAAGCATGTCTTCGGATCATCCTCAGAGATGTTTCCCCGACAGTCGTCATTAACCCATCGTGCAGCGCAAATGTGACAAAAATAAAATACCTACCTACCCACCAAATTTGCGTAAATTAATGGCTAAATTATTTTTCTATTATTTTACTTATATATTTATTAAAAACGTTTCAGTAATGGCAAATAGATTTTCAGTAATTCATAAAGTATACTAAAAAATGCAAGCAAGAAAAGAATAAAAGCCATGATGTTACACATTTTTCATTATCATGGACTGTTGTTGTCCATTTGACTCTATTGATTTTCGTTTACGATTAGCCAGATTCAGCTTTCAACTCACATTTTGTGCAGGGAGTTCAGTTGTCTCACTTTTTTTTTATCGTTTTATCTATTGTCACATTTTTAGTTTTATCAGAATATCCTGTTCAAAATCTCTACGGAACTTTACTCGAGGTATTCTCGTAATTAATTGCTTTTCTGAGACTTATCTTGAAATTTTATTTTTTATTTTTTTTGAAGAGTTTTCTTGTTTCTATAGACTGAATAAATTACAAAGACTTACAAGAGGGATCAGAGGATTTTGTATGTAAATTTTGGGTTTAAACCAATTCTTTTCTTTTTTAACGTTATTCAGACTTTCATAAAGTTCCAGTTTTATCCCACAAGATATTCGTTTTTAATTTGTTAAATCTTTTGTTGATAGAAAATTTCTTTTTAATTTGCTTTCAAATTTTATATAAAAAAATTCCATTTTTCTGCATAATATATATATATATANTATTTTAATGACTTAGTATTTACTAAAAATATGTAATTTTTTTTTTTAAAAAGTTGTTATATGGATTTGAATGATTGTTTTGAAATTCTAGAATTTTGTGCATTTGCAATGCACCTAAGTTAGTAGCGAGTGAAGCGAGCTTGGTTTGCGAAGCAAGATATATAAGATTGCGTAGCAATTTTCGGGGGTTGGCGAGCGTTAGCGAGTACTTCTATATATTTAAAGATTCTATTAATATTACTCTTCTACTGTTAATAATTTAATAGCTGTATGAATATTATATAAAGTCTTCTTTTTTGAAATTGCATATAAATCTCTTTTTCTTGATGTTTTATTAAGAATTATCATTTTTCTACCACATATAAAAATAGTTACGTTCACTGTAAAATGTAATATGCTTGCTTTTTTTCTTGCTTAAGTTTAAAGCATGCCTTCATGGGCCTTAAAATAAATTTAAAGCTTCATTGTAAAAACATTTCCCCTAAAAAGCAAGCACATTTTGTTGCACTAATTCTTTCAAGAAATCGTTATTTCGTGAATTGCATGCAATTTTTTGAACGATAATTGCAGTTCTGTATTTAAAAATGTATTTTGTTTACCTCAATAAAAAAATGCAGAATATATGAACTATATACCAATTTGTTACAATGTTGAAGTTAATTAAATTTATTAAAATGAGATTTTTGGATTATATTTTTATAATTCTGAAATCATTGATTTATTTCAATATAGATTTTTTTTTAATTTTAAAATTTGGAATACTTGCAATATTATTACCAACAATAATTTGAATCTGCTTCTTTGTATAGAGATTCATACAACACTGTTAGAAATTTCTTGGAAAGAATGGTTAAATAACAATTTATTTAATTGTTATTTTACCCATTTTCGAAGAAAACAGTCAAATTACCGTAAATAAGATGATATTTAAACTATGAACTGTGAGAAAAGACGTTTATTAATTGCTTTCACCTAATACAGTTAAACAAGCGGAATTTTACCACACTGACTAAGCCCACATAATAAAGCAACCTAGTTCCTTTCATTTGGATACATATTAGAGCCAAGAGGGCTCATCTGCCAGTCTCGTGAATGACAACACGGGGTTCAAATCTCATCGTTGGCACCACAATATTTTCGTCATCCTCTTCAACATTCGAAGAGTTTCCAGTGTTCTGCACTGCCCAGTTTGCGTCGTCACTCTCTAGTGCTCATTACCTAGCAAAAATCCTAGCTCCAATGTCCAGTTAAGTTTCCTTTTTACTGTTTTGAAGCCATAATAGTTGTAAACGGTTTCAAATACTGTAAAGTTTGTATTTACGATCTTATGACCATACTAGTTGTAAAGTTTCAGAACCGTAAGGATAAAAAATATTCTTTGAACTTTACGAATAATTGGATGAAAAGACCGCTGCCGGTTGTTTTATCATAATTGCACAATGAAAATTCCAGCTGTGAAGTATTCTATATTTTACTCACCATTGATTTTGCACGAAATATTCGCATTAAAAGTAATTGCCATTATCAGGCACCACTAGTTTCTAAATGCTTCATCGAAAATAATTACTATTTAGTAACAATGATAGTGCAAGCTCCATTATTACATTTAATGGTTCAAAGTACATGGAGCTTATCCTTCTTTGGTATGCGCAGTTGCGTAAAGGAGTGCATTTACAAATGTATTTCTACCATTAAAACAAATTCCATTTGTGGTATAGCAAGCATTCTTAGCTTGCACGAATGAATATGTTTGATTTAAATTATATACTTTTGCGATTATAAAGTTTCAATCTATAGCAATTAATTTCAACTGAGAGTTATATTTTTCGAATTATTTCGAAAATGACCATACTAAATACACACTGAAACTTGAACAATTGAAATATTCTCTCTAACTTTAACATATCTCTCACACTTAATTTTTTTTTATCAAAAGATATGCTAGCTTCATAGATATGTTATATTTATTGCACTATGAAAATATGATTTATATTTTATTAATGTTTGATAGCATTTTGCTATCACAAAGTATCTAAAGTACCACAAAGCATTTTGTGATACTTTATTATTTCAAAAACCGTTTCAAATGATATTACAAATTACTATTTCATCTGTCTTATTTTAGTATATATCACTCGCTGAACAGCCAAGCCAATTCTGAAATTACGACTACCAGTGTTTAACTCTGTAGCCTTGTAATTTTGAAGCCTACCCGGAAGACAAGGAAACTTCTAAAAAAATATTGGGAGAAGTTTAGACTTTTGCATTGAACTAACTCTTATTTGCAAAACATAGTAAGGAAAACCACGAATCCCCACTTAGCCTGACGGCAAGGAAACTCTAATCCATGATCCACCACTGAAGATATTTTACGTTAGCACAGTGGTAGGGACGAGCCGAGTGCGAAATTCGTATTGAGCAGCCATCGCTGGGATTCAAACCCGGGTCACCTCATTGGGAGGCAAACATTCTATCCCCTGCTGGATCACCACAACTCTCTTTCATCAGTGCTCTTCAGACTAGCATATTAATTTATTTTGTTTAAAAGCCTGTAGCAACACAATTTTTATGCTTGCATTTTCATTAAAAATAAATAAGGACAGTTCTCCGGGAATTATGATTATAAAAATAATCACTTAAACAACAGCTCTATGGTCTATTTTATAATTGAAATATTATTTTATATTTTGAAACTCACATTTCATAATATTACATAACAATACATGATATAAACTTTAGATATTTGTAGAAATAAAACTAAATATACTTCTATGTGAAATATATGTGACAAAATATATTTGTATGAAGTATTGAAATTGTACAAAACTATTATAAGAAAAAAGATCAATGTCAATATCTCAGACGCACACTTTTAATCTTATTGCAAAAGAATCTTTAAAGAATATTTTGGAACAAGGAAACCATTAAAAATGATGCATAAAATTCATTTAATAATCTTCTTAATTAATTTTTCAAATGAGAAAAGTTAATTTGGTTATTAGAATTTTCTGTATTTTTTCACCAACTAAATCAAACATGCATTGTAAAAAAATCCGAAGCAAATTACAGTAAAAAATTCTAGCTCTCAGGTGTTGGTACTTTTTACCGTAAAATCCACTTTTACCGGAACATGTTACGAACTAAAAAAACTCTGACATGCTGTAAATTTTATAGTAATAATTATCGTGAAACCACTGAAGCAGACTAATTAAATAAATATTATTGTGAAATTTATGGAATAATTTTAGGGTGTGATTTTATAAGAAAAACGATTTTATGCTTAAAAGGATTTTACCGTAATGCCCCTAAAGTGCTGGTAGTTTATACCGTAATTTGAGCCCAAATTATTTACAATGTCGGCTCAAAAATGCTGAAGTGTGTTACGGTTAACTTGCTATAAATCGTTATTTAAATAATTTACAAAATGTTTATTTGAATAATAATTTTGTTCGCATACTAATTATATGTCTTAATGATTTTCATGAGATCAGTGCATGGGACCTGAGTGCGATTCCGACACCTGCAATCGTTTTCTTCCTCTTTGACCCTACAGCTCTAGTTTGAGCACACCGGAAAATTTTATCTGGTTGTTTCGCTTATCGTGTGAGACGGAAAATACTAGAATTTTTGTGTTAAGCAGTCTTTCGGTGCTGCCATCTGTGCATGAATGAGAATATTGTATTCTAGTAGTCCAAGTTCACAAAGTGGAAAATGCTGGACACTGAAAATTCTGGTTGGATGGTTGGTTGGTTCTAATGCCACTTGCCACACGGGCAAGCCTGCTTAGTGAAACCGAGCTATTTGAAGGCAGAGTGTGCGTTTCTTGTTTCTCAGTGGCGCCATCTATGGCCAAGAATACGACTTCGACCACATCAAACTTCACACCCGTTTTATAGCGCGGACCCATTCATACATCCATTCATTCATTCACAGATTGTAATTTTGACCTGAATCAGAGAACGATCGATCTCCAATCCAGTACCTCCAGAGGCATTGAAAATTCCTCATGTGTTGAAAGGAATGGAGTAAATATTGTGGCACTGGGAATAAATCCCCTGCCGGTTCTGAAGTTGACAGATTAGCTCTCTCGGCTATAATATGTACCCAGCTGAGAAGAATTAAGTGGCTTCATTAGGTGGGCCTAGTTGGTGCGATAAAATAAATAACAAATAACAATAACAAATAACAATAACAAATAACAATAACAAATAACAATAACGAATAACAATAACGAATAACAATAACGAATAACAATAACAAACAACAATAACAAATAACAATAACAAATAACAATAACAAATAACAATAACAAATAACAATAACAAATTACAATAACAAATAACAATAACAAATAACAATAACAAATAACAATAACAAATAACATTAACAAATAACAATAACAATTAAGACCATTTTTTCCCCTTAAATTTCTAACAGTGTTTTATTTTATTTTATATTTTTTTTATACTTTTCAATTTTATATATTTTTATTGAAATTATTTATTTTTTAATTTTAAATTTAAAAATTCTTAAAAGGTATTTCACCAAACATTTCTAAACGCAATGTTTAAAATGAGATCGATAAACTCTTCTGACTCGTTACAAATAACTTTTCCACCAATTAAACTTCCTGATCGAAGCTAGAATCCAGATTATCCAGGAAACTCACTCTAACAGGAAAGCAGGAACTTCAATGCTTTCCATTGATCAGATGGATGCCTATTGTTGTTGGACAATCACTGAAGTGAGCAATCGAGGTATCTATTGAGGAGACAATAATGAAACAGCATGAAATTGTGGTTTCAGTACATATAGGATTCCATTGTTATGTGTAGGAAAACCAAAGATACAGATATTGATTCCGTGATAAAAATTGTGTGGGGTGCACCTTCGTGCCGCTTCAAAGCTAATTTTTTTTAGTCATTAAGCTGAAAGAAATCTAGTTCGCAAAGTAGAAAAAAAACGGATGACTTTTAATTACCTTTTTAAAGCAGAAAATTTATTATACATATTTTTCATGCTTTTTCGTTATTTTGCATTAATTTAGGTTAAAATAAATGAAAAATATCATATTTAGCAATTTAATTATTTATGGTTATCAGCATGAAACTCAGGTGTCTTTTTCTGTATCAAAGCTAAAATCTTTCCAACACGGCTAACTTTCAAATAATAGTTTTTCAAATCCGCACTTCCCTGCAATTTTTTACCTCTGAAAGGTACACTTTTACCATTGAATTTCTTTAATTAGAAAAATTAATTACCCATGGAATTTTGAATATGAAGGATATTTTTTTCAAACTAAGTTTCGTGGATATTATGTTTTAATACACATTGTAATTCTAATGATTGCAAATTTTTCAGTAACTATTAGACTGTTATTATAATTAAAAAATATCAAAATATGTTTTTGTTCGTAATTAGAGGATCAGAAAAAAATATGTAAAATGGACACTTATGGTGTCCCATCTACGCCAAAGCGTTAAAGGTCTGATTTTCACGTAATAAAATGGATGATTTATAGAACTTTTCAAGCGAATAAGAAATGCACACAAATAAAACACTCGCTTTCTGAAAGATAACTGCAAGCGAGAAATAATTTCAAAAATTTTATGCTATTAAAAAAGGAAAATAATATTAAAAATTTAATGCTTTACAAATCCTCACATCATCTTAAACTGTTTAATTTTTAACAAGAAATATCTAACTTTAAACGTAATTAGTTAAATAGTTTTGGGAAACACAGATACAAGTTTATAAAAATATAAGTATACACAAATACAAATTTATACAAATACAGGTTTAAACAATTTTTTTAAAATTTTATCTTTAGAAACTATTGGTCTGATTTTGTTCAAATATTTACTTATCATCCATTCTTAATAATTATATTCTCTGTTACATTACTTTTTTAATTTTTAATATTATGAAAAACCTAAAACGATATAATTCCTTTATGATATTATAATCGCATTGTATTATGATCAATATTAAGTTATCATGAAACATTCATTAATAACGATATTTACATTTCATTTTTAGATTTTTAAACAGTAAATAAGTTTCATTTATTTTTTACTGAATTGTAATTACTTTAAATGCATTTTCTTTCAGATAAAACTTCACGCAAAACTTTATTAAAATTAAAATAATGTTTACAAATCAACTATTTTTTTCTTATCAAACTATTTAATCTTAGGCTTTATTTAAAATTAACTTCTTGCGTTATCTTTTAATATTCTCCTGGACAAAATATATTTAACGAGTTTTCATAACAAGAAAAACTTAACGAACTTTAAAATTGAAGTTAGTAAATGAAGTAGCAGTAGTAAATTATCAAAATAATTGGATAAGTTTATCCTAATAGATGTAGAAACTAAATCTGTGAAACCACATTAGTGTTAATGAAATATATTATTTTGTATTCTTTTAATTGAATAATTTTTAATTTATGACAATCTGTTTATCGTCGAATAATCACAGATGATTTGAAAGCAATCATAAGGAATTAGCATAAAAGGCGAAATTCCTAAAATTAATGAAATGTATATCAGTGTCAATCATTTAAACTGGGACGCCTATCGGATTCAATTTTGCAATTCAACTTTGTTTCGTTCACTTTTAATGAAATAGCTCACCAGCTTAATTCGCATATCATTTTCATTTTAATTAATGATAGGAAATTATGTCTTACAAAGTTAAAAAAACAAGTGAAACACAATCAAATCATGACCCAGCAGCTAGCCCCATTTTTCAGAGCTCTATTATTTAGTGACCGTGGTAGGAATGCCACGTTATTTTCACCCTGTTCAGATGACGTTGACAGCCTCTGTGCTGGTACGGCTCTCTTCAAATTTCCATACCACAATCAACGATTGAACTTTCAACTTCATCAGATTTAACAAGCACCTTGCTGCTATGCACGCTGGTTTAGTAGACTACCAGGATCGAACTCAGAACCCCCAGCTGTCCACCAGTGGTAGAATAATATTTAGGGGTAGAATAATGTTTCAAGGGACCGGGATAGCCTGGTTGTTAGGGCGCTGGTCCCATGTTTGCGGGTTCGAACACCCCCGGGCTGAAGATTCCCCGTGTAGTAAAGTGACTGATGCACGTTAAATCTGTCGTGTCGCAAAAGTCCTCCATGTTCCCATAACAAATCAATACCTCTGGGGGTACTGGATTGGAGATCGATCGTTCTCTGATACAGGTCAAAATTACGATCTGTGGATGAATGAACAGATGTAAGAATCGGTCCACCCTATAAAAGGGTGCGACGTATGATGTGGCAGAAGTCGAATTCCTGGCCATGGATGGCGCCACTGAAAAACAAGAAACGCACACTCTGCCTTAAATTTGCTCGGTTTCACGAAGCAGGCTTGCCCGTGTGGAGAGTGACATTAGAAACAACATCAACAACAATGTTTTAATCGGCTGTGTCCCCGGAGTTTCAAAATAAGTGTTTTGCAATCTTCCATGAATACCTCATTATCTGGCTATCAGAGTATCAGAATGACTTTAAAAAGTGCATAGTTCAAAAATGGTTTATAAAGAGCATTTTTTTCCTAAACTTATAAATTCCATCCCACTAAAGTAAATCCAAGGCTTAAGTTCTTGAGTCTCAGGGATGGAGTCCTAGCGGCTATAAGGTTAAATTGTCTGAAGGCCTCTGTTCCAGACTTTTAATTAGGAGCCTCTCAAGCCACCGGATTATGCATATTTTTTTAGATATTTTTTGAAGCAAAATGAGGTATAAAATATTTCTATCATTTAAGTTTTACTTTGAAAGAACTCTTATAATTAATTCTTTTAAAGAGTTTCAAGAAGCTCAAAGTTTACTACGTGGTTAACTATGCTTATTAAAAACTTATTTAACTTTAAAATGTACTGGTTCCATATATCTTCTACTTCATAACTAAATTTAAAAGCAACGTTGCTTTTGATGAATCTCTGCATAATAGATGGATCTTCTAAAAATTTATAAAATAAAAAGTTAATGTTTTCATGCCTAAAAATTGCACACAAAAAATAGCAGTTTTGTGGGAATTTCTGTTAATGTTGACTATGGTACTTTTAAATATATTAAAAGGGATCATATGTAAATCTGACTATTTGCCTTAGCCTAAAATGATAAAATATATCTATTAAAAACTAGTTAATATAACATGAATATTTTAATATTCTATTCTTAAAAAATGCTTCATGCGCAAATATTACATCAAAGGTAGGTAAAAAAAAGTGGAGCCCGAAACCAAGATTTATGTTTTTTAAAACTCTTTGCATAGGTAAATATTTCTTTAAAACATATTCTTTAGTTAATATAAAACTTAAATTTGGTTATTTATATGCTTTAATTTATAACTAAATTTCATGGTAAGGCTATTTAAAATGTTTCTTTGCATGATTGATATTCTAAAAATTTATAAACTTCAGTCAAGGTTATTTTTCATATAAACTGGACGGAGAAATAATGGCACAAAGTGTTATGGTGTGTGTTTTCCTGAAATACTTTATTAACTTTTGTATTTTTATATAGTGAAGGGCTTTTCAAGTAAAACTAAATTTCTGATTTATGCATATATTTTAAAATCTATTTGATAAAGGATGAGTAAGTTTCTTGACAATAAATTAGAAGCACAGAACACGACTATACAATTTTTCGTACCATAAGTCTTTTCATCTTTTCCATAAATATTATCAAATGGTGTTTTTTTCGTTAATGTTTTGAAAAATGTACCGAAATAAATCCATAGTGCATTTTTTTTCTTTTAATAATGTTTTTGAGAATATGCTTTTGACAGAGTTTTAGATAAAATAAATTACTCAAATAAAAATAAAAGCTTAAATTTACTATCATCAAAGGCATAAGAATAAGGTTATATCGGGAACATGCTAAAGAATGATAGGTGTCCGATGAAAAGAATGAGAAACATTTTTTCTAAAAGGAACAATGCATTTTGCACAGCTTATTTTTTTTCAAAACTTTCAAATATAAGGCAGGCATTTTAAATTTAGTAATTGAACTATTTCATTTAATCAAATAAGGTTTCATTAGATTTCAATCACTTATTAATTGGGATAATATATTTAAAATTTGCATAAAGTACAAGAACGATTTTTGTTATATAACAGGGTGGCCAACCTGCTTGATAGTCAAGCCATTTTTTAAAATTCGAAATTTTTCGCGAGCTGCAATTAAAACCGTAATTAAAAGGTACGCAAAAAAGGTATTAAAATTTTTTTGAGGAAATTATATTTATTGAAAACATAATTATAAGTGCAAAATATGTGCATTGAATTTTTAAATATTAAAAATTAAACACATTTGTTTTACTTCTCCTGATAATTCCTTCAAATTCGACAAGCAGCCTTTTTTAATTCAGGATACTTCGATTCTGGTACAAATTTCCAAAATTCAGTAATCGACGTCGATTTATATTTTAATAGTAGAGCTTGATCTTCTTGCATCTCTATTAATTCTAATTCTCCCGATGCTTTTTGTCTCATAATTATATTGGAAAGAGAAAACTCACATTGAATTCAACAACNAAATTAAGAGACGATTTAAAATATTTCAAGTCTTGAAATCTATTTTGGAATTCCGTCAATATTCCTTCTAGCTTTTTTATATACTCGTTGAGTTTTTCTTGTTTAGTATTGGAAAAAAAATTTAATTCGAAAAAAATTACAAAATGTTTTACTTTTAATGACCTTTTGAAAAAATTATAATTTAGTTTGAAAACTAAATATACACTGCGAGAAGTTAGATATTATTTTATCTTTCCCCTGCAATTGTAAATTCAGTGTTTGCCAGTAATATTTGTTGTCAGTAATTTTAAAGACATTTTGAAACACATACGGAACGATAATAATTTAATTTTTTAAAATATAATAGCACAAAATTAAAAGGAAACTCGGGTGCTTTTATCGAGAGCCACAAATAATCAATCAAAGAGCCGCATGTGGCTTACGAGCTACAGGTTGGCCACCCCTGTTATATAATATATCATCGCTGTCATTAAAAAGTCCTACTCCGATTTGGTTATTATGCTTTCCTTGTAATGTTCTTCTGCTATTGGCATGACAGCCCTTTGTGAGTCAGAGCCTTCGCTAGAACTTTCTTTCATTCTCCTCTTTTTTTGCGATTGCTCTCCTGTTAGTAATTCATAGGATTTTGAAATCATCTTCCACACAGTCGAACCATCTGATCTTAAGCCTACCTTTAACACTAGTTCATATTGGTTTATAATTGAAGATTTTAAATTTCAAGGAAGAAGAATCCATTAGACAGATGTGAGCCGCAAGCTTCAAGCGATTTATCTTATTGTATTTGCTAATCGTACCATGTTTTCGATCCATAAATTAGGACAAGTCTATAGATTGTTGTACTTTGCATTATTTTTGTTCGTTATTATTTAATTTTAACTTTGGAAATGTTCTTAAGCCGTAAAGGCATCGATTATTTGTTCTAATGTGTATCTTTATTTTCGCGCTTATATCGTTTAAGGAATTAATATTTGAACCAAAATAAGTGAGATTGTCAACAATTTCAAATTTAGAAGTTCTGGTTTCTAAAAATTTGTAGTTTGCAGGTATTTTAGTAACCTTGTTTTGATCACGTCATATTATGATAAGCCGCTTTCAAAGGATCATTAGGCGGAAAACATTTTTAATATTTTTATATTCTTTTGGTTTAAGGTAGATCTTTGATATTCATTTCAAGTTAAAAATTGGGCATCAATTCTTACAAAGGCAAATTTATTTGATGAAAAATGTTTATGCAATATTAATCGCATAGGTTGGGCTAAAATCGATGATAATGCAAACATATTATTTGGCGAATTGTAAAACGTTGCGTAGCCCTACATATAAGGAGTGCTTCTTTCGTTTTGATATTGCGCTTTTGCTTGCTTGGTTTGCATAATATCGTTAATGTAATTTGAGGAGATCATTTCCCGAACAATTTATAATTAGTTAGTCTAAATACTTTTTTTTTCGTAAGAGATAGATCTTTGAATTTTAAGTTAAGAAACTGGCGCAAATTTTTCGAAAAATACCTTCGTACAATGAAAAATGTCACTATAACATTTTGTTTGGAAAAATATTTTCTTTCAGTCCCTCTATATGTACAGCATTGCTTTGCCATGACTTGACTTGATTTTTTTTTCGCCTGAAAGGCGCTAGAGGTAGTTCTCTCATGTCCATTGTGATATCTTAGGTAATATTCATACTCGGCTAATTAAACTGGTTTCCCTTAAAAGTCGCAATAATTCGTCATGTTGTTCTAGGCCTATCTCTTCTCCTCTTCCAGTCTGGTGACAAGGACAATGCAGTTCTCTCGTTCTCTCTGGTATGTTTTCTTAATATGTGGCCAATCCAGATCCATCAACTAATTTTTATATCTAATGTTACTGGCTTGTTAGCAGATTTACGGTATAGATCCATGATGCATATTCTGTACGTATATAGAGCATAAGTCACTAATAAGTCACTTTTCACTGATAAAGCAAACATGATATTAGACGGGTTGTATTTTCAAGGACCCTTCAATAAAACGCCTGCAGGCTGACTTTTATCTAAATCAATTTTTAACTGGCCACGGGGTGTTTGGGGTACACCAAAACAGATTATTTAACAAAACTCCTAACTGTAACTATTGCCAAATTGAACAGATAATAGACCACCTCGTATTTGACTGCACCCACTTCCAGACACTCCGTGGAGATCAATTTGATGGTAAAAGTCAACATCAGTGTTAAGCAGAGTTGGCCTGCAGGAATAAAATCATAACAATCATCAAGACCACGCTTGAAGAGGTACTGACAAATATAATCACCTAGCATCAGAACCTGCCTGCTCCAGACACTTTATCACTTATCTTGCCCACTTAGGTTTTACCAATTTCTCATTTTATTCGGGTGTCTCACTGTTTTTATCACGTTTTATCATCTTTCAATCAGCTGAATTTTAATTGTCTACTCAGATTTTGTTTTGATGTTGATCAGCATTGTTTTAACTCAAGTTTTTTACTTTTTAGGCGGCTGTTTTATTTTGAAGTTTAATCAATTTTCTTGTTCTTAGCATTAATTTATTGTTTAATTTTAATTGTTTTTATTTTGGCCTTTTGGCTTTTCTTACTCTTAAATAATTCTCTAGTTGACTTTAACCATTTTAGATTTTACAAGCCCTTTTGATTTTAACTTCCTCTAATTTTACAAGCCCTTTTGGCTTTTGATATTACAATTTACTTGATTTTATTGTTCTCTTTGATTTATCTATCTCAAAACCTTTTAACTCCTTTTTTTCTCATCTTTAAAATCATCTATTAAACTTGGTTGTCTTATACTGGTGTTTTATCCCCTTGCATGATCTTACTTTTCTATGGTTTATTTGCAATGGTTTTAATTTTGCTGTTGCCGCCAACCCAGTTTTTGTGGTTGTTTATTGGGATATAAGTGAATCATTGTGTAACTTATTTGCTTGTATCATTGCCTATTGTTGTAGTTTGTTTGTATCATTGCTAATTATGTTGTGAAACTTAATCTTTCTTGAATTGTGAATTATGACGTATACCCTATTAAGAGAAGGTCGGTTATTTATATTTATTATTAGATGGGTTGTAAGCGACTGCAGAGACGTACGTTTAATGAATCTTTAGCGAAATAAGTCGAGTGTATTTTATCAGCATTTGAAATGTATCACTTCAAATAATTGGGTACTTGTTACTCAAGAAGAAGATGCTGATACACAAACATCTTACCTATGACGTCAGCACCAGCTTATCGTTTCTATGCAAAATGGCGTGTTAAAATTAAGCTGCTAAGTTTCCCCACATAAGTTAGAATGTCAATTAACGTAAAATTAATTTAATACAAAACCATATCACTCATAGAATTCGTTAAAATATTATTCTTTCTCGTCTACTTCTTTTACTTAACTTAGAATTATTAATTTACGTATTTTATTGTAATCATGCTATATTTTTGCTTTGTGTGCCTGGCAACTTCGATGCATAATTAGTTTGTTTATGTTTTACATGACTTCGTGCCTGTTTCTGTGTTAAGTACGAACCATATAGTGAAAGAATTGAAATCTTTGTGGAAGAATGCAGAATATGTTACTCACGTGAATTGATAATTGGTGGGATTGGCTTACTCGAAATCGAATAGAAAGAACAGTTGCTAACCTAAGCAAATGACACGTTTCAATGACCAATCAGGATCGAGGTATCCACACTTACCGTCACTTGCAGATATCCCGTTGATATATCACAATAAAAAGTAGATTTTAAAGCGAAAGCTCAAACGATATTTTCTGTAACTATTAACGTCAGTCTCTTTTTTATTTTTTTCCTTTCTTTTTTATTTCATTTTGTTTGGCAACGAGTGTAGCAGTTAATATTATCAAAAGATTGTACTTAGTCACCTGTAAAAGAAATTTTAATAGATTAAAATTATTTAATTTTTTTTTAATGTTTTGTTTTGGTAAACGTTAAACGCTTCTACTATATAAAAGCTTTATCCCAATAGTTCTGCATTCTGTCAATTTCGCAACAAGTTTAATCGTTTAGTTATAATTAATGCATTATGCAAAAAAAGGCCCACTTTGCATTTGAGTTACTACCCATTATTCTTTTTAGATGGATCTTTGACAATAATTTCAAGTTTAAAAATGCGAGTGAAATTTACCAGAAACACCTTCATATGCAGTAAAAAATTTTAAGAACATTTATAAAAACATTTTATTCTATCCTAATTTCCCAAAATGTACAACATAGGGGGTATTAAAACAGCTGAAATTGCATATAGTATATGAAATGAAGTGTAAAAAGGCCTACGTAACCATACATTTACTGCGTCCTGCTTGAACTTCGTTATATGCATTTCCTTGTTTTATTCACTTAGAATATTTAATATAAATAATTTTATGATATGAATATTTTTTGCCTTCTATATTCATAAAGATTCTTAAAATATAATTTCATAACGTTTATTAAGAATTTCTCTGTATTTTATTATCAACTTGGAATATTGCTTCGATATTGTTGATTTACCATTTTATTTTATTCAAAAAAGGAGGGTTAATTTAACTTGGAAGAGAAAGATCATAACACTTTGTACCTATGATGGGTTTCTTTAATGAATCATAACAGCATCTGTTTTATATGTATTGAAGGATAATTAGAGAAACCTCACATTAACGTAGTGTTTTTTTTTACTTGTGTCTGTCATATATAATGTAATATCAATAGTGCTATAAATCAGAAATCATGAATAAAACGTACATTTCTTAAGACAAGGATTTTTTTTTTTGATGGATACATTTTTAGTTCCTCGAATTAAGGATGAAAGTAATTAAGGTATTTCTCAATTCTGTGATAATTGTTGCATTTATTTTACATAATTTGTAACTATTCTATTACGTTATATGATTTTATAAGGTTGCTGTTCATTTATTTGTAACGTTTTCTGCTCCACATGATTACACTGTAATTAATTTAGAAAGTTTTTCAGGTAAATATTACCTCAAATTGAAGACTCTATGTTACTAATCGACGTTAAAGATAAATAAACTCGCCAACTTAATGCACAATAAAATTAAAAGTGAAAAAAAGAATTCTGAAAAAAATTATCAAACAACAGCTGTCGCCATAGCAACGCATGCAATGACGACGCATTCGCACTGCTTAGACGTCCGAATAAGATGCGCATGCCATCAAACTCAAAATAAGACCCATTTTGTTAATGGGTAATAATGGTGAATTAATATACTATATTCATATTAATAAGTTCTCCTTCCTATTTTTCTATATTAGCTTAATTTTTCTGAGAGCATACTGCAATAGCACTCAGTTTTCTAAGCACAATCAGAGATTTTAAGCGTTATTTAAAAATGTTTTAATCTCTGATAGTAAAATATTATCTTTAAAAGATATAAAGTCTGATCTTTTATAATATATTTTTTGTTGTTTTTCTTTTCAGGATAGAATGGATAATTTTTTATCATTATGAATGAAAATCATGATTCTTTAATCCGGTGGCACCTTTATTTACAAACTTTATCAAATTTAATGGATACAAAGCAAGCCGAAATTTTGAAGACATCACAAACAGAGTTGATAAAAGAAGAAAAGTAATAATTTGACTCCTTATCAGCTTTCAAATGATTGTCCCTTTCTTACACTTATCTTAAGGAAATATCAATCCAAGAAGTAAGCCTCTCTTTTTTATCATTACTTTTAAGGAAATTGATAATCAATATTAAATATGTTTAATGAATTTGTTTTTTTTTCATAAAGAGTGTTTGCTAAAAAAAAGAAGCAAATTTGTCAAAACTCGGATAAAAAACATTTTAAAAACATATTATAAATTTCTTAAAGAAGACGTTAAGTGCTAATAGATTTTGTTTCGATTGATTTAAAACAGATATTTATAAATGAAGTTTTCTTTAAAAAAAAACATTCCATTATGCTTGAAAAAGTAGAGTTCAATTATTTACTAAAATGCGCAAAATATGTATTTTTTATATTACCGCTATTTTTTGAAAGCATGACTTGAACTTATACATCAGTTGTAAAGAAAAGTAAATTAGTGTTTAAATAAATATCGTATTCTAATACCATTTCCTTTTTTTAATCTCTCAATTTGCTTACAGCAATCAAACAGGTTTTGATGCTTACAATCTTATCTTATTCAGTAGTCGTTCATTTTTAAGGGGATATTCTGAATTTTTCCGATAGATGAAAAAGTATTAAGAGTGACTATTTTGCTCAACCAGCTAACTAGTCGCTCTTAATACTTTCTTAATACTCTTAATACTACTGAAGGGGCTTGAACTAACAAAATAAAAACACATAATAAAATTAGTATTATAGATAAATGGAGTGAAACTAATTGCTTTAAATAGGACGTCATATAATTTTAATTATATAGAGTTATTGTTTTAACAGATATTTGTCATCATAATAAACTTGTAATCATTAGTTTTATTAAAAAATAATCTTTTGAGTTTTCAAATTGCTTATCATTCATTAAAATGCTTATCAGAGGTAGATTGCTTAATTGAATAAAACTAACTAAAAATCTATACAAAAAATTAATTTAATGCCTTTAAATATGTAATGTTTTTCTTATCATAAATTCTATTTGTTTTAAGGGGTCAGAGTACAAAATAATTGACAAAAGTATCGAAAAAAAATATTTTTTATGTTAAATTATTATTTGATTCTTGGCTTATATTAAATTATTATTATTTATTAATAATAAGGTAATGAGTAATTTTAGGTGGACGATACTCTGAAATATTCTAACTTTAAAGAAATTACTTTTTTACATGAATGTTTTTTCTTATTTGTTTTCTTAGGATACTTTTCTGCTAAAGATAGAGTTGGAGTAAACGTTTTCAAACCCTTCAGTATATTTATTAAATATGTGCATTGCATAGGAGTTCAAAATTATTTTATTTTTAATGCAACTTTGTGTACGAAAATTGTTTTGAAATTTTTTCCTCAGATTTTACTCGTAACTCACCACAGAAAACATTCTCTAACTCCTATGTAAGAAAATGGATGCACAGAACTTTCAAGCGTAAATAGCTTATAAAATATACAAAGTTAAAAAGCAAAAGTTAAAAAATGACAAAAAAATATTTTATATATTCGTTGATTTTAATATTGTATCAATTGATTCCTCATATAATATTCCAAACCATCACATCTTATGTCTTTAAAATTTAAATATATTTCACTGGTATAATATGTTTAAAATCCTATTTTGTCAGAGAAAAGAATCATGTTAATGGAATATAGAATTAAAGTTAATAAAATCAAGACAAGAGTAAAATTGCAGAGTAAAATTGCACTGTAAATGGCTTTCTCTATCATGCTAAAGACACCTTAAAACAATGATTGACTGCACTATTAATACAACAATTATATTTTCATTCACATAATGTTTAATTCTTGTTATCTTTTTTAAAAGAGAGTTGATTTTGTTAATAAAACCTAAATGAAAATACACAAGCTCAGTTAAGCTACATTTAATTTAACGTAGTTTTATTTAAAATTATATTTTGTATTTAATACATTCAAATTTGAAAAATTCAATAAATATAAATAAAAATTGGCAATAACTATAAATATGCTCAGAAAAATACACTGATATAAACATTCATTTAAACTTCCCAAATACAAAAACAAAAATAGTTATTGATACACTCTACAAACTGAAATCTGTCTATATTGAAATCAAACTGTAAATAACTACTCAGAGAAATAAATTCTGGTGGAATTGCCGTATTAAATAGTAATGACTCTTTTGGTAAAAATGAAAAAAAAAACATTATTCTGGTTAATAAAGCCAAAATATGCGCATTGAAACCAATCATTTGATAATTTTTTTGGTACATATAGTAACAGTTTACCGGGAATTCTAATATTCCAAAATTAGAGTTTTTATTACCACACATTTTGTAAAAAATCCGAAACTGAATAGTAAATTAAGCCAAATAAATGGTTTTAATGCCATGCTAAGAAATCAAGAAACAAATTACTAAATTTTAGCGCATTAACCTAATTTTATAACATTTTTAAAACCATATTTAATTCATAATTTTATCAATACTATTGTCAATGCTCTTCGATAAGAATTACGGAGCTTTTTAAGGTTCCCCTAGAGCAGGAAAAATGGGACATTTACCATATTCTGGTCTGTTGTGATTATACTTTTGTCTGTATTTATGTCTGTTGTGACTATACTTTTTTCTCAGCATATGATTACTTCATTCGAAAAACCTGAAAAAAACTTTCTTGCGTTAAAAATAGGCATAAATCCAAACTATAAAATACTAATTATTAACTGATTTTACATACCGAAAAATATTTTCATTATGAACCAAATATTAACAACTATGCTTAATATGTTAAAGAAAAAGTATGAAACATTTTTCAAGTTCAAAAAAAAAGAAAGAAAAAAAACATCGATAAATAAAACAGTTCTTCACCCGATAAAAATCATTTTAATTCGAACAAGGAAAATCGGAAAAACTCAAACAATGCATTAATGACTTATTGATCATTTTAAACAATAAAAAAACACGTTTATGAAAGCAAAATACTACGAAATCGACACACGGTTCAACTTAATTTTTATTTTCACGCGTGGGTTAACACAATAAAATGAGCATGTAAAATTCGACCTTTTCTGTCAGAATAAAATAAAAATAATTCAAAAGAACACATGGTGTAATGATATCTGACATACCCGACAACTGCGTGAACGTAAATCCTATTTTATCAGAACTTCCTCGTTTTGGAGAAAGCATCAAGACTCCATTTCTAAAAATGATAGGCGGGTTAAGAGTTTGAACTCATGAAAATAATTTTCATGTACTCAAATAGTTCTCAAAATAGTAGACAGTGTGCTTTTTTAGGGAAACTAATTATTAAGACTGTTTAGTTTTGTGAATAAATTAACTTCATGATAACCAGTATGAAATTGTTTTTTAAGTTATATTATACACAGGGTGAGTTAATTTTTATATATTTCATTTCAGAATTAATCTTAAATGTCCATGTTTATATACATAATATTATTAATTTTTATAAAGACTTTTCCTAATCAGTGTTCAAATTCGTGCAAATTTGTATTTTGAGCATGAGTTTTTGAGAAAAAACAGCGCATTAACTTTTTAAAGATAAATATATCTATTTTTGTTTTTGTTAGCATTATTTTAATACATGTTGTCTTTAAAAATATGCTAAAAAACAATACCGATTATCATTTTTTATACAAATTTTATTTTAGACCTAATATGAAATAAAATACATATATGCACGCATTAGGATATTTATACAATATATTATAAGAATGAAGGGTGAGTTTTACGTTTAAAACATTCTGTCAAAACTCTAGGTGCATTTATTTGCATAATCAAATTCTATGTGTATTCATTTACGTAAATCAAAGGATATTAACAGAAATGATCTAAATGAAATTAAATATGTATGTTGAATTTTGGTTTTTAAATTTTTCAGAATTGATATTAAATGTATTTAATTTTATTAATGGACTGATTTTTACTGGATTTTTTCAAAGAAAAAGCTGTTTTGGGTTAGCTTGGCTCAAGAAAAGCAATTTAACTATTTCTTAGAAATATTTGTCATTTTTTTTTATTTAATTTAATATTTTTCAGAGTCTCTATAGTGTTGTCTGATACTTTTCTCAGCGATGGCTGGTCAATACTAATTCCGCACCCGGCTTGCACAAACCACATTGCTGACATAAAATATCTTCAGTGTTGGTCGGATCACGCGTTAGAGTCCCCGTAAGGCTAGCCCTAAGGGTTCTCGTGGTTTTCCTCTCCATGTAACGCAAATGTGGTTTAGCTCCATTAAAAAGTCTTCCACGAAAGTAAATTTCTTTCAATACTTGATAAAGAGTTCCCTTGTCTTCTGGATTGGGTTCAAAATTGCGAGGCTACGAAGGTGAACATTAGTAGTCACAAGCCCTTGATTGGATCGGCTCTTCAATGACGGTTATAAAATGTAAAACAAAACAAAAAAAATTTTTTTTTTTTGAAAATTGTATTGATCTACATTTTTTTTGGCTACTTTTCGCTTGAGTCCAGCGAGTCCAGTGGTTCCTGAACTTATTAGTCTCGTAGACCCCTTGCCATGTTTTTCGGTTTTGGGTTACCGGATATTAATGTTTTTGTAAATTCATCAGCTTCAAATGTATTTTTGACAGCAGGTATAGGGCTACTCACTGTGAAAGACTTAAATTTTCAGCTGTAGTGAAGTGTAGAGGGAAAAAACCTAAGAAAATAACACATGTTAATTTTTTACATTTATTAATTAAATTCAAACTAATTTAATATAATTAATATGTAAATGGAATAAAATAGTGCATTATGAAACCTGTACTCAGCTACTAATATTATAATTGCTTAAATAAATGTGTGTACAAAACCGTAGTAGTGTATTGTCGGTCTGTTTATTACGTTTTCACGTAAAAGCTAAGCGACAAATCTCCGTAATCTTGTGCACAGATAAAGTTGGAGGTCTAGCTAGCTAAAGAGTTGACGCAGGCTAGGCTACAATTTACAGCAGAAAAATACTATTTTGTTACGAAACAAAACCTTGCAAGCAGAGAAAATAAAAACGTACTCGTTTATAATAATTCAGTTTCATAAATCAAAAAATAATCCTAATAACTTAAATGTTAATAAAATTTTTACTTCATCCATACTTTTATAAGTTATGCAGAATGTAGATAGATATATGTCTTTATATTATAAGATTGTATAACGTAAGTAAGTAGGCACTATCAGTGTATGTTGATTATTTTATTCATGAAATGCCAAAATTAAAAGCAGGACCTACTTATATGAGATCCACTGTCGTTGACCCCCATTTTCCTTCCATGAACCCCCAATTTTTTTTTCCACTTGACATGGACCCCTTGCAGGCTGTCGTCGACCCCTGGGGGTCGATATAGACCACTTTGGGAATCTCTGAGCTAGCCGAAAAGTATATATATGCAGCATTAGCATTATATACCTGTTAACATTATATTTATAAGCATTATATAACTGTTAACTTTTGTTTGCTTCCAATTTCTGTGCATTGTTTCATTCGTAAACTCAATAGGGTAAATCGGTGTGAATTAAAATTGCATCTTATTTGTTGCATGAATTTTGTTATTGCAAATTTCGTTTCAAAATTAATATTAAATGAGCATTGCGTACATACTATAAATTATATGGCTAATTTTTTAAACATTTATATATTACAAAAACTAACTGTGCTTTATTCATTGCTAGTTTTTCTTTCATTTTTGATATTATGATAAAAAAAACTTCCAATATATAGAAAATATAGAATATCTATTCCATAAAAAAATAATGTTTCCGGTGTATGAAACTACACTGTTAACTTTATACAACATAGACAATAACTAGAATAATATTTAAAATTTAAAATAACAATTATTAAACTCATATATTTGAACTATTTCAAATGTTCTGCTGCTGGTAAATTAAAAAATTCATTAAATTTTATTGTTGTTGGTAAATTAAAAAACAAATTTAAAACATACATTTAATTCAGATATGCATATAATTGCCAGTTGAAATATATAATATTTTCAAGGAAAAACTATGCAGTGCATTAGTTATGAGTTCAAATTTTACATTTATTTCAAAATTAATGTTTTTTAAAAAATGCAATGCAAATAAAACAGGAACTATCAAAGTTAAATATATTTATAATATAATAGAAATTTTCTTGCTCTCAGTATATCTATTATGTTGGCAAATATATTTATTCTTAAATTGAGGTATAGTCAAGACTTAATTGTATTAAATATTCATAAGAGAGGCACTTATTTTTTTTCAAATTCTTATGTTTTTAGGAAAAAATATAGATATATTTTAACAGCAATTTACTTTAAAATAAAGTGCTGTAAAGAGCAATCAAATATTTACATTATGTGTATATACATTTAACTCAATAAAAAAGAAATTTTTAAAAATATATATTATTTGATCAAATATTTGTGTTTTAATACTAATATTTTATTTTATAACCGTTGTTGAACAGCCGACCCAATTTTTGGGTTTACGACTACTAATGTTCAACTTCGTAGCCTTGTAATTTTGAACCCAATCCAGAAGTCAAGGGAACTCCTGGATCCAGTATAGGGGAAATTTGCCACAGTGGAGGACTTTTTGATGGAGCTAACCCGCATTTGCGTCACATTTAGAGGAAGATCACGTGAACCTACCACGGTTAGCCTGACGGCAAGGGGACTCTAACCCATGATCCGTCTACCACTGATGATATTTCACTAATGCTAATATTGAATAAATTAAAGTAGAAAAATAAACACTTAAATTAATGTAAATTTATTATTAATTTATTATATTTCATAGAAGTGGTAAAATGTTGTAATTGTATCATACCTTAGAGCACGGCATAAAAGCTATTCATTTTATTAAACTTACTTTTGCGCTTTGTATATTATATTAAATATGTGCCAATACGAACTATAGTTTTCAATACCAGAATTTTCAATAAATTGCTACTGGGAAAATTAATAAATAAATGGTTTTTGGTTTTATTACCAGAATTATGTTTTTTTTTTNTGTAATTATAGGGTTTTTTTTTTTTTTTTTTTTTTTTTTTTTTACCTGAAATATTACATTAGTTTTACCGGAATTTTTTACTCGCGTAAATATTTGAATTCCTCTTATATTTACGGCCAAAATAATTTTTATCTTTTTCAAGTATGCGCAGCTTTTCAATAACTAATATTGCAAAGCCTTTAAAATATTTAGGATAACAACATAAAAAAGATATGACATCCTTTTTTTTTCAATTGTGACATATTTTAATGAAACTGTTCATGAATATTTTTTTCTGATAGGTGATTTAGAATTCCTGAAAGTTCCAATAAGTAAAAAACTAAAGAAAAAAAACTTCTCATCGCTTACTAGGATATTATACCGCTTTATTCCAGAAACATTCTAAAAAACCATTATTTGTAACAATTTTGAGATGTGGTTAAAATTATATTTTCACAGGCCCTTTAACTTGTTAGTATGAGTGCAGCATTACACTTGAAAATCATTCGAGTTATTATTATTCGAGTATTACAGTTTATTGTTTTGATTTAAGGATGAATCTACACTGTTCGAAATTTCTCAGTTAAAATGGTTAAGTAACAATTTATTTAATTGTTACTTTACCAGATTCAAAGAAAACAGTCAAATTAACATAAATAAGATGGTATTCAAACAGTTAACTGCTTGAAAAATCGTTTATTAACTGATTTCATCTAATACGATTAAACAACCAGAATTTTATTGCCTCACCTAATGAAGCTACTTAGTTCCTTGCAATTGGGGACATATTACAGCCGAGATGGCTAATCAGACAATCTCGTGACCGACAGAAGAGGGGTTCGAGTTCCAGTGTCGATACTCCTATATTTCCTCCATTCCTTACAACAATGAAGAGTTCCCAGTGTCCTGTCTATTAGAGTACGATGGTATCATTTACGCATAGCTTGCAGCACGATAAAGCTACTAAAATCTCTGCAAGTCTAGTTTAATTTCCTTGTTCTGGTTTTGAAACTATGCTAGTTGTAAATGGTTTGAAAGCTGTATAGTTTTATACTCATGTTTTTTTTTAACCATACTAGTTGTTTACTGCTTCAAAACCGTAAAGATAAAAAAATGCTCTTTGCTGTAAACTTTATGTTCAATTGAATAAAAAGACTGCTGTCGGTTATTTTGCTAAAATTTTAGAGTGGAAATTCTAACAGCGTAACTAATTTTGGTAAAAGAACGTTTTTTATACAGGCATGCCTAATACCTTAATATTGAACAAAACACTTCTTTCTATTGTAAAAATTCATGTTTTCGCCACCAAGAAGAATTTACATTTACTTTTTTAGGAGAATAAAATTGCAAAGCAAAATTATTTCTTAACTGCGCATCCTATTTCATTTCTAATTTAAAAAATAAAGCAATATTTATAAATTTTCTCAGGAAACTATTTTATATTCCTTCTCCATATCAATGTGAAATAATTTAAATTAATGAAGAAGAATAATGAAATTCATGCTTCAGTAATTTTTCCCTGTATTTATAATTCCGGTAAAAAGCATTTGGCAAAAGAAAGCTCTTTGAATAAAGTAGTAAAATATTTAATTATTTTGTTAACCAAACAGTTTTAATATATTTAAATTCGTTTATCCGAAAACATGCAACAATGTCTCATTCGTTTGTCCTTTTTTATTTCATTCCTAGAGTCTAATTAAATAAATTAGTATTACTCAGTGATTTAATTTAATTCATTCAAAATTTTAAAGGATAATTCATCTCACACTCATAATTCAATCACAATTAATTCTGAATTAAGGACTTGCAATTTTTTTCTTCTGCTTGAAGTTAAAATTCTAATATGATACCAATACTCAAGATTTGGTAATTATATTAAAATTATATTTCTCGTTTTCATTTATTTCCTAACATTAACATTCCGTATAATATAGTAGTTCTGTCGAAAATTTATCATTTGCCGTTTTGTTTATCGTGACTAGAAAAATTTAATTAACAAATTAAGAACTGCAACGTAATAGATAGAAGTATTTATTTAATCTAATTATTAATTATATTTGTTAGACGAAAATACAGCTTTTCAGATGACTTTTGAATTATTTTGAATTTTTGACTTTAAAAAATCGGTATATTTTAAAAATATTTTAAATTAGTTAGTATTGCTTAATATATGCAGCTATTTTGCCAAATTGTATTCAAGAAAAATTCATCATTTTTGGAATGTTTAAAACTTTCGTTGGGGAATAAGATTAACTTATTATATAAAAATAATATATAAATATAAAAATATATATATACATATAAAAAAAATTTATAAATATCAAAAAATATATATAAATAAAAAAAAACCCTGATGTTTTTTCTCAATAAAGTCTGTAATAACTGATAATTCTGACAGCTGTACAATAAACGANAATAAAATAGGAACTATCAAAGTTAAATATATTTATAATATAATAGAAATTTTCTTGTTCTCAGTATATCTATTATGTTGGCAAATATATTTATTCTTAAATTGAGGTATAGTCAAGACTTAATTGTATTAAATATTCATAAGAGAGGCACTTATTTTTTTTCAAATTCTTATGTTTTTAGGAAAAAATATAGATATATTTTAACAGCAATTTACTTTAAAATAAAGTGCTGTAAAGAGCAATCAAATATTTACATTATGTGTATATACATTTAACTCAATAAAAAAGAAATTTTTAAAAATATATATTATTCGATCAAATATGTGTGTTTTAATACTAATATTTTATTTTATAACCGTCGTTGAACAGCCGACCCAATTTTTGGGTTTACGACTACTAATGTTCAACTTCGTAGCCTTGTAATTTTGAACCCAATCCAGAAGTCAAGGGAACTCCTGGATCCAGTATAGGGGAAATTTGCCACAGTGGAGGACTTTTTGATGGAGCTAACCCGCATTTGCGTCACATTTAGAGGAAGATCACGTGAATCTACCACGGTTAGCCTGACAGCAAGGGGACTCTAACCCATGATCCGTCTACCACTGATGATATTTCACTAATGCTAATATTGAATAAATTAAAGTAGAAAAATAAACACTTAAATTAATGTAAATTTATTATTAATTTATTATATTTTATAGAAGTGGTAAAATTTTGTAATTGTATCATACCTTAGAGCACGGCATAAAAGCTATTTATTTTATTAAACTTACTTTTGCGCTTTGTATATTATATTAAATGTGTGCCAATACGAACTATAGTTTCCAATACCAGAATTTTCAGTAAATTGCTACTGGGAAAATTAACAAATAAATGGTTTTTGGTTTTATTACCAGAATTATGTTTTTTTTATTTTTTTTTTACCTGAAATATTAAGTTAGTTTCACCGGAATTTTTTACTCGCTTAAATATTTGAATTCCTTTTATATTTACGGGCAAAATAATTTTTATCTTTTTTAAGTACGCGCAGCTTTTCAATACCTAATATTGCAAAGCCTTTAAAATATTTAGGATAACAACATAAAAAAGATAAGACGCCCTTTTTTTCAATTGTGACATATTTTAATAAAACTGTCCATGAATATTTTTTCCTGATAGGTGATTTAGAATTCCTGAAAGTTCCAATAAGTATAATACTCTATAAAGAAAAAAAACTTCCCATCACTTGCTTGGATATCATGCAATTTTATTCCAGAAACATTCTAAAAAAACATTATTTGTAACAATTTTGAAATGTGGTTAAAATTATATTTTCACAGGTCCTTTAATTTGCTATTATGAGTGCAGTATAACACTTGAAAATCTTTAGAGTTATTATTATTCGAATATTACAGTTTATTGTTTTGATTTAAGGATGAATCTACAGTGTTAGAAATTTTTCTGTTAGAATGGTTAAATAACAATTTATTTAATTGTAATTTTACCATATTCTAACAAAACAGCCAAATTAACATAAATAAGACGGTATTCAAACTGCTAACTGCTTGAAAAATCGTTTATTAACTGATTTCATCGAATACGATTAAACAACCAGAATTTTATCGCCTCACCTAATGAAGCTACTTAGTTCCTTGCAATTGGGGACATATTACAGCCGGGATGGCTAATCAGACAATCTCGTGACCGACAGAAGAAGGGTTCGAGTTCCAGTGTCGATACTCCTTTATTTCCTCCATTCCTATCAACAATGAAGAGTTCCCAGTGTCCTGCACTACCCAATATATGACTCTGGTCTATTAAAGTACGATGCTCTAATTTACGCATAGATTGCAGCAATATAAAGCTACTAAACTCTCCGCAAGTACCGTTAAATTTCCTTGTTCTGGTTTTGAAACTACACTGGTCGACAAAATTAAGAGATGGAAGACATTTTCCCAAATATCTAAAAAAAAATACTGAATATAAATAAATGAAATTTGGTATGGATATAGCTTATTCCATGATAATAAAGTATGTAAAACAAAAATGAAAGTGGCATTCACTGGCAAGACCTATTGCCAATAAATCCAATGTAGTCTGAACTTAAGGATAAATGATGACAATAAAAGTGAGGCTTGTACCGTGTGTGTTGCCTCAAGTATGGTGTATGATCAGCCCTGACAGACAGACAGCATGCACAACGAGTATGCATGCTGTTAATAAGGGAGTTAAGGAGGACTTGTGGAAGACCCTCCCATTCTTCCACCAGAGCAATTTTTGACTCCAGAATAGTTCTGGGGGAAGGTTGGCGCATCGCAATAACTCTCCCAAAAGCATCCTAAGCATGTTCAATAGGATTCAGGTATGGGGATTTGGCTGGCCAATCCATTCGTTGAATATCCTCGCTTTCAAGATACTCATCAACCATGAGAGCCCCATGTGGTCGCGCATTGTCGTCCATAAAAATGAACTCAGGGCCAACAGCGCCAGTGAAAAAACGCACATAGGGTTCTAGGACCTCCTGCCTGTACCTCTGGGCATTCACGGAACCATTGTCAAACACATGGAGCGGTGTGCAGGTATCTTGCATGATCTCTACCCAAATCATGAGTCCTCCCCCAGCATAATGGTCCCTTTCGATAATGTTGCTGTGATGGTATCGGGTTCCAGGTTCCCTCCATATCAATAACCATCCAGAAATAGTGTCATAGCGTCATAGAAGAATATAGCGTCATAGAAATGTGCGAAAATGCCTTCCATCTCTTAATTTTGTCCACCAGTGTATGCTAGTTGTCAATGCTTTGAAAACTGTATAGTTTTATATTCATGTTTTTTAACCATACTAGTTGTAAACTGCTTCAAAACCATAAAGATAAAAAAAATGCTCTTTTGCTGTAAACTTTATGTTCAATTGAATGAACAGACTGTTGCCGGTTATTATGCCGAAACTTTAGGGTGGAAATTCTAACAGTGTAACTAATTTTGGCAAAAGAACGTTTTTTATACATGCATGCCTTGTGATGTTGCTACATCACACGTGCGTTGTAATTATTTATTTATTCTAAAATTTATTTTGAATCATATCAATACAACATGCCTAATACCTTATTATTGAACAAAGCGCTTCTTTTTATTGTAAAAAATCATGCTTTTCGCCTCCAAGAAGGATTTATATCCTTTTTTAGGAGGATAAAATTGCAAAGGAAAATTATTTCTTAACTGCGCTTCTTATTTCATTTCTAATTTGAAAAATAAAGCAATATTTATAAATTTTCTCAGGAAAATATTTTATATTCGTTCTCCATATCAATGTAAAATAATTTAAATTAAGGAAGAATAAGAATGATGAAATTCATGTTTTAGTAATTTTTCCCTGTATTTATAATTCTGGTTAAAAACATTTTGCAAAAATAGCTCCCCTTGCATAAATTAATAAAATATTTAATTATTTTGTTAACCAAACAGTTTTAGAAGATTCAATTTCGTTTATCCGAAAACATTCAACGTTCATTCGGCATTCGCTTGCATATTTTTTATTTCATTCCTAGAGTCTAATTAAATAAGTTAGTATTACTCAGTGATTTAATTCAATTCATTCAAAATTTTAAAGGATAATTCAATCACAATTCATGATTCAATCACAATTAATTCTGAATTAAGGATTTGCAATTTTTTTGCAATTGGCTTGAAGTTATAATTCTAAGATGATACCAATATTCAAGCTTTGGTAATTAAATTAAAATTATATTTCTCGTTTTCATTTATTTCTTAGCATTAATACTCTGTATAATATAGTAGTTCTGCCGAAAATTTGAATTGTTTTATGTTAAAAATGAACATTTATCATTGGCCGTTTTGTTTATCATGACAAGGAATATTTAATTAACAAATTAAGAATTACAGCGTAATAGATAGAAGTATTTATTTAATCTAATAACTAATTATACTTGTTAGACGAAAATACAGCTTTTCAGATGATTTCTGTATTATTTTAAATTTTTAAATTTAGAAAATCGGTATATTTTAAAAATACTTTAAATTAGTTAGTATTGCTTAATATATTCAGCTATTTTGCCAAATTGCATTCAAGAAAAATTCATTATTTTTGGAATGCTTAAAACTTTCATTGGTGAATAAGATTAACTTATTATCTTATTCACCAAAAAAACCTGATGTTTTTTTGCAATAAAGTTTGTAATAAATGCCATTTCTAATCGCTGTACAATAAACGATAGGGAAAAAAATTATATATAATTTGTTGTGAGCAGTTTTATACTGGTTTAATGGTTAAAGAATTAAGTTAACTGAGTTATTCACTCGAAAACTTATTTAATAATGCTACGAATTAATGAAAACTTAATGAAAGTGATATAAAATAAAATTTATCTATAGAAGTGTATTTTAATTCATTGAAGGAGAGAGGAAATTTTGTGATTTCTATATTAAACATACTATAATGTAAAATTCTATTTATTCAATTTTATGAATATTAAAAAGTCTAATTTTAATACAGCTTGGCATATATGTTTATTTATCTTGAAAATCAGCCACAAATAAAATAATGCCCAATAGTAGTTTCTCTTTCTATCTATAAAATGTGGGAATAATACATATTAGAATAAATTTTTAAAATTGAATTTAAATTTTGAAAGCTCAGTAGGCTTGTTCATTTTCTAAAACATTGACTATATTAAACAATGCCCAATGGTAGTATCTCTTTTCCTCTGTAAAACGTGAGAGTCACATACTTAAAAATTATATTTCCAAAGTTGAAGAAAATCGCAATTAAATTTCTTTAAGAAAAATAGAGATAAAGAGGAGCTTAAATTGAAGGAAATATATAGTAATATAACTGATAGATTATTATTAAGGTGGGAAAAAATTTAATATGTGAAGGAGCATTTCTGTTTCACTTTCATTCCATTTTTACTATATTCCTTTTAAAATACTAAAATGCTTATTTTCCGACTAGATTAACTATCTCTGTTTATTTTGTTTCAGAGTATTCAAAATGGGAGAATGCCCTGCAACAGAAAACAACTTTGTCAGTGCAGCAGATAACACTAGCGTCTTCAATACAACCTCTTACCCACTACCATCGGACAATACGAACGAAGCTGTAGAAAAACTCAAATTCATCACTTATGGAATCATCAGCTCGATCATCATTGGTCTCGGAATTTTAGGCAACTCGATCAACTTAGCCGTTCTTACGAGACCAAACCTAAAAGGAGTAACATTCGTCTATCTAACATGGCTTGCCATATCCGATCTTATGTCGCTGGTTGTAAGCCTTAGCTCAATGTTTAGGTTGCATGGGATGCAGCCTAGATCATACATAGCAGCTGTGTATTATGCACACGTAGAAATGCCCCTAGTGAATGCCTTTATGGCTAGTAGCGTGTTTTTAGTAGTCGCATTAACTGTTGACCGTTACTTCTCTGTGTGTTTACCAACCAGATTTAAAGAAGTTCATAACACTCAGAGAGCAAAACGCTCCATTGCCGCTGCGTATATTTGTGCTTTTGCTCTCTATATACCAGTTTGTTTCCAAAAACATCCCGTTGAAGTTCAGTTTGCAAACAAAACGGAATATATTGCGTGTGAATATTCCAAAATAACATCTCATACAGCTTTTAAAGTGTATCTTATGATAAAGGAAGTAATCGTTCGATTGGGACCTGTTGTTTTGTTAGCCATCTTGAATACTACCATTATCATCACATTCCGCAAGACTATAAAAAAACGAAGAGATTTGTTGAGTATGTCGAATACGAATTCGACTGGACAACAGCGAGAAGGAAGTAGCAAACGATATCGAGAAGAACGAAGACTTGTGATCCTGTTAGCTGGAATAGTGATTCTATTTTTTATTGGAATGACGCCAGCAGCGGTCCTTACCATTCTGATAAGTGATGATCGCGAGTTCCACTTTGGATTCCAACTTTTCAGAGCATTTGCTAACACTTTAGAACTTTCAAATTACGCTATGAATTTTTATGTTTATTGCATGTGCAGCTCAGAAATTAGGAGGACTTTTATTGCGCTGATTACTTGTTCTAAACAAACACCGAATGTCAGTTCAGCCAGTAGCAAACCTTCACTAGAAAGCAATAACAAGTACTGATAATAGGATGTATTAGAAATATAGAAAAATGTGGCATACAAATGTGACAATTACTTAAAAAATTTGATCATAAAAGTGACATGCACTTTCACGGCACGTTACGTAATCGTTATTTCTAATACGACTTTTATTAAATTTGAATGCAAAATATGACAGACTTACACAAGATGTTACGTTATCATGATTTTCGATGTATTTTTAACTGAATTTGAACAAAATGTGTGACATACAGTTACACAACAGGTTACGTTATCACCAATTCTAATGTATTTCTACCTGTTTTAATTTCATAAAACTGAAGTCATTAGAAATTAAACGACATAATAAAACAAAGTGCTTTTTCAGAAGCTCATAAATCATTATCAGATCATTTTTAAAATTTACTCAGATGGAAGCTGAATTGAAAATGTCAAAAAGATAATTAACATTTACTTTTTTTTTCAGATTCATCCAAAAACAAATATATTTGATATAAATAATTTTGTTATTTATTAATTATATTATTAATTATATTTGTTTAAAATAATTTTGTAATTTTCAATCTGTTGTCATTTACCTCGATAATGATTGATCAATTTTAATATCATTTTTCTTTTCTTGCATAAACTAGTTTAAATCTCTTAATATAAGTAAATTTTGCTAATTCTGTAAAAAATTTTTATCAAGAATGGCAATTACGGAAAACCATGTACTGGTTAAAAGATTCTATTTCACAAAACAGGCAAACTTATTTCTCTTATGTGAAATCAAAATGATATTATAAAATTTTAATGGTTTGAAAAAGATTTATTGTTCATATTATAATATGATTCATAACTCCCCACATAATATAATTAGACAATTTAAAACTTAAAATGAATAAAATGCAAACTTAGCACTTTGTAAGGAAGCGTCATTTAGCTTTAATTTAAGTTCTAAAAAGAAACAGATGATCACTAGATGTTTTAGAGGTAGGCTTATTAGAGGTGACCGTTTAATTTTATTATTAAACGCTCTCCAAAGAAAAACTGTTTTATGGCAACAATATTTCTGAAAGTTTATTATTTTGAAATTCCTATATATATATACAGTGAAACCTGTGTATAACGATACTGTCTATAACGATAAACCTGTCTATAGCGATATTTCCTTGAGGTCCCGGTGAAATTCCTATTTACTCAATGTATTTTTAACCTGTTTATAGCGATAACCACTTTTCAGTTAAACATGTCTACAACGATAATTTTTCCTCTTTTGATAGTTGATAGTTCTATTCCGATTTTTCTACCGTTGGAAAACGACTCCCCATCGAGCCTAAATGTGAGATAACAAAATGTTTTTTTTTTTTTTCATCTCCTTTGTATGTAATATTCTTTCGTTGTTTCTGAGAAAAAAAGCCACTTTTAGGGGAAATTAGAGCAGTAGAAATGGGTGAAGGGGTATTGTAGGAGGGAGAGAGCTTCGTCAGAAAAACGGGTGACACCCGAATTTCACCCGAGAATGCCATATTGCTAATTAACACTTTGCAAGATTTTGTTGCAACATTACCAAATGTAACTGATGTTCATTTGAATTCATTAGATGGACTGAAATCTATGTGCATGGAAATGGCAATTGCTTCCAAAAATAAGCAAACAAAACTAACCGATTATTTTTCTAAATAATTTCTGTTTTGATTCATAAAATTGTAAGTAAATTTTTCTTGTGTGCTGTTTCATAATTCTAAGTAAAATTTTCATTTGGAGCCTATAAAAGAAGTTTAATTTATCATTAGTTTTAAACGTATACTTTTAAATTTCAAACCTGTCTATAACGATAACCTGCCTATAACAATATTTTATTTAGGTCCCTACAGTATCGTTATAGACAGGTTTTACTGATATATATAATTAAGGTTATCTCACTGTGACCTGGCATATTGAAAATTCTGAAGATCATCTAAGTCATAAAGCGATTATTTTAAATTTTAACATTTATCTGCATGATAGCTGCCATGTACCAAATTTTGTTGATTCCATAAACGTTAAACCAGATAGCCCCGTTACCAGGTTACAATAAAAATGTGAAAGTAAAGGTGAAGCAATAAAGGAAAGGAAGGAAATAAAAATAAAAATATGACCACCGAAACCGACGTCATCAGGGGGTACCGGCCCCGGTAGCCATAAAACAAAGCCTTTTCTATTGAGGAAGACGCAAATGCCTAAAGTAACTCCCTCAGTACCCCGAAGGTTTTGTATAGAAGTCCAGGAAAACACATGAAATACATAGATCCAAATTAGAAAAGAAACTCAAACAAAATCATCAGAAAATAAAAACTCACTTTAACGAGGTCAAACAGCGATTTCATAAGCAAACCGAATGAAAAGGAAACACTTAAAACTAAAGAAAACAACGCCCTCTATTACAATGCGCAGATGAGTCTAAAAGGTTACTTTCTCCACCTTAGGTGACGACAACATGAGGTCATTGTGAGACATTCAATTGTAGCAGTGATGTCCCCGAGTGACTAAGATATGACATATTCACGTCTCAACTTAGTCACACGTAGACCCTGTTGAGGCGTGAATATGTCATAGTTTTGTCACAGTGCGGCAACAAAATGGCTCAGTGAGGTCTCATGTTGGAGTCTGTGACCGTTTTTGATGTGACCGTCATTGTGATAATCTGTGCTACCTGGGTACCTAATGGCAATAATATGACTCATGGCTGTCACATTCTAAATTCTGACGATTATCCAACTTGAAAGTTGTATGTTTTAACAATCTAAATGATGACTGGAGTTATATAAACTTTAACGATTTACTATCTGGGAAGCTTCATTTCCTAACTCTTGACAATTGTCTAAATGTTGACTGACGCAATAAAAATTTTGAAAATTATCTAGTTGATGACTGATTAAACTCTAAATATTGATGGTTACTTAAAAATTTAGGGCTATTAAGCATGTAGTTAATTATTTGATGATGGCTGGCATACTCTAAATTTTTGAAATCTTCTAAACGATTACTAGCATATTTAAAATTTTAGCAATCTTCTAAATAATTTGCTTATTTAATGGATATGCATTATTTAAATGAAAACTAAATCAACATGTAATTCCACTGTTCATATTTACCGTTAATTAATATCTTGATTTTCTAGTACTTGAAAATGGCTCATTTTTTCATTTTTCTGGAAAAAAAAGTCCATTGTTTTATTTAATAAATATGCACTACCATTATTGTTTTTCTCTCCTTTTTATTCTCTTATTTTGTTTTAAACGTTTATATAATTTAACAATGAAATTTTTGTCATGTTTTGTGTTGATGAGTTTAAAAAAAGGTATTCTTTGTTGTAAGAAAATGCACCTTCTATTTTAATTAAACTCTGTTTGGTGTTAAAGAATACAAAATGATGTGAAATGCGTCAGAGATTTTTATAATTGGGTTCTGGGTTATTTTTATCTTTACAATTAGAAATAAGAAAAATATCATTTATTTTTAATTCGCAGTTTTTCTGTTGAATCTGCTGAGTTTTTTTTTATTTCAAGTTTTAAATCGTCTAACTATATTTGACTTTTCCTGTAGTTTCATGTCACAATCTATGCTTCTACACTAAATAATTTTCATTAATATTTTCAAATTCATGGGCAACTAAGACTTTAATAGCACACTTGTCATGCAAATGTTAACTTTATTAATATTGTGTTGTTCGTTCATTAAAAATAAAATATTGTATATTTCAAATATTCGGGTAAATTTAACATATAAACATTAATTACTTACAATCTATTTGCCATTTTTAGTTTCTACATTCTGAAAGAAAATAATTAAGATTATTTTGAAATTATCTGTGATTATTGTGATGTTTTTAAATTTGTATTATATTTATAAATGAGACATTTTGAAAATAAAACTGTTATTTATAGTATTGAGTTTTTCTTTCACGTGATTAATAAGATAAAGCTTTTGAATATTAATTAATTCAATAATCCATTAAATCATAATTCGCGATCGCAACGCTCGAGTACGCCGTCTAGCGGGAGCCTGTAAATATCAGACATTAATTTATCACGTTTTCATTTAGTTCCATCAAAGTCATTGACTGAATCAGACGCCATTTTTTAGCAGCAAATAAGAAACAAAATTTCCCTAAGGAAAAGGCCGAAGAACTTGAAAAAAATCTCCAGAATATTAGTAAATCTTTCAGGAACAGAACACGCCAAACATTTGAAGAAAAATTCCTCAATAATTTTTAATTTCTATTATCAACAAACTTGCAACTGATGACTTCC
>NC_092213.1:17570344-17609737 GCF_043381705.1 Parasteatoda tepidariorum
GGAGATTTTTTTCAAGTTCTTCGGCCTTTTCCTTAGGGAAATTTTGTTTCTTATTTGCTGCTAAAAAATGGCGTCTGATTCAGTCAATGACTTTGATGGAACTAAATGAAAACGTGATAAATTAATGTCCGATATTTACAGGCTCCCGCTAGACGGCGTACTCGAGCGTTGCGATCGCGAATTAGACTTAAATGTTAAATCTAAACCAATCAAATTAAACGTTAATTTAATGTTCTTTTAAGTTTTAATTATTTATTCTTGTTATAGCAAGGTTTGTAATAAGCATGGTTTTCTTGATGTAAAATGTTTTTTTCTCTTCAGATTTTTAGCTTTTCGTTCTGTTATTACTAATTTGTTTGTGTCTACAAAGCATCTCAAATAATTAATTCAAAATAATTAATTCAAAAATTAATTATTTTCAATATATAAAATTTATAATCAAGAATTAATTTCAAAATAATTAATTCAAGATAAAAAATAATTTATTTCAAGAATTTTAAGATTTGGATTTTCGATTCAGCACTTTTTTTTTATTTGAATTGACAAAAATTTGATAGATCAAACTTGGAGATCACCCACTAATTATAGGTATGATTCAAACCAACTTTTACTCGCAAGATATCTAGTTTCAAGCTTTTTAAGAATTAAGTCTTTCTATTCGACCTAGAAAGATAGCTTGAGCCATTTTGATCCCTCTCGTTTTTACTGATCTGTAATTCAAAAATACTTTACTGAAAGTATTGAGTATTTTTGACTTAATAATTTGGTCCGATTTAAGTGCTTTTATCCGATTTAAGTGCCACTTTTAGCCTTATATGAGCATGTATATAGGACCTTATATCTAGAACAGGGATTTTCAACTTAAACGAGGCCGGGGGCCACAATTAAAAACACAAATCAAATGGCGGGCCGCAACTCTATCAAAATTTTCTATAGGACTCTTTTATGTTTGAAGAAACATTGAATATTACCGTCATAGTTTTACCAAGTTGTACAAAACAAAAGTATTGAATAATAAATTAAAATAAGAAGTAGATTTTTAAAAATATTTATATATTAATAATATTTTAAAAGTATTAAATAAATAATAAAAATTCGGGCTACAAACTTTAATGTGCACCTATGTATTAAACAATTAATATGCAACAGATATCTAATTGTTAAGGTATTAAAACTTACATAGAAGCACACAAAATATTCAATGAGAAAATTGAGGTTTGTCTGCTGCAACCACCAGAGAATAGATATTTACCTTTTAAATTTAAAATTTACAAATGTGTGTGTAAATATTTTCGTCTAAAATGAGAGGTTTCAAAAAGTTAAATCGGAGAATTTCCTCCAGAAAATTTCTGATACGCACGCTAAATTATATTCACAAAATACAAAAAAATGAAATAAAAAAGAGCAACATACACGATTATTTTTGTATTTCAATAAATATTTTCTTGGGTGCAAAACCTGAAAAATAAATTTCTTTTCACCATTGGTATATTAAATTTCACAACAACAAAGAAATTAGTTTTTTTTAACGAGAAATATATTTTAAACCCATATAGATTTTTTCCGAAAATTGTCCTAAAAAAATGACAACTAATATATTTAAGTTCGCGGGCCACAAAAAAGGGCTTCACTGGCCGGATGCGGCCCCCGGGCCGCCAGTTGGAAACCCCTGATTTAGAATAACGAGAGAGGCTAAATTTACCCCTCCAGTATTTTAGTAGGTACCCCATACCTCAAGTAGGTTTCGGTACCCTTTAATAGGTATTAGGTACCCCAGTTTCATTGAATCGAAAAGATTCCATTCTTTTTTTCTTCTTTCTGCGCATTAAATGGGTTCGTAGTTTGATGTTAATTTCAGTTTGGTAAAGATTTTTCAGAAATATGTGTCCTTTGATTTGAAAAAGTAAAATTTTTATGTAGGTTTTTTGAGCATTGTTTTCGTTTTGTAATTATTTTGTCTTTTACTTTTGTATTTAATTTTTGTAATTTGTATTCTTTTTTCTCTCTTGCTGGATGTTTTGCTAAACCTTTGGGGTACAGAGAGAACAATTTTTAAACATTTGTGGGGCTGTCAGGATAGAAAAGATTGTGCTTTTAAAATGTCTGCCTGTTACTAGGAAGATCCCATGTTCAAATCCAGGCATGGGTGTAATTTATCTCTCTGTGCTATCTGTTTTTTAAGTGTAGTTGGAGTGACATTGATCTACCTACATCACGCCGACGATGATGATGATTGTTAGATGAGTTTGTTCAATAGGAACTACGCCGTTCACTTATTTATTTCTTTAAATAAATAGAATAAATCAATTTTTCTGACGAAATTTCCTTTTTTTTTTTCAAAGAGGTAACAATAGTTATTTTGTGACTTTGACGAAATTTTTACTTTGCGCATATACCAGGAAACGATTTGTCAAAAGCGAACAAAGTTTGGTATTATCTGAGTGTCCATTTTACGCAGTGAATGCGTCAAATATGGAAATCGTAAAAAATAGAACAAAAATTCTACCCTTATTAGGCGTAATGCTACTGAGACATAAATAACTGAGCTACTGAGACATAAATAAAAACTTCAAAACATAAAAAAAAATTAATTTTATGAACCATTTTATATATAAAAGAATTAAAAATATATAAGAGAATTGAGAAAATAATTTTCATACTTAAAAGAATTATTATTAACTGGAAGATAATTGTTTATTAAAATTTCGTCGCATTTATTCGAATTTGTAACATTATTATACTTTGTTAAACGAACAACAACTAAACCCATTTTCAAAATTATGGAAGATATTTGAACAATGACTTAAGATGTATTTCATAAATGTTCTGTCCTAAGCGGAAGTTCTTTTATTCTTAAACTAGAAATTTTCTCCGCGTGGGCGGTATTTTAACTAATTACGATGCCAAAATTATCCCTGCATAGTTTTACTTTTAAAACAGTCATTAATAACTACGCTTTAACGCTTTAAGTGTATTTGAAAGTTTAGCTTTGAACAACGAATTATGATGTTAAAATTTACATAATCTTAACAAAATTTATGAAATTGGAAATTATTATTTAATAACTTTATTTTAAGATACACAATTTTATATGAGATCATAAAATTTTGTCTCGAAAGTTAAGTCTATAGATCAATAAATTTATTAAGTTATCTTAAGCGTTTATAATGACTTTCGTTATTTTGCTAAGTTTATAGGAAAATTCAGGTTGGCATTTTCGTTATATGGTCCTCATATTATTAAATAACACATATTTTAAATAAAATTTAAAATATTAATACTTTTAAATGAATCTGCACCCCTACTAATTTGATTTTGGTAAGCTTTTTGTTGAAAAAACTTATTTTGTCTGCAAGTTTCTTAAAATTTTAAGTACCAAGTGCTGATTTATTTATTTATGATTATAAACCAGTAAATAATTAATTACTTCGTTTTATTCTACGAAAATAGTTTTAACGTTTTTTTTTTGTTCTAAATTTGTAACTTAAAAGGCCATTTTTACTAAATAGTTATTATATCATTGATTTTCAAAAGCTTGTGTCATTTTCAGACTGAAAAAAAAAATAATAAAATTGTACAAGAACGCATAATTTTTAAAATTATTCTAAAATTTGAATTTTTTTTTGTTTTTTCTAAATACTTTTCATGCTGCTATTTTTTTTTTAGTTATTTTTACTTTACATATTTTTGGTATGATGAAAATTGTCGCGTCTGTTACCATAATCCCCATTATTTTTCCTATTCTAGACAAACCATGTTTTCATTTACAGTTTTAATATTAATTATATATGAATTTAATTATTTTTCTGAAATAAAATCGTTGTAAATAATATCATGAATATTTGTTTTTAATTTTATCAGGCATCACCGGTAACGGATATAACATTTTAAAGAATAAAAACTCAAGAAGCTAAATAATTTTACAAAAAAATATTAAACTTCTATTTGATATACAATCAAATCTAATAAGCTAAATAATTCCGTAAAAAAAGTATTTTTTATGCAAATAATTATTTTAACAATTGAAAGAAATACTTATCTTAGTTATATACCTTCGTTTAGCCTCATTAATATTAGAAAACCGTGGTGCCTAGTGTAATGCAGAGACAGAATGGCCTCAATTTTTTTTTCAATTTTTTTTTCTTCTTTCGGAAAAGCTCTTCAAGTATTTAAATATTTGTATGCTATAGCTATAAAATATTTAAATACTTAAATAAATTAAATATCTGGACGTTATTATTATCTTGTATTATATTTGTTGTTTTTTCGCTGAATCCGATCATTAGATCTAACGGCTTTTCGGGTTTTTTAGCAAACTGCAAACCATACTTTGCTTATTAACCCTTTTGCCGTGAAAAAACATTCAAACAAATGAGTTATCTTTAGATTTTTCTTTCTTGCAAAGGAAATTAATTTTTTTCTTGATCATTTGTAAGAACCTTTAGTAATGTATTATTATGATAAAAATATTTTATTACAAGTTTGTATTTTTCGATTTTCGAAAATATATCCACTAAATTATAAAACATTAATAGTCTTTAAGATGTCATTTTATCTTCCAAAAGAAATGGCAGAAATGATTGACCTTCAGCAAATATAAGTGATTTAAAACAGGGCAAACTTTTTAATTTTAAATAGAAAAAAATAACATTTAAAATAAATTAAAAAAACGCGTGTGAAATTATCAATAAAACATCTGTACAATAAAAAACGAATCTTGATAAGCTTACTAACTTAATAACAACATACTAAACCAACTTAATATTATTTTTTGCAACTACGTTTCGTGTGTTAAACTCCGACTAAAAAGAGAAGTGCACAGTTATAAAATTCTTATTGAAACGAAACCAAGCTGTGATGTTGCTACATCACACGTGCGTCGATATTTATACTCCTCAATAGTTTTTTCAGTTTTTGTTCATTTAACCACAATAGTCTTCTACTACTTTAAATTGATCAATTGATTTTTATATCGATTATTCACACCTTAACTTTAACCGAGAAGCGCTTTGCTCCTTTCCGCGTGCCTTCTTGGCGGCAGTTGGGGAAGCCACGGTGTGAGTTTTTAATACATTCAACGCGCTCGCCTTCCTGTTGAATATCTCGCACTTCACAGTTTTTAAAGTACAATATGGCAATACATTTAAATTAAAGTTTATCAATTAAATTTTTAAAATCACATTTTTATTTCAATTCGAACGTTAGCGGAATAAGATGCACAACGCGGATGGCGACACGTGTGCCTGTCACCAATAGTTGGCGAGTTTTCATAGTAACAGTTACCAAATCTAATGTGATTCTGATGTTTTTTTTATTTTATTTAATGGCGGTAACTTGGAACTATTGTCCATTGTCCACAGAAGGTGCCAGAACTGCTAAATCTCTTTTCGTTACCCAGTGGACACCTGTAACGAAGCCACAGCGGTGGAGCCGCGTCGCCCACGTCGCACTATCACAACCCGTTTATAGGGTGGGTCACATTCACACACAAAGGAGAAAGGACATAGAACACAGATAGAGAGAAAGAAACATCCATGCCCTGCCCGGGATTCGAACCCAGAACCTTTCAGATGCAAGGACAGTTCCCTGCCCCCTAAACAGGCCGGTCGGCTTGATTCTGATGTTTACAAGTTCACATATCCCTCATGTTTACAAGTTGATTCTCATTTTTCCCTTAAAAGAAGGAAGTCTCGTCTGATTCAAAAATTTGATCTAGAATTTGCGTTCCACATGAGCAATTGAATGCCATCTATAAAGGGAGCCAGCTTCATCAATGAGCCTTCATCATGAGATATGTGAAAATAAAGTGAAAATCTTGACATCTAGAACTGTTTGCCCTTAATGACTCACTGTTACAGCACCGACCAGAAAAATCTAGAGATCCTTCTGGGAGGAAGGATCAGGTAACATTTGAACACTGTTTTCAAAACTAATACGATCACCTTTCATGTTTACATTCATTTATATTATATACTGCAATAGATCCTTAAATGCTTCCTCCTATGATGTCAATTAATCCCTTAAATTTAAAATTGTAATAATATATTTTATTCTAAATTACTTAAATCGTAACAATATGATACAAGCTAAAATTAGAAGGGTATTTTTGCAATAAATAGGTTTAGAAAATATTTACCACAACTGCGTCCCCTGACCTAAGATATTAACTCTCACAGTATAAGTACTTAGATGTCAGAATTGATTAGTGGTCAAGATATGCATTCGTGGCTAACGGCTAAGATATCCGACTGGTGACTGAAAGATCTCAGTCGATGTCAACTTTTAATTCAAATTTCTTAATGTCCACCTGTGTTAACATCCGTCAACTCAGGCATTTACAGAGCGATTCTGTTGGCCTCTCTTTCAGGGGCACCATATTAGGAGGGCCAACGTCGCTCCCGCAGTGAGGACAGATAGTACAGAGAAGAAAATAACATCCATGCCTTGCCCGGGATTCGAACCCAGAACCTTTCTGATGCAAGGGCTGTTCCCTGCCCCCTACACAGGCCTGTTGGCAAATCTCTTAATATAAAAGAATGTATTATTTTTTATTTTATTTTAAGCAAAAATTAAGAAATTTTTTTTATTTATTTTATTGCCGCAACACTCAATATCTAGTAGAGTATATGTAGTAGTATATACTAGTCAATATCTAATATAATATCAGTGTATTAATTTTCAATTTTTTTGATCAAAAATGCTTAATTCATCTTTTAAATACATGATTTTTTTTAAATAAATTTTTTTTTCATCAAATATTTTGAGAAATATCAGAGAAATACTTAATTTGTTTTCGAAATAAAATATAATAATAAATTTTAGGAAATACTTTGATTTTTTTTTCAGTGGAAATAGAATACAGGATTTTTATTTTAAGGAATTAATAATTGAAATGTAATTTTTATTAAAGTGAATTAGAAAACAATAAATATTCTTTTTTTTATTTTTTGACATAAAGTTATCATAATCTATTTACTTCAGTAAGAAGTTGCACTTTGACAATTTAATTTCTTAACAATTGTTGCATATAAAAATTTATATTTAGCTAATGAAAAGAAAATAACAATATTTGAAATAAATAAATGCATTTTTAAATAAATACTACGTAAATTAGTTTTTTTTAGTAAACATACTTTAAATATAAAAAAAAAACATTTCTCAGAAAAAATATATTTTAATTATAAAATTACTGCAACAAAGATATCTCCATGTGCCGTCAGCATCAACCATTCGATCTTGAATGCACACCTTGTCTGTTCCTTTTATTAATCTTAATATTAAATTAGCTGACATTTTGAGACGTTTTATTTTGCCTAAGGGACCACAGATACTGTATTTTGTTTCAATCATGCTCTTTTTAAAGCATGGTTTTATTTAAAATGAGAACTTCACAATCACGTAGTTATAAATAATCCTAAAAAACGAAAGCGGTAAAATATTACTTAACTAAAAGCTTCATTTGCTTCAAAAAATATATAGATTGAAAATAGCCGACAACGTGTTTCAATCGCTCAAAAATTGACACCCGTTTTCAAGACTTGCCAGACGTGAATCCGAACAAACAAAAAGGATTTGAGATATAAAATGTAAAGTAGCTAGCTAAAAATTTTAAGAAAAAGTGGAGACACAAGACTAGAAAAACCTCTGTAGCCTAAAGGGAATAAAAATAAAGATGAAAAGAACAAAACAAGGGATAACTAATGTGGCTGATGGAGTAAATCAGGGTTTAATGCATTTTAATGCGCTATAGAGAAGTAGTAACAAGCGAATCTGCATTCATATCAATAAAACAAGTTTCCAAAGCATTATAAGGATTATACTTACCTCGTAAGTACTATGAAAGACCAAATTTTACTTCTGTTGCTAGTTAGAAAAAGAAAATTTAAAAAAAAGAAATTTTAAAAAAAAGTGGCCGGCCGGCCTGAGTAGGAGGCAGGGAACTGTCCTTGCATCAGAAAGGTCCTGGGTTCGAATCCCAGGTAAGGCATGGATGTCCTTTCTCCTTTGTGTGTGAATGTGACCCGCCCTATAAAAGGGTTGTGATTGTGTGAATGGCGTGGCAGAAGTCGAATTCCTGGCCATAGATGGCGCCACTGAAAAACATGAACAATCGCACCCCCACTGCCTAAACAGGCATACGAAAAAAAAGAAGAAAAAAAAGTGGGAAATAGGGAAAATGAGTGTAAAAAAAGAGGAAGATACGTAAATATATCTAGACAAGTGAAGTATTGTTTTAATGTATTTTTTTCTGTACATTAAACTGCTTTCAATTTTATTCGATTTACTGCAACAAATAACATTCGGATCCCATGTTTGCGATGTTTATATAGTATATTATGTTTTTACGGCTGACTCTTACATAGCTTGTCTATATGATAATATTGGACATGTTAATAAATGTATGCAAAAAGAGCTAGATAGTTGTGGTTTGATCAAACATTACTAATCAAAATTGGCCACAATATTCCTTAAAGACTTACTTGAAGGTTTATCTTCATTCTTTTTATGCATTGCTATTATTACATTTTCGCTGATTTTTCTGTGTTTTTTTTTTCATTTTTCATATTTTTAGTTTCTTTACGAGAAATTTATAAAATAGTTTCTCAACTTATGAGGTAACAATAGAAATTTATAAAATAGTTTCTTAACTTATGAGGTAACAATAATTTGGTCATTTAGCTGCATTTTCCTTTTTATTTAAAAGTTCAAAACTCTTTCGTTTAACCACAAATTTCTTTTTTTTTAAAACAGAAGGATGTTTTTTTACCTCATTAGTCAAACTACACGGGTCAAACTAAGGTGGATAAATTTGATAACGCATTAAGTTACAGTTTGTTATAACTCAGAAATGTATATCTAAAGTCAAAATAAAATTAATTACAATCTTAAAAATTAAAGAGAAAATTTCAAATAAAATAAAGTGGAAATTCGAAAAAATACTTTTGTGCCTTAAAAGCATCCTTTTACAGATTTCTATCCTAGTATTCACATTTAGATTATGCAGCTGCACTTGGAAGTGTATATAAGTGTTGCTAATCAGCCAGATCTCAAAGAGGGAATATGACCAATGAATAAAAAACTTATTCAAGATGTCAGTTCTGCCTCCCCCCCTCTCTTCTCTATATAAATGAACTGAACCATTTACAATAAGACATTGGAATGTTAAAGATCGATAAAAGACTTATTTTAAATAAATCCTTAATATTAAACGAATACAATCCTTATTTCATGGATAAAAGTTTGATTCAAAGGCAAAAGTTTGGATTCATAGACAAAATTATGTTCATAGATCAATTCATTCATAGATGGATTGTTTTAAATGTCTCGCCTTCCAAAGAGTTGGATTGGGTTCGAATCACAGTGATGGCTGGTTGATACGAATTCCGCACCCAACTCACACCGACCACAGTGACGACGTAAAATATTCTCAGTGGTGGGTGGATCATTGGCTACAGTCCCCTCGCCATTTGGCAAACCAAGGGAGGTTTTCATGGTTATCCTCTCTATGGAATGTAAATGCGAGTTAGTTCCTCAATGAAGGCAAATTTCTCAATGCTTGAACCAAGAGTTCCATTGTCTTCTGGATTGGGGTCAAAATTGCAAAACTTTAGCGTAGAGCATTAGTAGTCGTAAACCCAAAAATTGAGTCAGTTGTTAAACGATGGTTATAAAATAAAATAAAATATTTAAAATGGATGTGTAAAAGGAAATTAAAATACCAATTTGTTTAATTTTTCCAACAATTAAAAATCTCACAACAAGGTTATCAGTCCTTATACATTTGTTTGCAATGTTTATATCTAGTGATGGTCAAAATCTTTGTATATTAAAGTAATTAAATCGAAAAAAATGGGAAAATAAAATATAATATCTATCATTTAATATATTTGAAAAAACACTTCTGACAACAGCAGGATAAATTTTATAGAGTGATATTCAAGATTTCCTTGCTTCTTTTCAAAACTTTAAATATCAAAACATGCACTGAAGAGCCAAAAATCATGGAATACCAATATGCAAATATACAGATGCAGTAGTATCGTGTACAAAATGTAAGTATGGGTAGTGCACTGACAGGACTTTTATTTGTGTCCATGTTATTCATCTCAGAATGTTTCAAGAAATAACAGAATTTGAACGTGGAATGGTAGTTGATGGAGATCCATTTCAAAAATTGTGAAGGAATTCATAGTTCCTAGATCTACAGTATCACGAGTGGGCCAAGAATAATTAATTTCAGTTATAACCTCCCAACATGAACAACGAGCGGCCAACCACCTGCACTTAAAAACCGACACCACCTGACTTGTGCGTAGAATTGCGAGTGTTAGCAGACAAGTAACATTTCGTGAAATAACCGCAAGCATCAAAGCGGAACAAGAAAGGACGTGTCCATTAGGGCAATGCGGTGACATTTGGCTGTAATGGGATAGGACAGCAAAAGATCGACTCTAGTGCCTATACTTCTAGCACGAAATCACCACGAAATCACGTCCAGCTCCCCTACTAGCTTCGTGACCATATTCGTTGAACTACAGAGGACGAGCAAACTGCAGCTGGATGAGATGAATCTCGATTTAATCAGGTCGGAAATGATGGGTGAGTTAGAATGTGACATAGACCCCATAGATAGATAGATGGTTGTATGGGTTGCTTTTTCATGGCATTGAATGGGTTCTATGGTCCAATTGCGCCTATAAATGGCTGGAAATGGTTTTGTTCAGTGACTTGAAGACCACTTGAAGCCATTTAGGGACCTCATGTTCTCAAACACCGATGGAATTTTTATAGATGGCAATGAGCTAAGTCACTTGGCTTGAATTGTTCGCAACTGTCTTTAGGGCATTCTGGACAATTTCAGCGTAGGATCTGGCTTCTTCATTATATTGACTTAGCCAATGTAAATCCCATTGAACATTTATGGAATACAATTGAGTGATCAGCTTGTGCAAAAAATCCTGCTACCTCAATTTTTTCTCCATTTTGGAATTTGTAGAACTAGAGGAGATATGACGCGATATTAACAGGTATTTTATAACTTTTGTCACCTAAGTGTATTAATTTTTGCGTTAGATGTAATAATTTTGGCACATTTAAAGATTTGTTTAGTGCAGAAAAAAAAGAACAAAAATTGTTCTTGACTTTTTCACACACATAAAAACTAATTTAAAATTATTCTAGATCGACACTCTTGAAAACTATTCCTGCACTGTGAAAAAAAGGGTGGTCAAAATTTCCAGAATACGATACAATACATCAAGTATCTGGTTCAATGGTACTCCAAAGATCTCGATAAATTTTATCGAAGCGATTTGGTAATAATTTTAATAGAATGAACAATAAAATATGGTTTTATAATATGTGATAAAAATTGGTAAATTTAATAATTTTATTATGATACCTTTAGCATGGCATAGAAGCAATTTATTCAGATACATTAACTTTTCAGTTTTGCATTTTTTACTAAATGTATAATAAGAACTGTAATTTAACAGAACTAAAGACTACAATTAATCTATCCTTGAAAGACAGGATAGGATATCCGAACTTTATGTGGCAATAGGCTGTTGCCATATAAACGGAAAAAAAATACTAACGTAATGATTTAAATACTGTATATATTTTTTAAAAAATAGGATTATTGTGCTTTTTTTAAACCAGAAAAACATTATTATGTAGCACCGTAAATTTATCGGACTTTATGTGGCAACAGTTGAAATTTTGAAATTAGTGTTTTCATAATGACTGTGAAATATATTTCAACCTAGACATATTTATTAATTTGAACCACTTAATTGTAGTTGTAAAACTTGATTATACGATACGTTGGTTTGAGTTGAATGAAAACGTGGTTTAATTAAACACATTAATAAGAGTGAATGTGCATTTTAGTAAATTTGTATCCTATTACTATCAAGAGTACCTAATTTATAGCTTAGGATAGAACCCATTTACTGAAAGTTCAAAGTCAAGTCCATAAGTTCATTTTTAAATTTGGAAGCCTAAGTCTAGAAAAGGTAGTAGATGATTTTTAGAAAAAGTTTTTACAATCATGAAATTTCGTAACATGTTTCTCAAATAAGACTATATACTTTATTATAATTTCAAAATATGTGCTTTTTATAATTTTATATTTAAAGTAGTATTTTAATGAAAAAATGTCTCACTCAAGCAAAAATTTATCCAATATTTCTTATTCGTTCCATAAATTAAAAATTAATATCGTGTTATTGTAAAATATTAGCTACAGAAATTTGAGTTTATTGCAATTCTCTGTGTGCAGTTTTATTTCAAACAAAAAATCATTCAATAATGATTGCTATGTTTAGGAAAACGTATATTTTTTCGTATGCTTCAGTTGAATTTAAAAAAATATATAAGCATTTAAAATAAAAAGAATTTACACTCAAAAAATACCCTTGGTTTTTTAATGAATATTTAATTCACTGAACCTGTGGCAGATAAAAAATAATATTAAAAAAAGAACTAATGGCACTTATGTACAAAGTGAGAAAAAAAACGGACCACCCAGAATAACTTTTGATCCAATAATGTCCGTATCTTTACGTTCTGGGACTCACACTTAATGAGGGAGTGACCTCAAATATGCTAATTAATTAGTGTAGATGTTTAAGTTACAAAATCAAGCACAAACACATACTTTCTCTGAAAAAAAAACCGTTTTTTTCCGACAGATTTGAATTTTTGACCCCCGAAATACAGAAAGTAGCCGCAATCTATGACCCTTATAGTTTGGTCAAGAGAGCGATCCTAAATTTGAACCCCTTAATGATACTTTTTTTGAGTATTTTGTCATATCTAGTGAACGTTTCAAGCGAACTGCAAAATTCTTGCACACAATTGTAAAAACTCGTTAATGCAAACATGATTACCTGCAAAATATAACTTTTAGTAAATATTTATTACTTTTTTTAATTTTAAATAATAACCGTCGAAATATTTTCTGCATTCTAAGAAATTTATTTTTTACTTTATTTTAAAGAATGTCATTTTATGTGGCAAAATACAAAACTTGAGAGAAATCAGTCGAATAGTTCCTGAGAAATCGAATTTAAAAAATACGACTTTTTTTACGACGGACAATGACCAAACTATTTTGACCATTTCTCCCATATTGCGTCTACCACCCATACTTCAGAGGTCAGAAATCTGAATCCATGCATAAAAAGGCAGGTTACGTTTTTGATTATGATTTCGTAACTAGAAATATCATCTGTATTAATAAGGATATTTGAGGTCGTCCTCTTCGAATCGTTAAGATTGAGTCCCAGAAAGTGATGATCCTATCATTAAATGAAAAGCTATTCAGGATAGCCCATTTTTTATGCACAGTAAACAATTATGAAAAAGCAGTTCTATTCTTTAAAAAAAGTGCTGACGATTTAATTTCTGATTACAAACTAAAAGATAAAAAAACAAAGTGTAGACACTTTTTTATATTTTTTTCTTTATGATGAAAGGTTGTTGTTGTTGTTAATTTACGTCGCACTAGAGCTGCGCAATGGGCTATTGGCGACGGTCTGGGAAACATCCCGGAGGATGATCCAAAGACATGCCACCACAATTCTGATCCTCTGCGGAGGGGATGGCACCCCCGCTTCGGTAGCCCGACGACCTGCGCGCAAAGTCGAGCACTTTACGGTAGCACAGTTTAACGAGGTCCAATACCGCACACCCTCGGTCCCTACGCAGACTGATCCAAGTGGTCACCCACCCGCACACTGACCGCAGCCAGTGATGCTTGACTTCGGTGATCTGCTGGGAACCGTGTCTTAACGATCAGTCCACTGCGGGACTATGATGAAAGGAGAAACTTTCAAGCAATCATCATAGGAGCTGATACTTCAAAAATATAAAAGCATACCCATAATTTTTCATGAATAATTTACATATTCGAGCTAAGGTATGTAAAAAATAAATTAAGAAAATAACTAATGGTAGAAAACTAACTAATATAACTGTTAAGAAATAAAACAAATCTATGATCACGATAACAATAATGCTCACTTTACTTTTGTCTTTTATCCAAAACAACATTTTTCAGAAATTTGAAAATTTATAATATTTCATATATTTTAGCTACAATAAACATTGAAAAATATAACTGGTTCTTAAAAAGTATCCTTTTCCTACAAATGTTTTATTCATTGAATCTAAGGTACATAAAAAATAATATTGAAAGCAACTAATGATACTTGCGTAAACAAATGGAAATGTTAAGAGATAGATAAGCAAATATTTTATTTATTCATTCGGCAAGTTTTCTGTCGAGTTTTTAAAAAACAGAGACAAAAAAACTACTTTAAATATTTGCGAAAAAGAAATATTTTTAAGATAAAGACTTTCAAGTTTTGTCAAAGGAAAAAGTACTTTTCAATAATACTTGAAATATTCCATGATGGGTTGAAAAAAAATTAAAGTATTTTAAATAGTTATTTCTTTGCTTAAAATGTAAACAGTAGGAATCGAGTAGACAAGTATATTTACGTGTAAAATAGCTTTTTTTAAAAAAAATTTCAGAGTTCTAGATATTTGTTCAAGCTTATAGCGTCTAGTGAAATATAAAAGACGAAGTATTACGTTTTGTTTATTCAAAAATAAACTGCGTAAAAGGTACACAGCTTGAAGTTAAATAAACAAAGACAAATATCCAGTTATTTTAAAGAAAATTCAAGAGTTATATATTGTTCGAATTTGATTTCAAAATGTTCAAAAGAATTCTAAATTAAAACAAAAGAACCATTATATATCTAACCTGCATACATTATGTACTGCATAAATTATATACTGTATACATAGCTCTTATTTTATTAATATTTTTCATTTCATATGTTGATCATATTGGTTAATAAATACCAATGTATTTAGTACTTAAAAAAGGCAAAAAATAATTTATGAAATAATTATTAAATAATTGTTTAAAGCAAATTGTTTTAGAATTTAAAAATAAAAAAGAAAGTATTTTCTAAATAGATATAAAAATACGTATTGACTTAAATTATAAGATTGAATTGCACCTATTGAGTTGATAGAGCTGCATTTTCTTAGGTGAACTTCAACAACGTTAGTTGACTGATGCCTCAAGTGCCGAGCAAGCGACTGAGAGTTCGATCCTAAGCCTTACCATTACTCAGGGGCAGGTACATGCTATATCCGTCAGGACTCAATTGTTAAAGTTGAGTGTATGAAATGCAAAAACAAGATTGAACACGTTAAAAAAGAATAAAATTTCGGTTTTATTTTACACAGTACAACGTGAACCTATTCTCTTCTTGTTTCACTCCTAGACTAACAAGTTTTGTTTGCAAAGTATATCCTGAATATAGTGATTAAGTTTTTCTGTTAGGTAGTACCTCTATATCCCACCTACGATTTATCACAATTAATTTCTTAAATTTTCTGTAGCATTTTCCTACATCAATAAAACTATGGATGTAAAGACAATTTTATTTGTTAATTACTTTTATAAACTCTGTTATGAAGCTCTATAAAGCCACATTGATTTTTACTTTGGGTATTCACATTAGCCGAGATGGTTAAGAAGCAACTTATACGAATAAACATGATAGTGTGATTGACGCCCATCATGGATTCCACACTTTTTCATCATTTCTACTTTTTAGACGCGGCAATTGGTGAAAGTGGACTACAAGAACACGCAAATCTTTCAAGCTGATAGATCAGGGCTCGAAAAACTGCCCATCCGCCCGTCCTCGGCGTTCAAATATTCCCCGCGGACAACAAATTTCTGGAATCCAACGTCCGTGCGGACGGCCATTTTCCCGTTAATGTTCGTGATATATTTTCAATTTTTGCAATCTTACAAGAGTCTAGCTCCTCTCTTCTAAAATGACCCTCTAATCTCGAAGTACAGCAACATACTGCTCATGGTGGATTTGATGTTTTCTATGTCTGGGAGTACTGCAACGGTTGAAAGAGACTTTTCAGCAATAAACTTACAAAAACCACATTACGTACTGGTCTTAAACAAGAAGCGTCAACCGCAATTATGAACATCTACCTAAATGAAAAACCTCTTTCAGATTTCTGTGCCGAAACCTCTGTAAATCATTGGCTTGATTGTGGAACTGGCAAACGTCATATTTGATTCATTTAAAAAACGCAGTACCATCGGATAGATTGACATGATAATTTACAGATAACTTGACCTTTGTTATTTAAATTATTTCACTAAAGAAATAAATTATTTCATTAAAGAAAGACTAGGCTTTACTATTAGTAACCTAGTATCTCTTTTATTACTGTATAATGTAATCCCAGTATATGTAATCCTAGTAACTACTAATTCATTGTGCAATTTATGTTAGTAATAAATAAGAGAAAATTACGTTTTTATTTATTTAGAAGCGACGGGTTAGTTTCAAAGGAGGACGGGTACATTGTTGGACAAGCCGTCCTCGGGGACGGGTAAAATTTCTGAGTTTTTTCGAGCCCTGTGATAGATGGCAACACCTTATCTTTGCTCACGCTATCCCATACCTGTCAACTTTTAATCATTTCGAGGATTATTTTCCCCAGTGGTAGTAAAATGGAATTTGAATTACAATTTTAAGCAGTAAACATAAGCTGTATTGTGTTGCGGCTTTTGTGGGTAACCGCAACATTATTACATATTGATATAAAGATGCTTAATTTTTTTAAAAAATAGTGGTGATCAAAAAATAATAAATTAAGTTTATAAATGCAGGGAATATAAGAAAGCATACATTTTACTACCACTTTGAATGTAGAAATAAAATTTTACGGTATGCGACACAATTCTCCAAATAACAATTTCTAGTACTACCCAACCCCAAACTGAACTAGCTAAGAGCAATTTGATAGTCTCAGTCACAACTCAAAATTACAGATTTATTATGAGAAGGTTACTTACTTTTAGTGGAAAGGGTTTAACGTATTTAGAAAAAAATTTATAACTTAATGCCAAAATGTAATTGTTATAATTGAGGACATAAGCAGCTGATTATTTTCCCACAACATTCCTGAATTCTTTTTGCAGTATACCTTCAGCCATAAAGCAAAGCAAAGTTACCACAAATGCAGTAAATTTCTAAATTGATCTATAATTCCGATTATACTTAACCGAAGTTGACCAAATCGTAAAATCAAATACTACAGTACGTTTAACTTAGCAACATGTTTAATTTTGTAACCGCGTTGAACTATTCTGAATTTATGACAAGAAGCCGTAGCTTTGTAGTATCCGTAGCTTTGTAGTTTTGAACCCGACCCAGAAGATAAGGGATCTCCTGGATCAAGCATTGGGACAAACTAGCCTTCGGGAATTTTGAAGGAACTAGCCAGCATAGCATCTCAGGGAGAGGAAAGCCACGGAATCTGACCGCCAGGAAATTCTAACCCATGATCTGTTTATCACTAAACAATGTGGATTGAGCACTAAGGTGGTGGGGGAGCTGGGAGCAGAATTCAAATCAAGCAATCACATCATAGGGAAGCATTGCTTGATCATATCGAGGCTTTTGCAGTGTTGAAAATAATATCAACACTGTAGAACTAATTTCCATTGGCAGATACACTCATTAAATTCCAATCTAAAATTTAATTTTAGATTCAATACAATTTCATTTAACGATATAGTCTAAAACTCATTTTTAAGTATACTAAACATGAGTGCATTAGATATCATATAGTACTAAATGTTTAGGTATAATTAGCCTAAGTACAATCAAATATTTCATACGTATAAGCCTGAAAACACTAAAGGAAATCTAGTACATCATTTGTTAATAATTAACAAAATAAAAAAGAAGCTATTAAATACTACACTACTGGACATTAAAATTGCTACACCAGGAGGGAATGTAAACAACAAAATGATATTTATTGGGCGCATACATTATAGTTGGAAGAACAAGTGATTAAATTTTCAGGATATTTGAATGTATAGATCCTGAGGAATCAGTACTCAAAGCAGCTTCCCTGGCAGCAATAACAGCAGTTATTCTCCTAGTCATCAAGTCGAACAGAGATTGGATAGAATGGACGGGTACAGTATTCCATACAGCTTCAACAGTATGCCACAATTCATCGACCGTAATTACTGACAAGTGGTGGAGTGCCAGTCGCTTAATTTGAGTCAAGAAAGTCAGGACAAGGCGGGCAACGTGAGGTCGTGCATTGTCCTGCTAAAACGTAGCATTAAGGAGACCTCGAAGATAAGGCAGAGCAGCTGGCCCAACACACATCAGAAATGTAACGGCTGCTATTCAAAATGACGGCAATGCAAACAAGAGGTGATCGAGACTTGTATCCAATGGCACCCCATACCGTTACTTCAGGTGATGGGCCAGTATGACGATGTCGAATGCAAGTTACCAATGGGCGTTTTACACGATGTCGCCAACACGAATGCGACCGTCATGATGTTGTACACGGGATCTAAATTCATCTGAAAAGACGACGTCATGCCAATCCTGCGTCCAGGTCCATCGTTGATCACACCATTGGAGGCGCTTCTGCCAGTGATGCAGCACCAAGGGTAACAGAAGCCATGGTCACCGTGCTGACACTTCATGCTTCTGCAAACGTCGTCGAACTGTTCGTGCAGACTCTTGTTGTCTTTCGAATGACCCCATTTATTGACTCAGGGTTCATGACGTAGCTGTACTATCCCTTGAAGCTATGTGGATAACATGTCTGTCTTCTCGGCTGCTGGTGATGGGGGGGGCGCTGAGATCCTGCACAGCATTCCATATTACCGTCATGAACCCATTGATTCCATATTCTGCTAATAGTAAAGGGATATCGACCAACGCGAGCAGCAATACTTCGGTATGATAAACCGCAATCCCAGTAGGCCATAATTCGACATCGATCAAACTCATGCACGTGCTGGTAGGGATTTCTCTCTCTGACAAGAGGCATAACAAAAACCTTTTTACCCAAGAACAACACTCAAATTCAATTTCTGTATGAGAAACGTACTGTCAAATCTCTTCTTTTATACGCATTGTAGGTGTAGCTACCGCCGCCTGCTTTTCATGAATGCGGTGATAAGTTAATCAGTTGCAAATGACAACATGCTTTATCCGTCCTGCAAACTTCACGTTCGTGGTGTGTCGCCTTCCTGGTGTAGCAATTATAAAGGCCAACGGTGTACGTTTATTTGGGATCATGTTTAGGTACATAACTTTAGGCAACTAAATGTCACAGTATACAGTTGTGAATAATTAACAATATAAAAAAGATGTTATTAAATATTACGTTTTTTTTCAGCTCATGTTTAGGCACAGAACACTTTCAAATACATGACCTGTTATTTACGCAATAAATAGGTTATAATTTAATATTTCATTTTCAGATATAATATACCTGAATAAAATATTTGTAATCTTATATCCCATGAAGTATAATAAACTGAAATACGGTAGAAATAATGTAACATTTAATTTTCAGATGTATACTTGAGTATAATATATATAACTATCTATGATGTAACATTAACCTACCGTTTTACGTATTGAAAACCTACATATAGTAAATATAATCTCAGATTTAATTTTATGGGCATATACTTATTTAAACTAAGAATATCTTAACATTTAGTTTTAAAACCTACCAAATCTGCATGCAATAAGTATCGTTTATTGCTTCACATTTAGACATATAATAAAATATCGAAATTAAAGTTTTCGATAAAAATTTACTGTGATAAAAAATTTCAAATATAAAAACTGTATATAGAAAGTCTATTCTCCAATAAATTAATAAGAATGAAAATGTTTATTTTTGTTCTTGTATAAACATATATTTTCTTTTAGAATGTCGAAAACGTTTGTCAATTAAATAAGTAATAACGGTGACAGTAAAAATATCCCTGGTGTATAGTTTCCCTATTTTATTCATTCTGATTTATGATGAAACATTTTATTTATGCTCCCAGATTTTCGAATAGAACGTTTGGGAATTTCTCCGGCCTACTTCCATAAAATACGAAAATTTTACATACTTTTTAACTTTATGTTCAATGTATTAGAACAGCTTAAAGTATCGTGGGATTCTTCTGAAAAAGCATATATAAAGATATAAGTTCTTTGTTTTTTTGCAGGAATGTAATATATTACAAAATAACAGTAAAGATATATTTTATCTTCATTGTACGGGAGAAAGTGAAACATAGAACAAATACAATTTCATTTGTTGAATGAATTTTTTCAAATAAAGTTATTCGTTAAGCACCGATATACTAAATAATTAAATAATGCTTAATTATTTTTACAAATTTAATTACAATCAATTCTAATACAATTCTTTTGCATTGCAATTCAAATAATATGCTTTGAGTTTTTTACCTAGATAAATTACAATTCCATTTATTGATTAAGCACAGAGGAACTTAACAAAGGCAAAGGAAGCAATTTTATTTTTGTAATAACCGAAATTCATATTATCTAATAAAACAGGGAAATGCAATTTGGATGATTTAAAAAGCAAAGAAAATCCAATCAGAAAATCCAATACATCAATTAATTTGAAAGATATCGGTAAAGAAATATGTTATGATTATTTTAAGTTAGTCAGCGTTTATTTTTTAGAAGAAAATAAATCTCAAACATAACTCCACTATTAAATAAAGATAACGACAAGTCCGATAACTCGAAAGATATGCCCCGTTATCAAGTATATGAAAAATTAACAATTGTCGCACATTATCGAAGTCATGAGCATAAATTTAAATTCAACAACGGTGCTAAATTTTCTTACACCACAGTCGCATCAACTTATCTTGATGCCCAGAAATCTTGTTTTTATTCAAAGGAGTGCTGATTCTCTTTCTAAGGACATAAATTCCTCACCATTTCACCGTAGAGCGTGGATATGCATTTTACCCTAACTTTTCCCTTCGGGTGACTGTGGTTTTTCTTGTTCTGTTTTCCATCTTTATTCTCTCTTGGCTACTGTGGTATATCCAGTTTAGTTTCTGACCTTTATTTTTCTATTTTCATTTGCAACTTTATATCGCATTACTCCCATAAAAGATGCATACAACTGACAACATAGGTTGATATATCCGAATATAGCATTTTTAAAACATCTAGGAGCATTATTTAGCTCTGGTAAAGAAATATATTAAGAAAATAGATAATTAATAGTCCTGTTTCGTTTCACGAATGAGGCCTAAATTATAAACAATGAAGGCGAAATTAATAAATAAATCCACTAAAAGAAATGCTTAATTCTCAATTATAAAACAAAACAGTCTCTCTTTATTTTTCGTACATTAGTTCCAATAGCCAGATACAGGTTATTATTTTTATAAACAAATATTCATGACGATTACGATTAAAAACTATTAAATCGATTCTCAACACGTCCCCTCAGTCCCATCATGCATTTTAATAAGCCGCCACTTTATTTGAACCATAGAAGAGTAAGCAATCTATTATTATTATTTTTGCTAAAAAGCCTAAGCATCAAAAAGTTAAAATTACCAATAATAAATGACCCTTCAGAAGAAATTTTTGGTAGTTTTAGCTAGATACCTAAGAATAGTGGTTCCTAAATTTTTCGGCAACGGAAATGCAGTAATGTCTATGATTGATTTAATTAATATGATAGAGTATCTTTTAGCGCAGGACCTCAAACATATAAATAAAATAAATTAGAGGACATGAACATATTGAGCAAGCAGCTATTAACAAAAAGACTACCAATTGTTTTGTGTATCCAAAGTCACTGGTTTTCTAGGCAAATTAACGACAAATGTAGTAATGGCCATGAAATTTTTAATAATAATACATACACTAATTTACAAACAGCTCACACCATAACAAGTTCCTGTAACAAACTTGCAGCCACGGCTGACAAGTAGAAGGATTTAATTTCAACTGACTAATTAAAGCGTACCTCAGAAGAGGGCGCTGTACTGCGAAGAGAAATAGGAAATTAAAGTTCCGAGTAAGACCTATTATTTTGATAATATTTAATTTTTTATTAAATTTTTTTTATAACCGGCATTGAACAGCTGAGTCAATTTTCGGGTTTACAACTACTAATGTTCAACTCCGTAGCCTCGTAAATTCGAACCCAATCCAGAAGACAAGGGAACTCCTGGATCAAGTGTTGGGAGAAATTTGTCTTCGTGGAGGACTTTTTGATCAAACTAACCGGCTTTTGCGTTACATGAAGAGGAAGACCACGAGTACCTCCCACGGTTAGCCTGGAGGCAAGGGAATTGTAACCCATTATCCGTCTACCACTGAGGATATTTCATGTCAGCACTGTGGTCGGTGCAAGCCGAATGATGCAAGCCGGATTCGAATCCACCAGACATCGCCGGGATTCAAACACGGTTTACCTCATTGCAAGACGCACGCTCTATCCCCTGAGCCATCGCGATTCTGATGAATAATATTTAATGTGAAGAACGAGTTTTTTCAAGAATCGTCTTATTAATGAAACTCTTCAAACAATAGGTTTTATGTCAAATAGTTGAATTCGCCAGTTCGGCATTTAATCTTGTGGCATCTAGTATAGTTCCGAAATTTTTTTTGGTGCATACATTAATTGAAAATGAATATAATAAGCTGAATTGTGTTTTTCGTAAAAGAACTCTTATAAACATTGGGAATAGTTATCAGAGAAACATAAGTCGATTGTTCTTGAATTTGGCCAGTTTACTTTAAATAGTTCAAAGCGAAATACTGATGAAATTTTTTTTTAATTTTTGCCATTTCTTTTTTATTATCATTTTACTCAAACAATTCCATAAAAATTGTCAAATTATATAAGATTGTTTTAATATAAATATATTTACAAGTTTCAAAAATTATTATTGATTTTTAAAAAAAATTAAACTTTTGGCACCTCTTTGACTCTTCCACGCAGACCTAGAGTTTAGAGGAACGTGATTTGGGTACCAATGCCTCAGAACACGGCCTAAAAGCCATTTATTCCATCAAATGTGCTTTTCAGTTTTGTATTTTTTACTAAAAATGTGCTAATAAGAGCCATAATTTTGATAACCAGAATTTTTGATAAACCCTTGTGATACGAAATGAAAACTTACCAAATAAGTTGTTTAAATGCCGCATATATTAGTTTTATTACGAGAATTACGCTTTTTAACCAGAAATATGAGAACAATAAAACTAAAGGAATTTTACCAGACATTTTTTTTCTCCGAGATTCATTATGTACTCAAGTAGAATGAAAATGCAAAGTAGAATATTAGCTAGTATGCAAATAAAAGTTTAAAGTAGTTTTAATATGCCTATAAAGAAACAAAAATAAAGTGAAAAAAATAATATAATCGCTAAATATATTTATGTACTCATGTAAAATAAAAGTGCAAAAAAATATTTTTAAGGAATTTTTTAAAAAATAATTTTTAACGTAATTTTAATCTTCCGCTAAATAATAAATAATCGCCTTATAATTATACATAATCATATGTAATATAAGGCGATAATATATATACTCATATTTTAGAATGTAATAAAGAAACAAATTGTTTTTTTTTTTAATATTTTATATAAAAAAGTTAAAAAAGCAAAACCAATTGCTGTACGCAAAAAAGATTTTAAAAAAATAGAAAAATTCTAAAACAAGAAAATGAAATAAGTTCATAAAAATAGTAAAAATATTTTAATAAATGAGTTTATAAAAAAATCATGTTTCCTGATACACAATGTTAGTAAATGATTTGATGAAAAATCATTTTTTTTCCCAAATTATATTTTTTGATAAAAAAAATCATTTTTTTTATCAAAAATATATTTTTTGAAATTCTGAATTTAGGTGAATTTTTCTTTTTTCTTCTATTTTACTTTCTGTAATTTCAGAACGACTATAGAGATTCGTGCATTTTTAAGGTAATTTTCAGAAAAACATGGTTAAATACATTGAAATTAGTAAGTAAAAATAAAAATTTTTGCTGTCACGAAAAAAAAATTCTCCAATTCTTTTTAAATTGATCTAAGGTTACAAAACTAGATCGGCAATTTTTATAAAAAAGGAAGCTTTGCAGAGGAAAAAAAGGAATTCACAGATTTCGTTGATAAAAAATTAATACTAAAATTGATAAATTATTTTAAAAATAAAAATCATCGAATTTATCAAAAATATATTTTTCGATACGTTTAAAATTAGGTGAATTCTTCTTTCTTTTACTCTTTGAGTAATTTGGAACAACTAACAATAATATTGCTATTTTTAAGTAATTTCCAGTGTAGCTTTCTTAAATATATTAAAATTAGTAAATAAAAATAAAAATGTCTGCTTATACAGAAAAAAAATATCTTTTTATCTAATTATTTTCATTTATTTATTCATTTTATTTTGAGTCAAATTTAACCGAGATGCCGTATATTACGAACCTAATTTTTTAATTAGGCTTTACTCCTTAAAAACTCTTAATTTATTTTTTTTCTATCCTTTATTTTTCTATTTAGTCCTATACTTTTTTTTAAAAAATTCAATATTATTTTCTTACAGATTTAAGAAAAAATTCGGGACAGTTCCAGAAAATTTGGTAACTTATTGATTAAAAATAATATATAGATTATTTCTGATTTTTAAAACTACAAGAATTTTAATAGTAATTTGTAGTCATATTAATCACCCGTAAAATTAGGAAGTTCAAATGTAATTCACAAAAATATTTATCTTCGTGCTCTTACAAATCGACATTTATAAATTATTCGACATTGATAGATGCGACACAGTTTAATTAGAAAATTAAAGTTTACAATTAGTCTTGCGTTAAACAATGTTTTAGACAATGTTAACAATGCTAAACAATGTTAAAGACTTTAAATTTCATTTTCAGAAAAAAATAGCTAATAATTAAGTACTAGTGGGCTGCGCCCTCTGCTCGCTAACGCTCGCCAACCCCCGAAAATTGCTACGCAGTCTTACATGGCTCGCTTCGCAAACCAAGCTCGCTTCGCTCGCTACTAACTTAGGTACATTGCAAATGCACTAAATTCTAAGAATTCAAAACAATCATTCAAATCCATATAACAATTTTTTTTTTAAATTTNTTAAATTTTATTTTCAGAAAAAAATAGCTATTAATTAAGTACTAGTGGGCTGCGTCCTCTGCTCGCTAACGCTCGCCAACCCCCGAAAATTGCTACGCAGTCTTATATGGTTTGCTTCGCAAACCAAGCTCGCTTCGCTCGCTACTAACTTAGGTACATTGAAAATGCACTAAATTCTAAGAATTCAAAACAATCACTCAAATCCATATAACAATTTTTTTTTAAAAAATTTACATCTTTTTAGTAAATTCTAAGTCATTAAAATAAATTTGAATTCAAATAAATGACATGTAATTCGTTAAACCTATTAGAAATGTGCTATAGTATAAAATCTTAAAGCGTAACAGCACGACTGAGACTCATTTTTCAATGAATAACTAATAACAATAATAAAACAAATAAATTCGTGATATAAATCAAAAATCGTCAAATAAATTCGTAATATATAAATTCGTGAAAAAAAGCGCTTTCGACAAAATACTAAAATAGAGATCTATCGACAAAGACTACTTACTTCTGCCTAGCTTAATAGTATGAGATTGTCGCATCTGATGCTCTCTGGTTATTTCAGTTTCCGTTTTTAAAAGCGTTATATGTTGAGTCACCGCAGCTAATTTAGGCATGTGACATTTTTAGCGGCAATCATTGGTCGATTTTCTAGCGTTGCCATTCGGGGAGTTGTAATGAGGCTTTTTTTGTCGCCATGTAAGAGAAACATATATATAGATTTTTGAAAGTACAAAGTTTGATATACGCAAGTGTTAAAAATAAATTAAAACTATTCTGCAATAAGTACAACTTTTAGGAGAATTGGAGTAATAAAGGTAGTTGAATCCGTGAAAAGCAGGATTATTTTATTAGCCTGTCACGATCAACGTCACAATATTTAAAATGTCAGATTTACCTAATCAGTTGAGAATAGTTACTTAAAAGAACATATAAATAGACTTATGAAACTTTTTGATAAAATGCTATTTAATTAAAATAAAAATAATTTGATTTGTTTTAATGTTGAATATTTAGATTTTAGAATTGATTTTGTTGACAATTTTATTAAAATTAATGTTTTTGATAAAAGAAAAGCTTTTAAATTTAAAGTTATTTCTTTCTGTAACTTAAATACTAATTTGTGTAGTAAAATTTTTAAAAATCTGGTTTCTTCGCAATTGGTTAGGATTAAAAATATTTGCAATAATGTTGAAAGTTTTCGGGAAGCTGTGAATAATTTTTTAAATGATTTGAGTAATAATGATTTTCCTTTTAATTTTTTAAAAGTTAATTTTTTAATTAAGAAAATGATTGGAGAATTCTAGTTTTTTATTTTTTATTCTTTTAACAGGGCGCAATTCAAGTCTTAACTGAACATTCTATTAATTTGTTACGTATCTCTTTCTTGGATTATTTTTTCTCAATCTGCGCAATGTAATAGAGGGCGTTGTTTTCCTTAATTTTAGTATTTCCTTTTCATTCAGTGTGCTTATGAAATCGATGTTTGACCTGGTTAAAGTGAGTTTTGAGTTTTTATTTTCTGATGAATTTGTTTGAGTTTCTTTTCTAAATTGGTTCTTTGTATTTCATGTTTCTTCCTGAACACTATACAAAACCTTCGGAGTACTGAGGGTGTTACTTTAGGCATTTACCCCCCCCCCCCNAGGCAATTACCTCCCCCTCAATAGAAAAGGTTTTGTTTTATGGCTACCGGGGCCGGTACCCCCTGAAGACGTCTGCTGCGGTAGTCATATTTTTATTTTTATTTCCTTCGTTTCCTTTATTGCTACATTTATCCTTTTAGTGAACTTTCTGCTGCTTTTAAGTGCCTTTTTTGCATAGAAGTTTTAATATTTCAGATTTAAAAAAAAAATTTTTTTCTTTTAGTATTTTTTGTCAAAGTAGTTTTTGCAATAAAGCAAAGTAAGTCTTAAGATCTTACACGGGACACAAAATTCTGATAAAATTACCGTACTGTACGCCAATGACATTACTGGTAAATGTAAATACAATTCTGGTTAATAAAACCAAAATATACGATACTTAAACCATTCTTTTGGAAAATTATCAGTTTATATCGTAATGGTTTACAGTAAATATTGATTTTTATAATTATATTCCTTATTGCCTCACATTCAGTAAAAAATATAAAACTGAAGCATAAATTTAAGCGAATACATAGTTTATGTGCCATTCTCTACTAAATATGCAAAGGAAAAAAATTTTTTAACTAATTTATTAAAAAGAAGTTTTTATCTGCCTCTGAATAAGCAAAAACCAAATAAGAAAAAATTAAGAGAATAGTTTCATAATTATATACTCTCTTTTACAATGTAAATGCTAAACAAATTATTTTTAAACATTTTATGTAAAAAAATTTTTAAATAATTCTCATGTGGCGTTGAATAAACAAAAGCTGATTGCTACACTAAAACAAATATTTCGAAAACAAGAGAAAAATATGCAAATTTCCTTTCAAACATCATATTCATTATATACCTATCACTGTACAAAAAATCATCGTAAATTTTTGTAAGAAATTTCAAGTATATTCATTATTAGTGCAAAACAATGCCTTCCAAAGAAACAAAACGTAATTACAATTTAAAAATGTGAACGTTGACAGTAATTCAATTTCATTTTACTTCAGCAGCAACTCACGTTTTAACGTAATTACCTTAACAAGAATTCCTTTTTCTAAAAATAAATGCATTAACGCTTCATAATTGGGGGAAAGTTCGCGTAATTATGCATCACTAAGATGCCTTCATTTTTTTAAGTATCTGTCACTTATAAAAGAGATCTGAGGTTACAAAACTAATTCGGTTCTTTTATAAAAAAAACGTTAAAGGGAAAAAGAAGAAAAAACAATATTTTTTGTTGATAAAAAATTGATAAAAAAAAATATTAAAAAATTGTTTTGATAAAAAATTATATTTTTTGCTGATAAAAAATTTATAAAAAATATCGATAATGATTTTGATAAAAAAAATATTATATTTCTTATCAAAAATATATCTTTCGATACGTTTCAGAACGTTTCTTTTTGATACGTTTCATACGTTTACATTTTGTGTAATGTGGAACGGCTGACGAGATTTTTTGCTTTTTTTTTAAAGTAATTAACCGCATAACATTTTTACATACATTAAAATTAATAAATATAAATAAAAATTCTTGATGACTCAAAACACAATTCTTTAATTCTTTAAAATTCTTTACAAAACTAGCTCAGTTCTTTTTAAAAAAAACCTGGCAGGGAGAAAAAAAAATAAAGGGAAATCATATTTTTAGTTGATAAATTTTTTTAAACAATTTATTGATAAATGATATTGATCAAAAAAATCCTCTTAAATATGAAAATTATATTTTTCGATACATGTGAATTTTTCTCTCTGCTCCTGTTTTATTTTTCGTGTAGTTTAGAACGAATAATGAGATTCGTGCGATTTAATGGTAATTTTCAGTGTAACATTTTTGAATACATTAAAATTATTAAATAAAAATGCTCACTGTCACAAAAAACAATTCTTTTTTTATTTATTTTCAGTTATATATTTATTTCATTTTGAGTTAATTAAAAAATAGTATAATACCTACCTTATTTGTAGTTGGATTTTATTTCTTCAAAACTCTTGATTTCTTTTCTTTTTTCCTTCCTTAACTTTAATTTATTAATTTATTTTCCGGGTGGCCTCCAAATTATTTTTTTACAGAGTTATGTGAAATTTCTGGATAGTATGTTTATTGTTGTTCATTATTTTAATATTGTTTAGTACTTACGGTACAGTTTGAGACCTTATTGCTATAAAATTGTCGAGTTTTATTTATTTTGAACAGCAGAGATGAGGTAATTTGACGGGGATTTGCTGAAACATTAATCGCCCATAAAATCAGCAGATTTTAATGTAGTTTACAAAAACTAATTACTTTTCAAACTTACGAATTTTTCGTGATTTTGAAAATTGACATAGATTTACGCAGTTACTTATTTGATGTTACTTATTTAAATAAGATTGCATATTTCCATTACAAAAAGATAGCTGAAATTTACTTTTGCGTCAAACAATTAACAATAAAACAATACTGTTTCCGGAACAAAAATGGCATGAGTGCAAGTATTTTTTAAAATGACCTAAATGAACATCTACAAGGGTTAAATATAAATTGAAAACTATTTAAAACCTCCAAAGCTGCAGATTGAGTAAAAAGTTAATATTGTAGTAGAGATCGAGTAATAAATGAATTGACAAATAAAAAAATTAGGATTATTTTAATAAATTGTCGTTAACAATAGCACGTTGTAAAATGCCCGATAATTTACATACTAATAAGCATTTTTCGTCAAATAATGAGGTTAGGATTAGATTATTTCTAAATAATTAAAATACTATATAATTTACGGTTAAATAGATATATAAGGCACTTAAAAATTATTTATTTAGCTTTCATACAAAAAAACAATTTCTTGGATTATCATAACCCCATTTAAGAATGCTATGACCGATATATTTTAAGAATTATTGTGGTGTTTTATTCACTACAATTTTCGTAATTAAATCTTCTTTCAATTCAAAGTAAATATTTAATTCAAAATGAAATGTTTAAAATTAAAAATGGAAAAAGTTATGTAAGATATGAAAGTTAATAAAAGTGAAGTAAATTAAAAAAGCTCTTCTGTTACATCTTGCAGCCGTTCCATAATATAAATTTATTACGCGACAATTTAAGATAATTTTTTAGCCATAGTTTGGTAATCCTTAATATTTAAATAACATATATTTATTTTTTTAATTCTTTACTTTCTTTCTGTTTATTTTAAGGTTTTTATTCATTTGTTTTGTTTATTTTAAGGCATTAACTTACTTTACGTTGAAATAGTTATTAGAAGATTATTATTCAAATCTCTGCAATGAAATTTTAGGACAGAAATAATAGGTTGATAATAAATGAGGAGTTTTTATTATGAAGAATTGATGAGTATTGGGAGTTTCATAAGCAACAAACACATTAAAACAAGTATAAAAAACCAGTTTATAAATGATGTTGCACTAATAAGCGAGAAAAATAAATATGTTTAATTTTTTTACAAAGAGAATAGGAACGAAAATATAGCGAACAAAATGTTAACAGAATAAAACATTTGATATTTAATTTATTATTATTGTTGAAAAATTTTATATATTTTATTTGAGAAATTTTTAGTTGTAATTTATAAATATGTTTATTTTCAAAATAATAACAATAATAATTTTTGAATAATCACGTGGATTTGTGACTTATATCCCCAATTGAATAGAACAATAGTGACAAATATATTTTCAAATATTTGCTTACTTATATGTCTACAAAACATAAAACGTGATATTTTGTCATTTTACGTCATTTATTTCCCCAGGTATACTTTTATTGATGGAATCGACGAAATAGTATTTCAAAATATATTATCGAACCGAAATCTGCTTGCAGCGACATGCCTTTCAGCATTCGATAAAAAGGAATAACCTGGAATGTTTTCTTCTCTTTTATCTCATTGTTTAGAAGATAAAACATTTTGTTTTTCCGTTTATCTATGGTTCTTGAACGTGAGGAAAAGAATCAGCGGAAGATTTCCAACCAAAAAAAGAATCTATTATCTAAGTTAAGTGACTAGTTTAGGCTTTCCATTTACTCGAAGAAATGAAATCATGCCATGCATATAGGGTATAGGTTTCTGTATTATATTTAGGTATATAGATATTTTTTTGTACTAAAGATGGGATGCAATAAATAAATAATACCATTTCGCAGCAATCAATGCATTGCTAACCATTTTTAATTAAAGCAGCCATGCAGTTCTCTTATAATTTGCATTTGTTGCAAAAGAAATTTAAATGGAGAAAACATTGATTTTCTTATGTTAATTATTTTTTTCTTTGAATAATCTGTAAATTAATCTACGCTTAAATTATGTATATGTATTGTTACGTATTAAGTATAAAGTTATGTATAAAGTAATGTTTAAATTATATTAATATAAATTATAAGTAAACACTGCGTATCTATGTATAATTATTGTATAAATAATGCATATATAAAATGTCCTTCCATACAGTATTTATTATAAAACTTAACAGCATTAATGTAGTTTTGATAGGTACTAAATATAATAATATTAGAACTTTGTGCCGAAATTAGTATAGTAGTTGCTATGTATTAAATCTGCACTAATTACCATGACACCATTAGTTCCAATTATCAAAATTAATGAAGCATCATTGGCGCCAATAATAATATGGCGATTTCTTATGTTCCTCCTTAACTAAATACCACCACTTTCCAATTATTTTGGTTTTTAGTACATTTTTTCTAATAATAATGCCTATTACCGACCTCAGAGAATAGAGCGTTCGCCTTCCAATGAGGTAAACCGGGTTCGAATCCCAGGGATGGAAGGTCGATACATATTCCGCACCCGGCTCTCACCAACCGCAGCCCTGACGAAAAATATCCTCAGTGGTAGACGGATCAAGGGTTTTAGTTCCCTTGCTGTCAGGCTAACTGTGGGAGGTTTTTGTAGTTCTTTCCTCCATGTAACTCAAAATATCCTATTTCTTACCAAAAATATATATTTCATTACGTTTCAGTTCTTCTTTTCCTTCTGTTTCACTTTTTGCGAGATTATTTTTTTTTAAGTAATAATCATTGTAACACTTTTAAACACATTAAAATTAATAAATATTAAAAAAGAAATCGATGACGCAAAACATAATTCCTTAATTGTTTTTAATTCTTTACAAAACTAACCCAGTTCTTTTTAAAAAAAAACTTGCTGGGAGAAAAAAGAAAGAAAGGCATATTTTTTGTTGATAAAAAAATTGTTAAAAAAATTTTGATAACTGATTTTGATAAAAATAATCATCTTATGCATCAAAAATATATTATTCGATACGTGTAAATTAAAGTGAATTTTTCTTTTTTATACCGTTTTATTCTTTGCGTGACTTAGAACGAATATTGAGATTCATGCTATTTTATGGTAGTTTTCAATGTAAAATTTCTGAATACATTAAAATTAGTAAATAAAAATGTTCGCTGCCACAAAAAATAATTCGTTTTTTTTCTTTTATTATTATTATTTTTATTTATTTATTTATTATTAGTAGGTTCAAGCAGTTAATCAACGGTTCTTCTCGCCGTTAACAGTTTGAATACCATCTTATTTATGGCTATTTGACTATTTTGTTTGAATATAGTAAAATAACAATTAAATAAATTGATATTTAATCATTTTTCGTGAGAAATTTCTCACATTGTTGGGAAGGAGAATTCAAAATTGTAAAACTATGTCCAAAAAACATTTTTGAAGGAAAAGCTGAATAATACATTTAGAAAAATAATTTTTTTATGTTAAGAAATTTGTCCTCTTACGTCATAACTGTTAACTAGAAACTGCTATTAATCAAAGATCTGCGTGGGAGTTATCGAATATAACTTTAGAAGCCTTATGAAAATTGCTTTTAGAAGTATTGGTTTCTTCTTCGCATATATATTATTTTTACTTTTTTTTAAGCAATGTCAAAATAATGTACTTTGAGTAAAAATGTTTCATTCTTATTGTTATATGTACACACTACTTTACGTAAACTAGCTCATTTTTACCACGTTTATATCAATTTGCCTTCGAGTATGTCTGTTCGGGTGGAATTTTGTAATCGATTTTAAACTAGTTTTCCGACTAGCTACAGACTTCAAATTTGGCACATAGTTCCGAATTGGATGACAATGCATGAAAATGAAGTCAAAAAAGACATACAAAGTGAAATTAAATTTAAATTAAAGAAAAATTAATGTTTTCGCGATTGTCTTTTGTTGTCGATTTGATTATTTCAAATTAGTGCCACATATCAGTTGAAACGTTTTGTGTACAGTGAATGAAAAAATTGAGATTTTGGAAGTGAGTACAAAAAAAAATCAAAATCAAAATAAAATTTTTAAAAACCACGTTTTTGTAGTGGAGAATAATAATTAAAGAACAAAAATTTGAAAGAAGGAAAAACGGGGGGCGCATGAAATACATAACAGTACATATACACACACATATACACATTTTCTTACTTATACACATGCACAACCACATACGCATCCACATTCAGATACAATTACAGATATACATACACATATTCTCATGAGCACACATACTGTTATGTATTTCATGCTCCCCACGTTTTTAGTTTTTCAAATTTTTGTTTTTTTATTATTATTCTCCACAACAGAAACGTGGTTTTTAAAAATATTATTTTTATTTTTTTTTCTTCTATTATTTACTTAGTCATTTTAAACTTTCAACATAAAAAGTGAGTGTAGTTATTAAGATTTAATATGATTCTCTTAGAAATGGGTGAACCTCAAAACATACATTTCCAAGAAAAAAATAATTTAGTTTAAAGGCGCTGTTCAGGAACTTAAAAATAGCATAACAAAGTAAATGGGTATTTACTATAAAGAATTAAAATCAGATATTACTTTCATGTGACACATTTAATTCACAAGCAATATGGATTGGAGACCGATATGACCGAGATAGCCGGGTTGGTAGGCTTTGGGGCCATATCCAAGAGGTTGTGTGTTTGATTTCTGACTGTCGAAGACTCCCCTTGCATAGCAAATGGTGACCGGTGTACTTTAAATGTGTCAGATCACGAAAACCTCTTTGTTCCAATAACAAATCAATAGCTCTAGGGTTACTCAATTTGAGATTGATCATTCTCTGGGTCAGGTCAAAATTAAGATCTGTGGGTAAATAAGTGGATGTGTGTCTACCAATGAAAACGGGCTTCAACGTGTGTGCGGCTGAAGTCGTATTCTTGACCACAGATGGCGCCACTGAAATACAAGAAACACACCCTCTGCCGCTTAGTTTCACCAAGCAGGCATGCTGGTAATGGCATTAGAAACAACAACAACAAAATGGATTTATGCCTGCCAACTAGTTTTATTTAACTTTTTAAGCTATACAAAATATTATTTGCTTCTATTTTTTTTAACATTTGGATCCGGTATTTAAGACTTAACTAATCCGAGTCCTTAGAAGTGATTATGTAAAGATATGATTTTACGTTTAATGCATCAAGCCTCTATTGGTGGCTAATCTTTGCTATTAAAATTTTGGATTATTTTCATACGTTTAATGCTATTTTCATTAAAGGGAAAGTAATTTACATTTAACAAATTAAAAATTCGTATTTAAAAAGAAGATAAAAATTACTTGTGGCGGTTAGATATTGTATTTCTTTAATTCTTGATAACTTTTGTTAGCCCGTGTATTTGTTTCTAGCATGCTTTACTTCTGCTCTCAAGCTAGGAGCTTAGTGAGCTTTAATTGTGTTCTTTATTTTTTCTTGCGATTAATCTGCTTCTATTTTTAAACATTTTGTATCGACGCTGTTTCTGTAACAGAGCAATGTTAATACAATGAAAAAAACATTTTTTTCCGTATTGCATGCAAAAAACTCAAAGTAGCGGGATTAGAATCGAGAAGAGGATGGCCTGGCAACTCGAGAAGAAGACGATCAATGATACGCAGACACGTGACCTGTGACCTCAGTGCCAGCTGATCGTGTTTATAAGCAAGTTTACAACAAAATACTTAATCCACGAATACTATTTGACTACCTAAGTAAAATAAACATATCAATTTCACATACAGTTTGCTGTTACAAAAAGTCCAAATTGATAAATAAGCTTAACTGCACTGTTAGAATTTTGATTGTAAAATTACGGTCAAATAACTAGCAGCACTCTGCCCATCCCATTAACCGTAAAATTTAAGGTGAAGAACATTTTTTGCCTTTACAGTTTTGAAACTGTTTACTAGATGGTTAAAAAACCATGAATAAAGAACTATACAGTTCTTTAACCATTTACAACTAGAATGGTTTCAAGACAGAAAAAAGCTATTATGTTAAGCAACCTTATAGTGCTATCATCAATGCTTGAATGAGAGTGTCGTATTCTAATAGTCTCGGATCACAAATTGGGGAGTGCAGGAAGCTGGAAACTCTTGCCTTGAAGGGAATCGAGGAAATATTATGGTGTTAACGCTATTGAGGTCAAATCTCTATTCTGTCGGATAAGAGATTGACAGATTAGCCTTCTCAGCTATCTACCCACCTGCAAAATACTAAGTGGTTTCATTAGGGTGGGCCTAGCTGGTGCGATAAAATTCTGGTTGTTCAACCGTATTAGAAAAAAAAACCCGTTAATTAACGGTTTTTCTCACAGTTAACAGTGTGAATACCATCTTATTTATGATTATTTGACTGATTTGTTTGAATGTGGTAAAATAACAATTAAAGAAATTGTTATGTAACTATTTTTTTAGAGACATTTGTGCTTCCTGTGAAACTGTCTCTTCTGCAATTTATTAACAAATCATAAATATTACAAGTAATAAAAATTTATAAATATTTAAACTGGCCATCTTTCCTCTAAGGCCACATAGCCTTGACTTACCCTACATTTTTTGAACTGCTCTGAATTTGATTGATTGGCTTGAGCTGAAGGAAAAAAGTATTAATGTCAATTAAATTATTACAACTAAGTTTTGGAAAGTTTAAGAATGCGATTATATTTTAAATGAAGTCTTACTAATTTTATTGAATAATAAAAAAATAAAAGATAATATCATAATTGTAATTGAAAGTAACTGTTACATTTGCTTATCAGGTTTGCTTTTGAAACAAACATGACAGAGATTTGAAAGTAATTTCAATCATTTATTAGTACATAATTCAGTGACATTGAGTGTTTCTATTTGAAATATTGTCTTATTTCTCATGAAGTAAATTTATTTGCGTATTTAAAGTGCTGCCTTATTCGTAAATATATTCTTCAAAATGAAAAGAAACACTCAAATAGTCTAATAAATAAAATATCTTGATTTTTCTTAAACTATACTTACAATCTAATGCACAAGAACTGTTCGTTCGAGAATATACATGTATGTAGCAAGTTGTTTAAGTTATTTGAAGACGAAAATCTAATTTAATGATGTAATTTCGGTTTACATTACGGAATCAATCAAACGTTCAGATTTTCCTGGAATATTTTGCATGATTAAATACGATTAAAATCACTTTATTGGTAGAAAGAATTTATTACAAGCCCTGATTTAGATCCCGGATATAACTATGAATTTTCAATAAATGGTTGATTTAATGTTAAAAATCTATAAAATCCTGTTATTACTTGAATAGCTTGGACTTAACTATTAATTTTATTAAAAATCTCGGAAACTATTCTATTGAAACCGTACACTGTATGAAATTCCGGATCAAATTACGCTGTAACGTTAAATACTTTGCATGGAAAATGCAGAGTGCATTTTCCGTAAACTTCATCTTCAAAGTAAAATATTATACCGTGAATTTTACATTAATATTTATTTAATTAAATTGTATTCAAGGACTTAACAGTAGTAACAGTTTTAACATTAAGCATTTAACTATTCAAGAAAAATATAAAATTTTCCGATGCGACCCACACAAATGCAATTAAATGCAGATGATGTTTCTCTGCAAACCATCAAATAGTTTCTGTACCTCATGTTACTGGATCTCTGTGCATATTCCTGACCGAGAGTTTGTAAGTCACATAATTTGGAATGGTGGAGGTAAAACAATCAAACATTACCACTCATATCCAAAGACATGGAGTTCGCCTATAAAATGCTTACTTTTCGTGAATCGAAATCAATATGTGTTTGTGATATTACATAATGCGCTGATAATTAAGAACATCCTTATAAATTTTGTTCTTATGATCGGGTTTTCACATACCAAGACTCAACCTTAATGGTTAGGACTCTAACCTTAAATATGCTAAGTAATTATTTGTGTAGACGATATTATGGGTAACTAAATCTAATACAAAAATATACTTTCGCAAATTAAACACATATTTGTTTTGATGGAATTTGAGTTTTGTTTGAGTTTTGTCCCTCAAAATATGAGGTGTAGCCAAAATCTGGAAATTTTTTCCCAATAATTTGGCTGCAAGAGCAGCCAAAGGCTGAAACCTTTATTTAAATTTAACTTTTTGCCTGTTTACGCCATATCTAAAAGAAGTTTCATTCTAAATTTTTTAATTTACAGGAATTATTTGACCGTATTCTTTAATATATCTTTTCTTATTTTGAGCTTCAAAATTAAGTAAATTAAATTGATGTAAGACCTTTGATGCCTGCCATTCAAAATATTTAGATTATTAGTAAATTGAATAACAAAAAAATGATAAATAATAAGAAAAAATTTATATGAAATTACTTTTGAATGAAAGAAAGTTTTCTAATGAAATAAAAAAATAATCACAACTAACTGAAGTGGAAATACATTACTTGATTATTGTTTCAAAAATATACAAATTTGATGTGAATGAGTCAGGCAAGTCTTGAAAATGAGTGCTTGTTTTTAAGAGCATGAAACATGTTGACTTATTTCCAACTTCGTTTGTTTTTGAAGCGAATGAAGCTTTTAATCAAGTAAGTAATATAATTGCATGTTTTGATTCTTTTCATCTTTTCATTCCGGGGGGGGGGCAAATTCCGCGAAGAAAAGATATCAACATAAACACGTTAACATACTTAGAATTAGTAATTTATAATTATTATAATTATTTTATAATTAAATAATAAGAAATTTAATTTATGACAGTAAATTTAATTATGACACTCTGAAAAAAATGAGAACAGATAAGCTTATGTTAAACTGTGAAATTTTAATTACTGAAAATGTTTTTCAAAATATCAGAATTCAAACAAACTTTTTCAGGATTACTTCCTTAATAATTAATCCAGAATAAATCGGTAAAAATTTATATAAATTTGGATATTTTGAAAAAAAGAAGAAGAAAAAAACAATTTGAAGATTAAATTTCAAGATTTATTCATAGTTTACATGAACAGATTTTTTTCATATACTTCAGATAGGAAATTATAAATGCAAGACAAAATTTGGTACAAAACATTACAGCGATAAGAGAAAATTGTTCTAAGAGGTCAATACTTTCGACTGGTAATTTGTCTAATCTATCGAGACCATTCCAGTCTGAACCCGATTCATTTCTTTATTTTTCAATTCCAATGTTTCTAGGAACATCTATTTAAATACCACTTTTGATGAAATGAATAGAATTAAAAGAATACGTAGTAATATTTATTTATTCAAGAAACAAATAGATAAACTCTTTCAAAATTTGATAGAAAAAAACAATGAATACCCAACAAAAGTAATTAAATTCTATATAATACCATTGAGCTAATTGTTTATTAATGTAAATAAGTTTACTAAAAAAAAAATTATTAGATAATTTTTACAATGTGCAAATCCATTTCGGACAAATCCGTGGCTAAAATTATGAGCAAAGCAGGCAATTCATGCTTCTTTCTCTTTTCTGTTTTATTTTTTTTAAATAAATGTTAATTTTCTAATATTATTGTCAAATTTCCTTAAATTATCCAGTATAATGTTACCTTTCTCACATCCATTTTCGGGCCTATCCTTAGTAACTAAAAAATCAAATGCACTTCAGTACTGCAGTAAAAACGCACTTTAATACAAAATCCCTCTATTCGCGCTTTCACCTCAATTTGCGCTTTTGGTTTCATATTTTGCAATCTGGCAATCTTGTTTCGAAAATATTTTAAATCATTCTTGAAAAATTTCCCGTTCATGTAAGTTCATTTGAATTCGCTACTCGCTTTATAGATTTCATTTCATGTTTTATTCTGTTTTTTCTTTATTGTTTATTTTCTGTTTTTACGTGATATTTTTACTTATTGCGTTCAATTTTATTTGCTGTAATTTTTTTGAAAAAAATTTTTTGAGAGAGTTTTACACTATATTATTGATATATTGTGCTTTGGCTATATTGATACGATATTAGAAAGCACTCCTTTTTGCGGCTATAATCGTGTGAGCTGATGAAAATATTATATCTTTTATTTTCCGGACTTTTACTTAGTTTTTTCCCATTTTCTGATTTTTTCACCAGTTTCTTGTTATTTTTATTGTTTTTTTTCTTTCCCCCCCTTTTTTCATTGTTCTGTAATTTTTTCCGTATTTTCTCTACATTTTGAACTTATTTTATGAGTTCCATTTATTTGCAGCATTTTCTTCGTGTTTTTTTCCTTTTTGCATTTATTTATGCTATATATATATATATATATATATATATATATATATTTTTACATAAATATAATTTATTCATTTTGCAAGAAATCAGTCGAACTTAGTAACGCACTCTGGAGAGCGAAAGAAGCTTCCAACGATAAAAAAAATTTTAAATTTTTGAAACATTTTTTTTTTTTGATAATTATTTT
>NC_092213.1:17610887-17638690 GCF_043381705.1 Parasteatoda tepidariorum
TTGATCTGTTTGTAGAAAAACGCATCAAGCGGGATTTTCATAAAAGGGGTAACGCAAAATCCGGGATTTTTTAACATTATCGGTATAGGCAATTTTCACGGATCAGCAGAAAATGACGTAAGAAGCGGGATAACGTACGAAACGGACAACGTAAAATCGGGGTTCCACTGTATATATATATATATATATATACTACAACTTTACTTTTTTGAATTTGTAATATATTATATTAAGTTGTTAATGATGAATTTTTATTGTATTTTTGGCTCTTTTTAAAATAGAGCATTTAGCTTTTCAGAAGATAAATCTCAAAATTTCTTTCATTTTTAAGATACTCAAGTTCCCTGATTGTATGCAATATTTTTACTTTCATTTTTTCCACGTTTTTTTAGAAAGAGAAAAAAGTTAACTAATCCCAAAAATTAACAACAAAACTTTTTATGGAAGAACTTAGAAATTTTATTTTAAAAAAAAAGGAAAAAAAAAGGAGAAATCTCGTCTTTTATTTTAAAGGTGAAAATAAAAACTTTGATTATCCATTTTGAAATTAAGAGTGAAAAACCAAGAATACATAAAAGAAAATTTTTTTTGTTTGATCGAGACTGTTAGAAGTATTTTAAATTCAAAACCAGCTTTTTTATAACAGAGTTTTTTGGAATTTTTTTACGAATCTGAAATAATTTTTCCAATATATAAATCTGGATACAAAAAATTTATTTTTATTTTAAATAAGCAAAAATTTTATTGACGAGGAAAACTATCACAAAACAAGATCTCCTCATCTTTCTAAAAGCTACAAAAACCTACTTTCAAATTGTAGTTTTTATAAAGGGCTTTATTTAAGGGGCTTTCAGCAATATAATATGAAGCCACATTTTAAAACGATGCCGGAGTACGCTCTTTATGAAAAACACAATTATTTCAGTGTATACGTTTCTATAATATTTAAGATAAAATTTGGCAAACTTGCAAGCCACTGTACCGAAACAATATTAATAAGAAGCATGATGATTTTTTTCATAAATATTTCACCACTTCCTTACATCCTCTTTTTTATGCAATCATCCTACATGGAAAAAGAAATTCTGGAAAACTTACATTTCTCTGTGGTAATCACATTTCCAATTAAAACAGAAGCAAATTATAATTCTGTTTAAAAAATCCAAAATATACGGAATTTAAACCATAATTTCCCCTTTATTTAGCAAAGGTTTATCCGAAATTCTAGTTTACAAAATTATAGTTCTTTTTATCACATTCTTTGCAAAAAATCCAAAAATAAAAATTAAATTTAACCGATCAAATGGATTTTGTGTCATGCTTTAAGGTATTGTGAAAAGATTGACAAATTTTATGACATGTCATAAAGCCATATTTTAAGCAATATTATTAACCCAACTACTTCAGCAAAAATGACTGAGCTCTTTGGTGTTCCCATAAATTGAACCAGAAACACGGTAAGTTTTACATTATTCTGGTATTTTTTACCACATTTTTTTCTCAGGCTATAGGACTCAATTTCTAAAGATTTTTTCCCACATTTACCAAGTTGAATCATACATTATGAAACCATATTTTAATGCTATCTTTTTAGAAATCATTAACGAAGCTCTTCACCAACCAATCAGAATTGAAATACCCACACTACGCTATGCTATGAATGCTACTGCTAAGAAATAAACTTTGTAGATTGACTTTAATTTTAGAGAACAGGGTTTCAGTTTCAATAAACCATTATTACTTTAATATAAAATAACTTGTAAAACAATGTAATTTATTCTTTAAATCAGCGTATGTTCAAAAATTCACAAAATGTGCACACTTTTTCGTTATTCTCATATCTTATTGTAGCTTTATTAAATAATATTAGTTGCTAAGCTTCTCGAAACCTCATAATGCAAAGATATTATAGACTCTTAAAGTTTCGCGTCCTTTAAAACATAATCAATCCCTACTATTAATTTTGTGTCTAGACCAGAAGCCTTACAGTGCTTACTCCAAGTCATTAATTAGATAATAAAGCGAAAGATTTTTCAAATTAAATTTCTAGTTCATTCAACTCAATTAAGAATCGCAAATTATTTCAGCTTTCATTACAATAATTTCGCAGTTCTATTAAAGACTTTTAGAATATATTTATGTGCCATAATGGCTGTTAACCTTTTTCGCCAAAAACATTTGTTTCGTTGTAAATTAAATTATATACAATAAACTATAATCTTAATATTTATATTTAAATTATCACATCATTATTTGTATCTATCTCCATATCGTTCTGCTCACCAACTATTTTTATTTCATCTCCATTCATCAATGTTTTTTTAGAGTTGCCATTTTCAGTAAAAAAAATGTGCTTATAAAACCTATATATTAATAATACAATCTCAAGTAAGAACATTTTGCTATTATTTTACATTTAATGAAATGGAAGTTGCGATAGTCCATGAAGGGTCAAGGCATACCATGTCCATTCCAGTTTTCTTGACCTTGGGCTCTGGGGTGCATGAGCAGATGTTTCGGTTGGGTGGTCCGCCGATAGCGGAACCCCGAGTGTAGTGTCTCCTTTGTACTCATTTTATCTACCACTGATGGGATGAAAAGTTGAGTCAACCTAACTCGGTCTGAAGACAGAGCCCCGAACCTGTGGCATGGGAGTGCGAAGCTTAGGATTAAGCCTAGACTTAAAAAAATTATCTTAAATATACTTGAAAAGAAATTAACTTAGAAATACAGATTATGAAATCTGAGAAAGGAGAAGTGAGGTTAATTGTTAACGAAGTTCATTCCATTACTACAAGTTTAATACACTGTAAAAAAATTGTTGCTGTATTTCATTACCAAAAATAGTGAAACTCCAAACAATATCCTGAGATCTAGTGTTTCACACCAATGTTCTTTTACACTACTTGTTGTAAATTAGCAGCTGCTCCTTTTGTAAATAAATTTCCCTAAAATTTATAATTACAGTAAGGTAAGAGCAAATAAAGTTATTTTTTCACTGTGATTAGAAAATTTGTTTGAAAATCAAATATGCGTGTTGCAAAGAGTGATTCTTTAGAAGAATTGGAACTAGGCTTAGCAGAATGGAAGTGCATAGGTATTATACTTTACAAAATTAGTTAACATAGTTCTCAGAGGCTCAAAAATTAAAATATAATTTTCCTTATTGCACAATTTAAAACATGCATACATATTTAACACTAGAACGAACGGAGTGGTCATTTTGACAGCAAATCAAATCTGAAAATAATTAATACAAAATAATTAAACCAGCTAACTTGATGTTCGCGTCTTATTCTAGCATTTTGAGAGCTTCAAAAGCATTAATCAAAAATTTTATTAGAATATATTGAGAACACATAGAAGGACGATTTACCTAGAACGATCATAGTGGTCAATATGACCGCTAAAGATATTTGAGTGTATTGCTTCGATATAGCACACTGTTTCTCACCCATTGCTTATCGTTACTTTATTTGAACACACAGCTGACTTTATTGACACACCAATTATTTTTCCACAAAAGAAATCCTTATCCTGATTGTTGTTGATTTCCAATCCCTCATAATTGCTTAAACAATTGAACATTAAAAAACTTAAAATATGTAATTGTTAACAATTCGGTTAAAATTACGTTAAAATCGGTTAAAATTACGCGAAAAATTCATTAATTTAACATATTCAAAATAAGCGTTATGAATATTGTTAATAATACGTAAATTGTATGGATAAAATACGTTTGTATTTTGGTTAAAATATCGTAAAATTTACGTTATCTTAATAAAAATAAGCGTTAAAAACACGTAAATATTGATGGTGAAAAAAACGAATTTATATAACCGAAAATAAACGTAAATAGTTTGGTTAAAATAACGTAAAATTCACGTTAAGATTATTCCCTATAGTAAAAATAAGTGTTAAAATCTCGTAAATATTCATGACCAAAAAAACGATATTTGTGTTACCTAAAATAAACGTAAATAGTCTGGTTAAAATAACGTAAAAAATACGTTAAAAAAGAAACCTGCTAGGTTAAAATAACGTGAAAAATTGGTTACGAAATTCACCTTAGTCATAATAAGGGAAAAAAATGGTCATTTTTACATTAAAAACAACCTAAATATTAACGTTTTTCTTACTAATTCGAGACTACCACTTGAAACGAAAATAAAACGTTATGAAAAAACGTTTTTTTTGTTCTAAACCTTGTGGCATTTTAACGTCATTTTCACGTAATTAATACTTATCTCTGCTGCATGGGTTAAAACTGCTTTTATTGCATGTTAAAATTTTGTGGCACTTCAAAGAATTACATCTAATTCCTTTTTATTCAATTTGACAGTTAAATAAATTTAGATACCTTTAGCCTCACCTTCACCACTAATTCGTCTTCGATTAAAAAAATATTTGTGCCGACCAATGGTAATATTTTTAATTTAGTTTTGATCATGGATTCTTGCAACGTACTAACAGTGGGTTTTGCAGCGAATTCAATGTATTAAATCGAAATAACTGTTGAAAATATTTACTTTGATTAAAATGTTTTAATATAAAATAGAAAAAAATATACCTTTATGAAATTCTGTTTTCTATTCAATTTCTTTACTCTTTGCGTATCAATTCTATTGATTTTGTTTTCTACTCTTGTGTTATGAAACCTGTTACGAAATTACAGAATTTTCAGGAAAAAATATGTAGCTCTAATGAAATTAATAAACAATCAGCGGATTTTTTGCTTTCATTATTTTCTTTCGAAATATATAGAAAATGACTTTATTGTGGTAGAAAATTTCATTATTTCCGGGATCAAACGGTGTTTCTTTTTCATAAGAGTTTTTGTGAAAGTTCTGTAGTAAGAAAATAAATAAAAAGCTAATGAAGAAAACTTTTGAAAGCTTTTTTATGATGTTGGATTTTAAATTTAATAAAGAAGCCTTCCAAAAGTATTGTTTTCACTTAATTGAATATATTGTTTGTGAATAAGCTTCCTTTTTTTTCAAAATAAAATAATAAGATTTCCACGAAAATAAATTGATCTGAAAAGTAAATATAGGATATGTTTAGGTTAGAGAGCCATAGAGGAGAGGCTGCCAATTTAAATATCTCCTATATTTTTAATATACTGCAGCCAATGTAGTTTTACAGGAAGCAGTTTAACTTGTTCATCAATTTGCACCAAGAATTACTTTTTCTTACAAAAAAAAGTATGTACAACTTTAATATTTATTTTATTTAGGGGTTAAAATATCTTTTGAGGGTTAAGTATTTTGTTATTTTTCAAACCATAGGTAATTTGTTTTCAACTAGCTGGACCTTCAAAGCTCATATATAGTTTAATTTTTGCTCTTGAGCAAAAAGCAGAGGAATATTATAAAATTCAGACGATATAAATTTCATGGCCATCTCTTCTTCTACTAACTAGCTAAAACTAAAACTAAAAATAATAAAATTTAGTCTTTATCATCACGCTTAATAACTCCAAATAAACAAAACTAGTTATTAATTTTTAGGGCTTGTAAATGGTTTTTGTTTTGTTTGGTTTGGTTTATTTTAGTAGTCTTAAGGCCTGGTTTCTTAGGACAGGACGCCGTCAGCTGGAAATCAGCCCTAACCTCTGATTGGTTCATTTGTGAGTTTGATAGTATACGTCATCCAACTTTCATCTTGAACTAAAATTGCCGTCCAACTCAACTGCAGTTGGATTACAACGTAACGTTAACCACAGAAGCAATGGCGGACAACATCCAACAGCACATTGAAATCAGCCAAGATTTTGATTTTGACATTAAACATAGCACTCTTCATTTAGCTCAGCTATAATGTGTTTTTTCTCGGACAAAGTCATTTTTTGTTCTCTAAAACACTGGTCGACAATAACAAAATCAATACAAATTCAAAATAAATATTTGTTTACTTTATTAACGCATGCGCAATGAGAGATAATGTCTGCGTTGGACCGACTGCTCACGCTGAGCTAACAAAAAAGTATTTTTTTTTGCGTCATCTCTACATCAACTTTCCGCTGACGCCCAGATAAGGCGCTAGTTCTAAGAAACCAGGCCTTGAGCTAACAAACCAGTATTTTGTTGGTGTCAGCCGGACGTTGACGTCCCGCTGACGCCCAGATAAGGCGCTTGTCCTAAGAAACCAGACCTTTAGGATGAAATCTAATAAAAATCTCTTCCCTTAGCTTTTTAATAACAATTTTGAAACCATTTATTAAATTTTTGGGGATCATACGAACCTTGCATATTACATTGTGATTTTACAGACCTTATTTATTATCTGACAGAACCTTGAAATCTGCTCCATTCTATATTTAATAAAAATTTTGCATCTAAACGATAAATTTAAGATCTATCAAAAGGTAAAGTTTATCTATTTATACAGTGACTGATTTAATTATAGCAGAAAGAACTAAAAATCACAAAAAAATATAAATTTATTCGAATATAAAGTGTTCCCTCTTTAAAGAAAAATTACCGAAATGAAGGCGTAACACATGCTATTTGATTTATCAATGAACTTCCTAATTCCTTTTTTGAAATGCTGCCAAATTTTGATGAATATTTGATGATGGAAGACTTGATGAACAACAAAACATTATTGAAAAAATATATCAATGTTCAAGATTTTGTAAAAAAGTTCCTGATCATTTCAAAAAGACATTTTTTTCAGATCTTTGCATTTTTTTTTTTTCATTTCTTGCTCTCACGAAATTTTCAAATCTTCTCGCAAATCTTCAGCAAATTTCCGTCCTTTTCTCGCGACAAACTTACAACCCCTATTTCTAAAATAATCAATCAAATAAAGTTTTGCTTTATTATGGGTAATCTTTCATTGTATTTTTAGTGTATCACTTAGTACTTAAGAGAATTTTTTTCTGCATTTTTGAAAATAAGTTATTTTTTAAATATTTCTCAAAATTTCCGTTTTATGCCGGTTACTAAATTATGAAATAAAAATTTCGAAGCTTGCGTTCACTATCTTAATCCACCTTTCTCGATTCAATTATTATTCCAATGTTCTAAACTTTTTCTGATGTAAACAGAAAAATGAAATGTTGTTTCTAAGGACACTTGATCAAGCCAAGCTTGTCAGCATTTGGTCTTGCGAATTAAATCAGGAATTAGCATCTTTCGCTTGACAGGAGAGCACAGATACTGTGGAAGTGACAGTTCCACAGAGTTTCAACCACAGCTCTTTCGATTCCATAGATTTTACGAACACTTATATTTCACTCGGTGGGTATTAGCGGTATCGAGGATCGAACTCCGCCCCCCCCCCAGACAAAAGTTCGATGCCCCAACTACTGGATAACCACGGCCTTAGAAAGTGATTTTATTCAACAATTTTTCTTAGTTAAGAATCTACTCCCTGCGTTAAACAATTAAACTGCTGAAACTTAATAACAGACAAAATACATTAATATAATATATTTACATTATTTGTATGCATTTTATTTACCAGAAGTATGTAGGAAATTATACAATACGTAATAGTAGGTAGTAGTTTAAGTACGTAGGAAATAATACAATATTTTCTTTGAAAAATATTTAAAATACATTTAATAATACTAAATTTTTAAATTGAAAAATAATTTTAATCTTTTATTAGTCATGAATTCAGTAATATTTTCTTTTACAACCGAAAATTAAAACGATGCACTGTATCATTTTCTGTGGTTCTGATATGTTCTAAATTCCTGAACAGGTCTTGTTTTTTTACTCAATGCATAAGTATAAATACCTGGGTATAACGACTACACTATATACAGTGAGTGAAAAAAACTAATCCCTCTAAATAACTTTTGATTCAATGATCGGGTCTTCATGTATTAGCATTCATACTTAATGGTTAAGGAGGATCAGCTTAAATAAGCTAAATAAATAAAACACGCGATATTTTAAATTACGAAGCCAGGCATAAAAAAGTACTTTCTCTGAATGAACAGTCTTTTTTTTTCTTTTTTGGATTCTGTCTAATAAGCTAAATAAATAAAACACGCGATATTTTAAATTACGAAGCCAGGCATAAAAAAGTACTTTCTCTGAATGAACAGTCTTTTTTTTTCTTTTTTGGATTTCTGTCCCTCAAAATATAGAGGGTGGCCGTAGTCTGGATAGATGGTAAAATTCGGGCCTCTTAATGTCAATTTTACTTTTTGCGAATCTCGCTAGATCTCGAGAAATTTTTAAGCAAACCAAAAACATTTTGCACACAATTGTAAAATTAGTTTATCCAAAGATAATTTCATAGAAAAATCATTTTAATAATTATTTATTATTTTTCATTATTTAATTTACTAATGGTAGAAAAACGTCGCATTTCGAAAATTTGATTTCTCAGAAACTACACGATCGATTTCGTTCAAATTTTGTATTTTTGTATAGAAAATTACATTCTTTAAAAAGATGTAAGAATTTTTATATTTTATTATTAAAAATGTTTTCGACAATTGTTAAGTAAAACAATAAAAATATTTTATGAAATAACAAAAAGTATAAAAGTACTTATTAAAAATTATATTTGTATGGAATTATCTTTGGATAAACGAATTTTATTGTTGTATGCAAAACATTTTCAGTTCGATATGGCAAAATGTGCATAAAGTAAAATTAGCATGAAGGGGTCAAAACTTTGGACCTCTCTCCTGACAAAACTATTGGGACCACATTTCCAGGATGCTTCTACTCTTTTGATGATCAGAAATCCAAATAAATAGAAAATTTTTTTTTTATTTATTCAGATAAAGTACGCATTTATGTTTAATTCCGTATTTCAAAATATCGTCTTCGCTAGTTAATTAGTTTATATGAGGTAACCCTCTCTAACTATTAAAATTCAATTCCAGTACTAAAAAATCCGTTGTTTTACTTTTTTGGAACATTGATTTGGACAGAATGCAATTTACAGTTTACTATATAATATATTAACATTGAAACAAATGTGGTTATTGCAGTAGTGTATTTCTTTTTATTGATAATTCAAGATTTCTGATAATTTTTTGAGAGTTTTCAATATATTTCAAAATTAATTAATTAATTAATTTTGAAATGCATTAAAACTCACTAAAAGTTAGTTATATAATTTATTAGTTATATAATTTAATAATTTGTTAGTTATATAGTTTATAAAAAGTTAATTATATAATTAGTTAATTATATAATTAGTTAATTATATAATTAGTTAATTATATAATTAGTTAATTATAATCAATGTATAATTTCTATTCAATTAATTTTAAAAAGATATAATAACGATTACGAATAAGAACTACGTTATGTTACCAGGAAGATTAAAAATACTCTAATATCAAGGATAAAGAATTTCGACCAAATGGATCCTCGTAACGAAATAAATCTCAATATTCAGTTTACTTTGTTGATTTTCACTTAGTTGGTGGTTTCGAATTAATTTGTTTGAGAAACACCGTTTGCCTGTCAATTAACTTTGAAGTCCAATATTCATGACCGCAACTGGTCAAATAACTCACTCGGGGAATACATTAATTGTGATAAATACAATGGAAAAGGATACTGCGGCAACTTTTGAACAAAGTTACTTCGTTTACAGCTATTTGTAAAAGATATCAAAATACATATCACTCATTTCATTTAAAAAAGTTTTCCTCTTTATGTATTCATTTTCTTTGAAAGTTAAATTGTGACTTATCTTTTTTTTAAATTTATTTGTAAAATAGTTAGCTTTCTATAGTCCTCTATAGTTGAATGCTATCAAAATTCAGGTAAGCACAGAAACATTTAAAACAAAAAATACAATATTTTTGCATAATTATCAGCAATAACAAAATATTTTGGTTACCTATTATTTGGATATAAAAATTTCAAATTTTGAAGTCATGATTCTTTAAGTCCTACTGTAGTGTTCAGAGGACAGAAATCGGTTAAATACTATATTTACTTTCATATTGCACTGAGAAAAAATAATGATCAAAACTATCCAAATATGGTTACATTTACCGTGTTCCTAGCTCTAGGCAACACCAAAAAGCTGTGTCATTTTTACCGAATTGCTTTAATAATAATTTTGCTAAAAATAACAATAAAATATGGTCTTCTGTGAGATGATATTTGATAAATGAGGGAAAATTTCTTAGAGAATGGCATAAAAACTCATTTGTTCAGTTAAAAAGAGAAAAATGGAAGAAAACTTTCGGGCCTCCCTCCTACTTTATTACCCTGTAATGCAAAAACTAACTTACTGAATGTATTGAGTTTTTCTGACTTTTCATAATTTAATTCAATTTAATTGCTTATTTAACCATTCATGATAAATATTGCATTATAGAGAAATATAGCATAATACTGCATTATAGAGACATATATATAATATTCTGTATAGAACGTGCCCTATAACCCTTAAGTGCCCTATAACCCGGTTTCGGTAAGTGCCCTATAACCCCAGATAGGTTTGAGCATAACCCTATTTTTATTTAAAAAAACAAAAGTATCTCGAATTATTTTTGATTAAGAAATTGAAATTCAATTAAGAAACAAATGTATTCAAATTATTCCATAAGTGTAATAGAAAAATCAGTTTCCAGTTTAATCAAAGATTTTCGCTAATTTAATGGAACAAAATACCATAAAATTTCAATGATAGAGTATATTTTACAGTTTTTATTTAATTAATTATTATTGCATTTTAAGAATTTTGATATCTAACAGATCTGCAAGCTAACAATCTGGGAAGGGTCACACTGGCCCCCTTAAACTTACAGCAATGACTTAGATGCACAGCAATATTCCGTCTTTCTAGTGCTAAATTTACTTTGTGGTTTTGTAATGTTTACCAAATGTGTGGTAATATGAATTATAATTTTGAAAGTAAAATTTTTTCGTCAAGTCGTTACCATCAAGTCATTTCGTCATTCCATTACCATGGGAATAAAAAAATTATCAAATAAAGGTTTTATGTGCCGTACAATTTGGTTTGATTAATCAGAATTATGCTTCTTTCTTTTTTTTACCCGAAATGCATCACGGTAATTTCACCGGAATTATTTGCTGTGAGTATAATTGCTGTTTCTAAGATCAGCAATACTATTGTAAATATCATTATTTATCAACAGAAAAAAAACTATGATATTGAAAAAGCTTCTAGTTATATGCATCAGTATGAGGAGAAATTAGTAAGACTTTAACGTTATTAGTAAAACTGCTAATCAGAAAAGGACTTAAAAATATGAATGATTTGAAAATATGTTTTATAAGTACAACACATTTTCAATACAAATAAGAAATTCTAAGTGTCATAATTTTTTATAATCCTTCCAAAACGTGGCAAAAATTATGGCTTATTAAAAAAAAGGAAATATGTAAATATTTTCAAAAATATTTCAAAATATTTTTCAAAAATATTTTTTCTGTAACTCATCAATGAAGCAAGAAGTCAGAAAAAAAAGTTTAGCCCCTAACGAAAAAAATATTGCAGAAAAGTATATTGATTTTTTAATGACATTTAATCATCTACGCTTTATATCAAAATGAAATTTTTTTAATAATTTACTTAAAAAGAGAAAAAATGAATAAAACGAAATTATTCATTACTTGAGAAATTGAGCTTCATTCAAATGAAATTCTCTTCGCAGGGAATTATGTTTGTCTCTGTTTTTATTTATTCCCCAATGATACTCAAATCGATACTGCATAATTTATGTCTCGAAATTAATTGCTTTGAATGTATGAATATCTGGGAATTTAGTCTCACTGTTAAGCATTTACCAGAAAAAACTTTAAATGATTCTTAAAATTCAAATGCTTCGTGAATTGTATCGAACATTAGCATAACATGTGTTAACCTCAATGAAAGAAAATAAAAAATAAAAAAAGAGGAAGTGTTTCGTGATTTTAAAGTCTTTCTTTCGTCACATTTATAAAGTAGTATGTTACTCTGGGGAAAAACTATGCATAGTGTTCTTTAAATCGCCATATTTATATCATTATCGCCATATTATGTTAATCACCATATACGATATTAGGTATTTTTGTCCATATTCATTAGAAATATTTTCTTAGATTTAATAAATATTCTTAAAATTCATTTTAATAATTATGTCAAAAAGTATGCCTTTTATAGATCACAAATTAATATTTAAAACAGAAAAAAATTTAATCAAAATCTAATAAATTGGTGTGAACTGAAAAAACTGAGGGGAAAGGTCTCTCCTAAATCTAATAAATCGGTTTGAACTGAAAAAACTGAGGGGAAAGGTCTCTCCAAATATGATGTTTAACAAACGAAAGAATTAAGAGAAGGAATACTTTATTCTATGTTAACACCAAATCGTGTGTCCATATACACTGTTAAAAATTTTCGGAAGAAGTCTAAATAACAATTTATTTATTTGTTATACACCGAAGAGACATTACATTATGACCACCCTCCATCTATAACAATGGGCTCACCCAGGTTTTCATGGTTTCTCTCCCAGGAACAATGTTTTCATGGCCCACCTTGGGACCCATAATCCTCATAGAACAATCCCTGACGTCTGTAAGCTACTTGAACATAGTTGCTGACCAGGTTCCCCCATTCACGACAACAGTTTTTCCTGCGGGGGATGGTGCTTACCAACAGGATAATGCACCACGTCATAAGGGTCGAATCATCGAGGAACATTCCAGTAACTTTCAAGTCATGTCTTGGCCCCCAAATTCACCTGACCTTAATCCAATGGAGCATTTGTGGTCCTACTTGGAAAACCAAATTCGTGCTGCCCCGCTACCCCCTCGCAACGTGGGGGAATTGCATGACCAGTTAGTGAGAGCTTGGTACTAGATACCTGAGACTACCTGTCAGCAACCTTGTGGAATCAATGTCACGGCGGGTGCTAGCGGTTTTGAAGGCTAAAAGTGGTCCTACATTTTATAAGCAGGGTGGTCATAACGTAATGGCTCTTCGGTGTATTACCATATTTAAACAAAACAGTCAAATATCCATAAATAAGATGGTAGTCAAATATCTATACATAAGATGGTAGTCACACTGTTGAGTGAGATTAAAACAGTTTATTAACTACTTTTATCCAATACGGTTAAACAAACAGAATTTTATTACACCAACTAGACCCAGGGCTAAAGAGAAGAAAGAAAGGCTAGTTCATTCCTGCCTAACAGTTGAAGCTACGATTTCCCTCCTGACGACGTCACGCCGCACACAGATCTTGATATATGAAAACTTTGCATCATTCTCTCTGTAAAAATAAGTTCGACTTTTTCTTGATATTAGCTTTCAAATTGATATTAGCTTTATACAATTAACACATTATTTCCGTTCAATAACATAGTTTACAAAAACTTTCTTGACCATAATATTAAATTAAATGCCATTTTAAAGTAGTAGAAATATTTTAATGGTTGTCTTAAATAACGCTATAAATACTTTATTTTAAAATTTTTAGTTTTAATTTTTATTATTAGAAAAAATTGAATCATGTATCGATACTTTTTTGGCTACATATTGTTCGATAACTATAATTTGTAAAGTTGGGATAAATTTAGAGTCCTTATTTTAAAATATGCTGTTAATGACAATTTTTTTTATACTTAATCATTAGGAAACAACAACCTTCGCTAATTACTGTAACAGAATAATAATTTAGGTTCATTGTAATATTAGAAATTTTACAATTGTTTACAGATATTTAAATTTAAAAGAATGCAATTAAAAAATTATAAATATCTAGAATAACTACATTAAAATTTATGTTATGAAATTAGGAGAATTTAAACTATTAATTATTTATACTTTTCATTTAAACTCTCATTTTCCTGGACTTTATCCATTTTTTAATGTTTTCGCCTGCCTTTCTTTTTGAAGCAACAGGGTGGTTTCAATTTAGATGGTGAATTCTTATGAAAGTTCTGAAACGAACCACAAATCAACACTTTGTTTATTAAATTTTTTTTACCAAGGAGAAATTATTTGTAAAGAAGAAAATTTATTCTCTGTATTGCAATAGATTTTAAAATCATTCTAATCGACAATCCAGGCAAACGATTTCTCATATCATCTTTATAATCTTCTTTCAAGAAATGCTTACTGCATATTAGTTCATAATTTATATTAACTGAGTCATTTCGTTTGCGAGGTTGAAGTCATTCCTTACATAGTTGTTCATTTACTTTAGGGAACTCATGGAAAATTGCATTTTTCCTTTCGTGTTTCTATTAGAATTTTCGCTAGTTGCAATCGCACAAACTGTCAAAAGTTAATAGTTTCAATTTTTTGTAATTCCCTTAAGAAACTGAAGAAAGTCATTATAGAAAACAACGAATGCTTTGAAATCTGTCACAAAAAGGAATGATCCAATATTGGTCAGAGCTAGTTAGAACGAAATGTTCTGGAAGTAAAAGTTCAAGCTTTGCGCAGCCGTGAAGTCACAGGCTAAAATCGGAGGCTTGGCGAGGCGAGAGATTCTTCGAATGAGTGAACTAGCCCTTCTATTCTCTCTTTAGCCCTGAACCAGACCCACCTAATAAAGCCACTTACTTTCTTGCATGTAGGTAGATATTAAAGCCGAGTGAACTAATCTGTCAAGGCCATGATGGACAGAACAGGGATTTAAGTCTGAGCATTGACAACTTAATATTTCCTTCATTACCAACGCACGAAGAGTTTACAGTCTCCTGCATTAACCAATTTGTAACCTTGGACTATTAGAATATGATACTTTCATTCATGCATAGATGGCAGCATCATAACACAAAAAAGTCTAGCATTCAGGTGAAACAACCAGATAAACTATTTAAACCACATTCCACGGTTCATTTAAAAAAATACAACTCAACCACAATCTAACTTCAATGTCCATTACCTAACGGAAATCCTAGTTCCAATGCACAATTAAATTTATTTTTACGGTCTGGAAACCATGCTAATTGTAAAGGGTTAAGAAAACATATACTTCTGTATTCATGTCTTTTTGAAAAACGTTCTTTAACGTAAACTTTACGGTAATCTAGTAGGACAGACTTCTGTTGGCTATTTTACATTAATTTTAGGATGAAAATTCTAACAGTGTACTATTTAAAGGTGTAATTTAAATCTAGTGTCAAGTTAAGTCTAATTACGTGACTTGATCTACATTTAAGTTAGTAATGAGCAAATAATTTAAATGATCTTTAAAACCGTTATTATCTCGTTCATATCTATGCATTAAAATTATTTTAGCTTCTATGTATAGGTTTTGAAGCATTAATTCATTTTTCAATTTTGCCTTTTCGTTTTTTTTCCTTTAGATAGTTGTTTAAAATGTTTTCAAGAAGCGTCTTTATGAAAGTATAATTAATGATAAAATCTATCTATCTATATATTGTAAGCGTGAAACGTACCTGTTTACGAATTAGTGAATAAATATTCTTTTTCACGAAAAGCTGAAACAAAGTGAGATATAAGTTAGAAAGAATTGAAAGTTTAACGCAAATAATTCGTATCGATAAATGAAATATTCTATATTATGTTTTAATTATGCTCACACAGGTTCAATAATGATTATTTTATTCATTGTTATTGTTATTTATTGTTGTTGTAATTCATTGAAAATTGAATATTACTCGCGCTTTTACACTTTTTAAGCATAATAAAAAAGCATGCCCGAAGAACAGAATGCGTCGATGGCTGTTATAAAAGACACATCACTGAAAGAAAACGTCGCGCCGTCATATATGTAGTTTTTTAAAAACATAATCATTGTTTAGTTTCTGCACGTTTCTCTATTGCATGCTATTCATTTCGATTTTAATGTATTATACACTAAAATGTTTACTTTTTTCTTAAAGAGGAATGCATTTAAAGATTTTAATAATTTATATGAATTTTTAACATTTTGCGCCACACTGTCAAAATTTTCATTCTAAAATTGCAGTAAAATAACTGGCAGCTGTCTGTCCATCCGATCAGCCGTTAAGTTTACTGTAAAGAACATTTTTTTCCTTTATGGTTTTGAAACCATTTACAAACAGTATGGTTATAAAACCATGAGTACAAAACTATACTGTTTTTAACCATTTACAACTAGCATTTTTCAAAAATGTAAAAAAAAAAATTTTTTTTAACTGAACATAGGAGCTTAGCTTTTCGTAAGGTAAAGGGAATTGGAGAGTGCCGGACACTGGAAATTCTTCATGTGTTGAAAGAAATTAAGGAAATATTGTGGTGTCAACACTAGGACTCGAGTTCTGCCGGTCATGAGATTGACAGATAAGCCCACTCGGCTATGATATGTAAGCAGTTGCAAAGATCTAAGTAGCATCATTAGGTGGTTCCAGTTGATGCGATAAAATTCTGGTTGTTTAACCGTATAGGAGAAATTAGTTAATAAACAGTTTTTCTCAAACTTAACAGTTTGCCCAGTGGCTGAGCTGAAGCACTTCGCGTTGTCGTGCTACAGGTCCCTGGTTCGATCCTCGGGCCGGGCAAGGTTGACTCAGCCTTTCATCCCTTTAGTGGGTCGATAAATGAGTACCAAGCATGCTTGGGAACTAAACACTGGGGGTTCCGTGTTCGGCTGACCACCTGACCAGAACATCTGCTCCTGCACCCCAGAGCCCAAGGTCAAGAAAACTGAGATGGGCACAGTAGGCCTTGCCCCTCTATGGGCTGTCGAGCCGCTGAGTTTAGTTTAACAGTTTGATAACCATTTTATTTATGGTTATTTGACTGTTTTGATTAAATATGGTAAAATAACCATTCAATAAATTGTTATTTAACCATTTATTCCGAGAAATTTCTAACAGTGTAGGGCACATTTCAATTGAGTTTAACTTAGTAACGATCAAAGTGAGAATGGTTTGCGAAGTAAACTAAGTAAGATTGCATAGCAATCTTTGGGTTTGGGAGAGTTAAAGAACAGGGAAGAGCATAACCCAGTAGTGTTAAATTAATACATATTCAACAGTCATTTATACATAATTTATTCTTACATAGTAATTTTTGAGGAACAAATCTTTAAATTCTAAACCATCATCCATTTTTTTTATTTCTCATTTAAAATGAATACTAGATATTAGATATCTTATAAAATACTTGCATTGAATTTATAAGGCATCAATCATTGTCCATCAGAAATTTGTAAAAAAATATTTAATCTGAAAGAAACTACAGATTCTGTAACATTCTACAAACTCTGTAACATGTTTGCCATTAATAAATTCTTCAGGATAGAATTTGGATATACTTCTTTTGAAAAATAAAGCGATAAATTTATTTGTAAAAGAGTTCAGTTTAGTAGTATTGGTATATTTATTTGAAAAGTAATTAAAAAAACATCACTGGGTCTATTACAGAAGCATATTAATTCAAATGTTATGTATTTATGTCAATGAAAAGTGATTTCAAGGATAAAAGTTTATAATATTGTAAATAATATGCTTTTAAAAATTGAATCTAGATAAGATAAACTTAAAAACATATTTTTCCCACTTTAAATTATGTGTATTGTTCCTATGATAATTCATATTATTTAAAATACTGTTGACTTTTGCTTATTTGACATTTCACAAATCTTTAGCATATAAAATATTATATCACGAAATATTTCAATAAAACACAGCGGTGTGTATTTTTTTCAATTTATGAAATGATGTAGATATTTAGATATTACTTTATAAAAAAATGTCCTTTTTTTACTATTGTTATTTGTTAAACGTGATTTTTGATGTTGTAAACTTTCATAAATATGCCTTTGGTTAACATGATTGTTAGTTTAACACATATTTATGCAAGTTTGCTAGAATAAAATTTATCTAATTAGTTTTTAATTTCTTCATACAAATTATTTATAACTTTTCCGAAAAATGAATATTGGATAAAATTAAATTAAATTAATTAAATGCAAGTAAACATTTGATAACGATAACTGAAGATGAACAATAAATTGAAACTGAACAATAATTAAAGCAAATAGAAAGTTTTTGCCCAAAAAATTAAGCCCAAAGAGAGTTAACGTTAAAGTTTATGAGGAGGCATAACCCTAACCAGATCCTCTCTAAAATTTTTCGAAAATACATAACTTGAAATAAACTCATAAGACCGAATGTAATTTAGTTCTAAAAAAATCATTGCTCTTAAAGTATTATCACAAAATTGCTGATTTGTGTGATGCATTTATATGCATGCATAATCCAGTTAAGCTGCGAACGCAACTTTGGGAATAAAAATGAGCATAGTCATTTAATTTGATTACTTCCTGGAAATGGCTACGATATATCTCGCATCTTCAAAAGAGTTATCGTTGTTTTCGCATCGGTGTTAAAATAAATATAAATACAAGTGATGTTATCACAAAAACAATTCTTTTCTTCAATCTTTATTAATTTTCGAATTCATACCTTTTTAATCATAACGAATGTAAACTTTCGTAGTGATTCAGGCCAAATCATTATTAGAATCAAATAAACCTTTCTTAGAAAAACCATATAAATCTTCAATACTTGAGTCAATAAAATCTTCCTTATTTGGATCTATTCAATCCTTTTTATTTAAATAAATTAAAATTCTTTTTATTTCAATGAAACAGATTTTCCAAACCTATATAAGTAACCTGAATGAAATTAAACATTCCTGTGTGAATCAATATTAGACCTTTCTTACCTTATATATTATAAAATTTATTTATAAAGTTTTAAAGTAGGTTTATAAAATTATAAACTTTTCTCATCGGCTTCATCTAAACCTTTATTGCCTAAGTCAACAGAAGCTTTCTCATTTAGATCAATTTAATCCTTTTCATTTCAATAAAATGAAATTCTTTCTATCTGAAACAAATAAACTTACATAACCTAAATAAGTGACTTGAATGAATTTATTTAAACTTTCTTGTGTGAATCAAATCATCTAAACTTTTTTTATCAATATCATATAAATGTTTATTAGTTGAATCAATCGAAGTTTTCTTGTTTGAATCAATTCAGTAATTTTTCCCGATTCAATTTAACTTTATTTTTATCTAAAAAAATTTAGTTTTCTTAACTTAAATAAGTAACTTGAATGAATTTATTGAATTTATTTATACTTTCTTGCGTGAATCAAATTAGCACTTTCTTACTGAAATTATATAAACTTCTCTTATCAGCATCATATAAACTATTATTACTTGAATCATTAGAAGCTTTGTTATTTGAATAAATTTAATCTTTTTTTTCCTGAATCAATTGGGTATTTTTTTATCTGAATCAATTAACTTTTTTAAACCTGAATTAGACATTTCTCTTTCTCTTTTGAAAGGATTCTTTTTAATTCAATTAAATATATACTTTTTTTAAGAGAATCACAATGAAACTTCCTTACCGGAATCATATAAGCACTTTTTACCTGAATCCTTTCTTATTTGAATAAACTCAAACTTTTTATCTGAATCAGTTCAGCATTTTTTTTTCATCTGAATGAATTAAATCGTTTTAACTTAAATAAAAATTTATTCTCCTTTGTTTTTTCTTGATTTGAATTTTTTTCCATGTTTCTGAGCGAGTTTAACTTAATTAAGTGAACAAAACAAAACCTTTCCAAACTTATAAATATCTATGTATTTTTCTTTTTCTAAATATATAATTTAAACATTTTTTTTATTCATCGTGATTATTTTTTATCGTTGACGACACTCATTTTTTCAACAGGTGTACTTTATACTCTCCTGGAATAGATTAATTACCTTTAAAGATACTAACATTACTAAAAATGGTTGTGTTGTTAATGTAGAATATATGTAATAATATATAATAATGTATATAACCGAAGAACAGCAAAATATATTTAAATGATCTACTATATTTCAATAAATTTTGAAGATATTTTGGGGGCGCAATTTCTTTAATGGACTATGCGTACATTCAGGACAAAAATATAATAGTTCGAAAGGAAATTTTAGTTGTTATAATGCGTGAAAATCAGACCTTTTATTATAGTGTAAGAATTTCCGAAAAATTACGAAGAGGACAACTGCTTTTGGACATGGGACCAACACCCTTTTAACCAGGCTATCAATGCAAAATGAAGGAAATTATTCAAAAACTATCATCAATTTTGCAATAAAAAATAATGTCGAAGATAAGTTACTTTTAAAAAAAAGAAAACAGAATTAAAATTAAATTAAAGAAACACTATTATTATAGCAGTATATGTATTTCCAAAACCATTTATTTATTAATAAAAAGTATTCATTAATCCGTAACATTTCAGTTAATACCTTGTGTGTCTTAACCGTTTACTTGAGTTTAAGAATTAAACAAAAATAAAACTATATACTTTATTAACCGCCTTTGTTTCAAATAGAATAAGAGTTAAATAAAATATATATTTAATCCAAGATATAAAATCTGAGAAAGATAAGGCACGAGAATTACACAAATACTTCACTATTGTTCTTTAACTATATAAAAATGATTTATATTTATTTACATCAATAAGAAAATATAAACTCAATATAAAGAAAAAGAAAAATAACACTCTTTTTTCGGTTATTCGTTTCGTCAGCACTCAATTTCCTGAAGTGTTATTTCAATCGATCAAAAGAAACTTTAGTTCAGGGACGTCAGGTGATGAAAGGAACTATCATCCAAACTTGTACCATTTCTTTTTGTTTCATATAACTCTTTATACACACTTTAGCTAATTGTTGATACACTGAATACTAAATTGCTGATACAGCAGAGAAAAAGTGCAGAGATTCAATTAAAATTAATACACCAGAAACAGCGTTTTAAAATTTTGTAAGTTTAAAATTACTACTAAACACAGAGATGACATTAAATATTTAGTGTTTCAGAAATTACTAAATTTATCAATTAATCCAAAAAACCATGTATGTTTCTAGATTTTTGTTACAGTAAAAATAACACTAGTGAAAAACCAGCATTTACGACGCAAGGATATTACAAAATGTTTAAGGAAATAGAAATTACTTTAAATATATTTACCAATACTATGTAAAAAATACTCAATTATCACGAAACTTTCTTCGTTTTTGACGAAACCGTTTCCTGGTACATGCTCCGAGAGAAAACTTCGTCACTGACGAAATAACTCTCGCCACTTCTTCCATGAAACAAATTTCGTCAAAATTAAAGAAATGTTTAGTGATTTTTTTTTCAAAAAAAAAATAGTGCCTAATGTATCTAACTTTTTTAATAATCACTTTATCGTGGGTAACACATAGATGGCATGTCACAGCAAGGGCAGATCAGTAAATTACACCCACGCCCTGAGAGGGATTCAAACTCTGAATCTTTCCTGGCGCAAGGCAAATTTCTTGACTATGATACAAACCGGTTAGTCCAATCATCAGTTTATTTTTGATTGTCCGTATTTTTTCTAATTTCGTTATTCTAGCTAACAATCTCCCACAATGCACTACGAAGCCGTTTCGAATATAGGAAGCATTTTCGTTACACATTTGAGAGTTTACGTTTCGTCACAAATCACGTGATTTCATGATGAAATGATTCTCAAAATTAACAAGAATCACCTCAAAGAATGGCGAATCGTCAAAAGTGGTAGTTTTATTTCTTAGAGTGCCTAAAAAGCATTTATGTTACTAAATGTTTAGAATAATTAAACTGCTTTAGATTTAAGAACTAATGTTGCGAAACATGTATGTTACTAAATATCTAATATAACAAAAAATGACGCTAGTAATAGCTAATAATAGCTTTTAATATACCCCACTACCCAATAAGCTAATAATAGCTTTTTCTGAAACATAAATGCTTCAGAATGTTGAAATGATTTAAAAATTTATGCGAAAAAGCATAGATGTTACTAAATTTTTAGCCAAAATAAAAATTACTCTAGATTTAAAAAACAGAGTCGATGAAATATGCATTTTACTAAATATTTAGTGTAACAAAAATTAATTTATATTTAAAAACTTATGCTATAAATCAGTGATATTTCAACATGCTCAAAAAAATAGAAATTTATATTGATTTATTAAATACTGAAAAATCACGAATCCTTTAAAATACTCAATACAGTGCAATTTGATTAAATTACAAAATAATAATCGAAAAGAAGTAAATATAGATTTAAAATTTCTAAAATAAACTACTAAACAAAACTGCGTCAAATGATAATTAAATTTAAAATTTTACATTTAACATGAAAAAACAAATTATTGTCCTTTTATTAACCAAGGAAATAAAGCAATTTAATCTTTTTGGTACATTTAGAATCCAGTTTAAGCGAACTGTTATATTTCAGTTATTTCTATAAGCTAACTCAAAGGAAACAATCACTGAAAGTAACTTAAAATCTTAATTGCATTGCTAGAGATTTCTTACTACTATACAAAATTGAGGGGGATGATTTCTATACCTCTCCAGACACGAATTTGAGTTAGTCAGCAAAATATTATGTTCAATACGCTGAATGTATAGGAGCATAAATTCTCCTTGAACATCTGATTTATACCAAATTCATTTACTCATTTATTTTTAATAAAAAATACGCAAACATGGTTTCGTGAAAGGGGTAGTTAACTAAATTGGCACAGTTGCAAGCATCCTGAAAATATAATGATAAGAAAAATTGCTTTTTTTTGTAAGATTTGTTTTAACAACTATTAAGTTCACTACGTTAATTAATTGCGTATAAACTGGCAAATACATAGAACCCATAATATATACAAAAATGAAAGGAAGTAAAAAAAAAAATTTAAAAAATAGGATTTTAAATAAAGGAAGAGGACAAAGTAATAAAAATCCAAAAAGCTACCAACTGCAAAAAATAAAATCAATTAATAATTTGAAAAACTAACAGTGCAAAGATATTATTATCCCGACATCAGCTCACACGACTATAGCCGCAAAAATAGTGCTTTCTAACATAGCATTAATATAACCAAAGCAAAATACATCAAACCAATAGTGTGTGGTGCACGAAAAATGAAGCTTATTCATAAACATATCACAAAAATTCAAGAAACATTCTAAATAAAACACAAAGAGGAACATAAAAGAGAGAAGATGTCTTATATATATACCCATGCAAATAACTTGCAAAAATGATTTTGAAAAAAATTGTAACTAAGCTGCCACAGATTACAAAATAGGAAATTAAAAATGTTGATTTAGTTTCTCTTGAACTTTCGGCTTTATCCATATTACAAACTTTAAACTGAATTTTTAAATCTAGTGATTTATACAATGACTCTAACCGAAACGAAGTCGATTAAATCAATACTTTAAAAGCTATAATTGGTAATATCCATGAATACTGAATTATAGCAAAACTGAAAATTGTAAACTTTTTAGCAATAGCTAGATTTAACTTTGACTACGCTTCACGTTGTAATTAATGTGAAACTATGTCGTAGCAACCAGAAAAGATGGTGCTCATAAATCTCTTTTCGTTTTTAGTTCTGTGACCTATATAAGTATTTTGCGCCATTTTTCACTCACGTTTTTAACTTTAACGTTACCACGGTTTTATATTGTGGCATCACAATATTTTTGCTTCGAATTTTCCTAAACTTCTTTTAAATATCCATGTTGTCGAATTACATAAAAACCAAAACTTCCACATTTTTTGTGATAGTTTCTCAATTTAAATAAATGCTTCTACGCATATTAAAGAAGTAATGAAAGAATAGAACATATTTCATTACAGAAAGTTATCACTTTTACAGCTAGGCAGCCATTTGCTTCGTGTTTCTGCCCTAACTGAAACACTGATGACGGCACAAACGGGGAGATAAAGAAAATATATTTATAGTCGAATAAATCGAGTTAAAGATTATCAGTGAGGGCGATTTGCTCCGAATAAAAGTATTTGTTGAAATTTCGGTTATGGCCATTGCCTTTCTAGAATGACTGTTTTTATGAGTCTTTTGTCTTGGTGGAAAATAAAACGTCAATTTATATCACACTTCCTGAAATCAATAGAGGAAGTAAAGAATGGTGTTATTTTTTATTTATAAATTACAGTTATAAGGTAACTATTTCATTCTGATGATGAAATTTGAATAAAAATATTATGTGAGCTTAATTTTTATTTAATTTAATTATTTATTTATTATTTAGTTGGTAACGAGAAATTCTTTTTCCTAACTTTTTCAATTCCGTTATAATATTTGTAAATGAATAAAATCGATTTGAATTGTCCATTATCTTATGGTGACAAGGAACTTCCAATGAATTGAATGTCGGTCAAAAACCTGCTTTCAAACAACTATAAACAAACTAAGGGTTTAACTAACATTTAAACAAAATTTAGTGAAATAATATCAATTTTCGCCTAGTAATGACCAATCGGCAATTACTTAATATTATCTAATTTTCCTATTCTATCTCATATTTGATCTTTTTTTTTTGACGGTTCATCTCTCTNATATATATATATATATACAAACAGACGTTTTACGAGTTTCAAACTGCTAAAATTAAATAAAATTTTACTCTGAAAATTTAATGTTGTATATATGAAAGAATATAGTTTGAATTTTTTTGGGAAAGTGATTCAGTTATAAAAAGCAGCAATAAATATGTTTATGCCTTTTTATAGATAATTTTTTTTAATGAAATATTTTAGCATTTCTTTTTATCGAAATTATAATATCGAAATAATTTTTTAGTAAATGAAAGGAATTTCAATATTTTCACGAACAATATTTATCATTTTCGAATTTCGAATTTCGTATCAGGTTCAAAGAATATAATTATAAAAACTCTATATCATAAATATTTTTGAATTTTTCATCTTTAAGTTATTTTCTTAAGTTGTATTTAGCTGCTATTATCACTATGCAACTCAGGCGAGAATTTTAAATACATCCATTAATAATTTCAGGAAAAAATGAGATTATCTCATAACTTTTTAAAACTGCAAAGTGCAGTTTCCATATTTTCGTTTCATACTTTTCATGCGTTGGTTCTTTATTGCAGGCAATTTTACTTTCGGAATAGTTTATACGGTACGTTGGGGTTATTTTACGGAATAATACGCTTTTCTTTATATTACTAATTATTTTGTATGCATCTGGATAAATTCGAAATTTTAATTTTTGTAGTCAAAATTTTGTAGTTGTAAGTCTTTTTATTTATGAAAGATTAATTCTTTTCTGACCATTAAATATCATTAATTTTAAAATGTTAGTGTATTTATGTTATGAGTCAGAACATGCTTTATAAAAATTTCAACAAATTTAGATAATAGAGGAAGATAATAGAGGATTCTTAGTACAGTGAATGCATAAACAAAATTGAATAAAAATGAAACATGAACTTAAATTCACGAAGGGCAACTTAAGGTTAAATTATCCTTCCATATCGTTCTATGAGGATAACCTCACAGGACTGCAGTTTAAAGGTAAGATTCGATTTTAATACTTATAACGTTCTTCTTATAACTTCAACTTATAACGTTCTAAATAATGTCAACTGGTCTTAAGAATAATTTTTTATCTATATAATTTATTGCTTAAATTAACCTTAAAGGGATACAGAGAGATTCTCCTAACAAAAGTTTTTATTTAAAAAAAAAACAAATATGTCTCTTTTTTTTTATTCTGAGCAATATGACCTCAAGTTTAAGATAATAATCATAAAAATTCCAATGTTGCAGCAAAAATACTGAAGTCCCACTTACTAATATAAACAATATCACACTCATTTTCTACATTGAAATTGTCTGGGAACTCATGCATTTTGTTTAAAATTAATTGCTCCGAAATTTGTCTTCATATCTGTTTTTTTTTTTTCGATCACAGATCTCGCAAGATTTCTAGATTCGAAACAGTCGAGATCAAGAACATTTTCAAGATTTTCGAGCTTCTTATAAACCTATTAAGTTAGAACTTGGTAACCGGTTTGATTTTAGCAAGTTCCTAAAATTCCTACCAGGACTTTAATGCTGGTAAATGAATTATGTTTATTAAAATTAAAATAAAATTATTACAAAAATCCATAATATTAGGGGCTTTTTGTAATAAAATTTTTTTGAAGAAAAAAAAATTCAATTTTTTTTAAGATAGTATGGTTTTAGGAAGAACGTATTTAACAGCCCTTTAAAAAAAATTTCAAGTCATTCACAAGATTTTTATGATTTTAATCATGCGCACAAGACGTTATAGTGGTTTTTTTCCACTTAAATTTAAGCTTCAAAGTAAATTAAATTCAAAAAGTTAATTTCATTGTTTCAAAAAATTTTTTGCATTTAAATAATGCCTGTGCTTACGCAATTCCAAATTAAGTGTTGGCATTACTTGCGATTATCAAGTTACTTAAGATTCGAAGTACTAGGACTGGTATTCATGGATTTTACAGTACGTTTTACCATAAAATCCAAGATTTTATGGAACAAAAAATCAGATATACCGTAATTTTAACAACATTATTTACTTTAAAATCACTGAATCACTGTAATTAAATCAATTTTACTATAAAAGTCACAATATAAAATTTCATGGTAAAAGTGTACTTTACGATAAAATGCATTTTACGATTAAATGGTGCCGATACTTTTTACCGTAATTTGATTCAGAATTTCACATTATGAACTTCTTAAAAAGCGCTATGGCTAAATAATGGGTGTAACATAACAAACTTCTACTTCATTGATAAATGTTGAACCAGTTTATCTGCTCATTTAGAGATTCCCGAGAGAAAGCAAGCTATCTTTTCAGTTATTTTAAATGGATTTTAGGGATTAAAAGAATTAAGAAATATTTTGAGCCTAAATTTTTGATTACTTTAAAGTTCGAAGCATAATAAAATTAATTAATTGAAACAAAAGAACTAAATACATTAAATCTGTTTAGGCTTATAAAGTTACCCTTCTTCTTTATCTTTTTCTCTTCGTCTTATTCTCTTCTTTGAATTCCTTTTTTTTCTCTTTTTTTCTTCTTCTTCTACTACTTTTTACTTCATTTTCTTTCTTCTTCTTTTTCTATTTTTTCTTTATCTTTCAGTTCTCATTCCTGTTGCTCTTCTTCTGATTTTATACTTTCCACAAGATAATTATTCTCATAATTCATCACTATAATATCTCTTTTCATGCTGCTTGCATTTTACGCTGCTTTTCATATCTTCGAAACTAAAGTAATTTACTTTTTCCAAAATTGCTTAAGATGACATAAATGCAAAAATTTCAAAACATAATACAAACATAATGTAATAATAGGAGATAATAAGCTGGCATATAAAATAATAAGATGATATATACGTCTATATTCAAAAAACAATTCATTAACTGTAACAATACAACCAAAAACATTAAATCTGTTTAGGCTTTAAAGTTACCCTTCTTTTTTCGCTTTTCTTTTCTTCGTTTTATCTATTCTCTGGCATCTTTCTTTTACTTTTTTCTTTCTTCTACAGCTTCTTTATTTCTTCTTCTATTTTTCGTCGCTTTTCTCTTTTCATTTTTCTTGTTCTTCTTATTTCCTTATACTTTTAATAACATAATGATTCCTAGTTTATCACTGTATAACCTATTTTTCTTACGTTGCACTTCATACATTCGAAACTAATTGATTAGTATGATACAAATCCGCATATTTCAAAACATAATACTGCACTTAAATATGGTAATAGAAGGTGGAACTTCCTACAAACTTATCTATACAAAGTGTATTTATCAGAAAATCAGAAAATTTTGCTTCAAAATTTCTAACAATATTTTTATAATTGGAATAAGGAAATATATTTGTAAAACATTTTAATAATTGTATGTATCGCTTTAAATTTTTTTCTGGTGATACAACCATAGAACAAATGCAAGTATTCCATGAGACGTGTTAAAATTTAAAAAAAATATGTTTTTTTTTTTTAATGAAATGTTTTCTT
>NC_092213.1:17639190-17656202 GCF_043381705.1 Parasteatoda tepidariorum
AAGTACATATTATTTTTTCTACACTTCAAGCAAACAGATATTTGAGATGTGAATAATTACACCCAACATCAACTAAAAGTATACATGAGCTAAACATGAGGTAGATTTTATGAGGTGTAAATGAGATTGAAATTGAAGTGTATTGATGAGGTTATTTTTTGTGCAAAACATAACATTTTATACCTCAGATGTATTTTTTTACACCTGTCAAACTCAAAATAACCTCAAAATCATTTTACTTTTTCATAAGGGATTATGCTTGTGTGAGCATTTTTTTATTGAATTTTACATGTTGTTGTTGTTGTTGTTAATTTACGTCGCACTAGAGCTACACAATGGGCTATTGGCGACGGTCTGGGAAACATCCCGGAGGATGATCCGAAGACATGCCATCACAATTTTGATCCTCTGCAGAGGGGGTGGCGCCTCCACTTCGGTAGCCCGACGACCTGCACGCGAAGTCGAGCACTTTACGGTAGCACAGTTTAACGACGACCAATACCGCGCACCCTCGGTCCCTACGCGGACTGATCCAAGTGGTCACCCACCCGCACACTGACCGTAGCCAGTGATGCTTGACTTCGGTGATCTGCTGGGAACCATGTCTTAACGATCAGTCCACTGCGGGACGAATTTTACATGTAACTAACCCTAAAAAATGTTCTAACTCATATGTAAGCAAGCTAATGCACAGATTTCTAGTAGTCAGTAATTATTTCAAACATTAATCAAAAAAAATTTTTCAGTTCTTAAAAAAAGAGTATATTATATTTCTGATATTTTTGGAAAAAAAATAGTGATTGTCAATTAAGTGTGTATGGTATGCAAAGCAACTGAAAAAAATTACTTTACTTTTATTTGAAATTGTTTGGCTGTTATTTAAAATATATTGTCTCGAGTGCTCTGTGACTCCTATATCTTCCAAATGCATTTTACAATTGTTTGAATTAAATATTATTCAAGTCATAAATTATTCAAATTAATGCTATAACTTTGTTTGCAAAAGTATTTTTAAATAAGAATTTCTTATTTTCCAGTCGATGTCGTGGGTAGAATTCTCGCCCACCACAGCTTTGAACGAGGTTCAGTTCCCCGTGCTTGCATTTTCTCTGATCGTGTCGTGTTGTCGTCCCAAGAACCGATCCTGATATAGTGTCTCCGGTGATAGTGGAAAAGGTCCATTGTCTAAGAGATGGGAAATAATTTACATAGTTTTTATTACTTCTGTAAATTTATCTAGTCCCGATGAATTCTTATTTCTTCCTCAAAATTCTTATCTCTTATCTTAACTTTATACAAACAAGCCAAAATATCTGTCTTCTTATTTTCCTGAAGTAACTGGATTGATGACATTGTAAGATTTCGAAATATTATGGACCCATCAATAAAAGTCATTTTTGAAATAAAAATTACATTTTATGTTTTTATCAGCAATGTGCTTTTCCTTTTCAAACACAGCAAAATATTTCCCCAAAAATACATTCTTTCTTTTAAACTTTCGCAGCTTTGACCTCCTAGAATGACAGTTTAGATGGTACTATTGTCAAAGTTTATGTTCAATGAGGATAGTTTCAGATTCATTTTTATATTTTAATAAATGAGGCTTTTGCACCTGTTTAGTTATAACCGAATTAATTTATTGTATGCCGGAAAATTCATCGATAATTCTTAGCACAGTAATCAATGCATGGTGTACCTGGACGATGATAGAGGATAGTTAGTACAATAATCAACGCATTGTGGACCTAGAAGATAATAGAGGATTCTTAGTACAGTGAATACATAAACAAAATTGAATAAAAATGAAACATGAACTTAAATTCACGAAGGGCAACTTAAGGTTTAATTATCCTACTATGTCGTTCTATGAGGATAATCTCACGGGACTGCAGTTTAAAGGTAAGATTCAATTTTAATAGACTTATAACTTTCTAAATAATGTCAACTGGTCTTAAGAATAGTTTCTTTTTTCTATAAAATGTATTGCTTAAATTAACCTTTAAGGGATACAGAGAGATTCTCCTAACAAAAGTTTTGATTTTTGAAAAAACAAATATGTCTCTTTTTTTATTCTGTGCAATATGACCCCAAGTTTAAGATAATAATCATGCAAATTCCAATGTTACAGCAAAAATACTGAAGTCCCACTTACTAATGTAGACAATATCACACTCATTTTCTAAATTGAAAATGTATGGGAACTCATGTATTTGGTTTGCAATTAATTGTTCCAAACTTTGTCTTCAAATCTGTTTTTTTTTCTTCAATCGCAGATCTCGCAAGATTTCTGCATGCGAAACAGTCGAGATCAAGAACTTTTTCAAGATTTTTGAACGTTTTATAAACCTTTTAAGTTAAAACTTGGTAACTGGTTTGATTTTAGCAGGTTCCTAAAATTCCTACCAGCACTTTAATGCTGGTAAATAAATTATGTTTACTAAAACTAAAATAGAATTATTATAAAAACCCAAAATATTAGGGGCTTTTTGTAATAGAATTTGCTTTAAAAAAAAATCATATTTCTCAATTTTTTTAAGATAGTATGGTTTTAGGAAGAACGTATTTAACCACCCTTTAAAAATTGTTTCAAGTCATTCACAAGATTTTTATGATTTTTATCATGCGCACAAGACGTTATAGTAGCTTTTTTTCCCCTTAAATTTAAGCTTTAAAGTAAATTAAATTCAAAAAGTTAATTGCATTGTTTCAAAAAATTCTTTGCATTTAAATAATGCCTGTGCTTGTGCAATTCCGAATTAAGCGTTGACGTTACTTGCGATTATCAAGTTACTTAAGATTCGAAGTACTGGGACTGGTACTCATGGATTTTACACTACGTTTAACATAAGATCCAAAATTTTACGGAACAAAAAATCTTATATATCGTAATTTCAGCAACATTATTTACTTTAAAATCACTGAATCACTGTAAGTAAATAAATTTTACTATAAAAGTCACGATATAAAATTTTGTGGTAAAAGTGCACTTTACGATAAAATGCATTTTACGATTAAATAGTGTCGGTACTTTTTACCGTAATTTAATTCGGAATTTCATTTTATGGGCTTCTTAAAAAGCGCTATGGCTAAATAATGAGTTTAACATAACAAACTTCTATTTCATTGATAAATGTTGAACCATTTTATCTGCTCATTTAGAGATTCCTGAAGGAAAGCAAACTTTCTTTTCAGTTATTTTAAATGAATTTTAGGGATTAAAAGAATTAAGAAATCTTTTGAGCCTAAATTTTTTATTACTTTAAAGTTCAAAGCATAAAAATATTCATTAATTGAAACAAAAGAACTAAATACATTAAATCTGTTTAGGCTTATAAAGTTACCCTTTTTTTTTCTTTATTCTTCTTCTACTACTTCCTTACTTCATTTTCTTTTTCCTTCTTTTTCTATTTTTTCTTTATTTTTCAGTTGTCATTCTTGTTTTTCTTCTTCTGTTCTTATACTTTTCACAAGATAATCATTCTTATAATTCATCACTGTATTATCTCTTTTCATTACGCTGCTTTTCTTATCTTCGAAACTAATGTAATTTACTTTTCCAAAATTGCTTAAGATGACATAAATGCCAATATTTTAAAACATAATAACGTAATAGGTGATAATAAGTTGATATATATAATAATAAGATGCTATAAATGTGTATATTCAAAAAATAATTCATTAATTGTAACAATACAACCAAAAACATTAAATCTGTTTATGCTTTAAAGTTACTCTTCTTCTTTCGATTTTCTTTTCTTCGTCTTATTCTATTCTCTGACGTCTTTCTTTTATTTTTTTCCTTCTTCTACAGCTTCTTTACTTCCTCTTCTATTTTTCTTCGTTTTTCTCCTTTCATTTTTCTTGTTCTTCTTATTTCCTTATACTTTTTATAACATAACTATTCTCATAGTTTATCACTGTATAACCTATTTTTCTTACGTTGCACTTCATACATTCAAAACTAGAGTAATTTTTTTTTTCTAAACTTGATTAATATGATATAATTTCGTATATTTCAAAACATAATATTATACTTAAATATGGTAATAGCAGGTGGAACTTCCGATGAACTTATTTATACAAAGAGTATATTTCAATACATTCCGTATATTTCAAAACATAATATTATACTTAAATATGGTAATAGCAGGTGGAACTTCCGACGAACTTATTTATACAAAGAGTATATTTCAATACATTCCGTTTATTTCAAAACATAATATTATACTTAAATATGGTAATATCAGGTGGAACTTCCGACGAACTTATTTATACAAAGAGTTTTTATAAAGAAATGAGAAAATTTTGTTCCAAAATTTCTAAAAATAGTTTCATAACTAGAATAAGGAAATATATTTGTACAACAATTGTACAATAATTGTATGTATCGCTTTAAATTTTTTGTGGTAATACAACCATAGAATAAAGGCAAGTATTCTATAAGACGTGTTAAAATTTTAAATTTTTTTTTTTTTAAATGAAATGTTTTATTAGAATAGATATGACTCAAAAAGAAAAAAAACTCACCTTGTTTTAAATAAAAATATAATCCCTTTTATTTATTTTCTTGAATCTATTTTTTATATGTAAGGATTGGTTTTATATTTAATTAAATTGTTTCAACAGAATGTAGTATGTTTTAGTATGTGCTATAAGTTGCCCTTTTTAAAAAAATCTTTTACCAAAAATAAAAATTGAAAACTGCAAGATTCAAGATTCGTAATTCGTAATAATTTAATTCTTAAACACAATTAAACTATTTTAAAATAACTCTATTATCAAGGACAAAAATTTAAAACTTCAAGATTAAAAATTTAATTCTTAATAAAATCTAAGTAAATACATTCATAACATTAACATTATGAGAAAGAAAAACGTCATTAGAATTCTAAGTGAAGGCGAATAATAAAGGAAATGAGGGAAATGGAAGAACATTGTTTTGCAGAATTATGTATGCATTTCAAGTAATGGAATTCACTTCAAATCAGGAAACCGTTTGGTTTCAGCACAGAAGATTACAGGTTCGACTCACACCTTTCTGACCTGTATTGAACTGATTTCCGAGCTTCCTCCCATTTAAACCGACACACAGTAAAAAATTCCTGATCAAATTACAGCATCAAGTACTTTAGATGCATCATCCAAAAAATCCATTTTTACTGTAAACTTTTACACCGTTGTTACATTACGCGGTTACTGTTAAAATTACGGTAAATCAGATTTTTGTTCCGAAATATATTCCAGGAAAAATGAATTTTACTGTAAATGAATATTATTTAACTGTAAATGAATATTTTCCGCACCCTGGTGCCAATACTTATTACTGTAGTTTGATCTGGAATTTTTCACAGTAAAGTTCATCGGTAGGTTTCATCACATTGCTCAAGCTTAAATATATTTTCAAAAGTTATGGTGTTTAGTGATTAGAAAATTTTTTAAAAAAAACTTTTGAATTTAAAACAGCATATTTCTCGTATTATTATTTTTAAAAAGTAAAATCAAAGTTTATTTTCCTAATTTTTTTTTACCTTTCTTTGGAAAATGAATTCAAATAAAATTATGAAAAACTATATATTTTAATTGTCATGTACTTACCTTTAATAGGTTTTGAAATTTTTCATTTTAACTTAGGAAAAACGAGAAGAAAGTGTGAAGAAAAGTTGTCCTAAGAATTCAACATTTCGTGAAATTAAAAATGATTAAATTTTTTTTTAAAAAAACGAAGGAAAAAACAAATCGCCTGCCTCAAACCTAACATTTTTTTCATATTTTGATTTACTATGAAATCCAAACAGAAATACACATGTTAAAAATAGATAATTCAACAAAACATTTGTTTTGTATGGATGCATTATTAAAACCAATTTAAAGCGGTGCATTTTAAAATATAATGACATGCTTAAAGGTGGTAATAACTGATAAGAACTTCTATAAACCACTCTTGTCAAAACCTTCCCAGAATAAGATTCATCATCACAAAATACCGAATCATAATTAGCTCAGAAAGAAACTGAAACTTAATTCTTTATTCTGAAACATTTCTTTCAAAATAAATGTTGGAAATCAATATTATCAACCGAACTTGTCAAATGTAATTTTAATAATGATTAATGAGATCAGTAATTAAATGCTAGAAAACCTCGCGAGAAATTAACTTAATGCAACCTAATATCGATCCTTATGTATTGCTTAACTAATCTGTAACAACGTCTAGAGTGAAATACTATTGTGAAAAATCTGAAGTTGTACTGTAAGAGTCATCAAAAATACAAAGACTAACAAAGGCAATAAATTAGTGTAGCATTATGATATAGATCAGAGTAGGAGCAGACGAAATTTTTAGAACTCTTCCAGAATTAACTGATTAAAGCAGAAAAAATTATGTCAATTACCCGTTACAGGACTAAATGGTAAAGAATTTAAGATATATCTCATGGCTTGAAGAATTTTTCTGTTATTATTTGATATCGTCTGTAATGATGGAAATTGTTATGGTAATTGTTTAGTTAATAATTGATGACAGTTTCTTATTTATTTTTTTCAGTCGATATACTTTTGTTTTCTATTCCATGGTTCTTCTATTAAGCACTTGGTACCATACTAAAAAGTTTCAAATCTAGCTAAACATATTTATTTTGATAATGATGATCATTTTCTGCACTCTCATTGGACAGACAAATCACATGAGTTACGTACATATATACATTATAAGATACAAATCTTTCCGTGTGGACAACAGCATACAATTAAAAATTAATAACTAACTAAATAGTAAAGCAATGTGTAAATTGTTTTCGTAATTATATGAAATTACTCGTTAAATATTTTTCAACAATATTTCTTATAATAAATCAAAAAGTTAATACCGAATAATTTTTTACGATTTTGCATTCATTATTTTAATTACATATGTTTGCCGGGCACAATTTCGCATAAAATTTATTAAGCAAATGAAACATTACTGTTTAATAATTCTAAAATATTTCATTAGTTATACACAGTTTTAGTTTTGCTTATCATAATAAATAGCTGTATAATAAAATAAGACAGTTTTTACGTTTTTAATTTGGAATAATGATCCATAATAGAAAAACTAAAAATAGCAGATAAAATATTAAGTTGTCATAAATAAATGCTACAGTTAAATACTATTAAATAGGAGATGAAGAATTTTTCTATTGGCAAAATACCTTTTTAACTTTAGTTACTTTCATGCTGAAATCTTCTTCGTTAATTACTGAAAGATTTTTAAGGACAATAATTATGAGCAAACAAGAATGTCAAGTAGTATTGAATTTCTATTTTTTATGTTATAAAAATAAACATTTTCAGCAGAATCAATGCAAAAGCCTGCATCAAGTACCCGAAAAACACTATTATTATTCTCGTATAACATCTATGAATATGATGCCACACACTGACAAGATGTGTTTGCAGTATCAATTTACACTTCCCTATAAATTCTGCGGAATGTGGGTGTTAAACATACGTCACAATTGATGCCTAAAATTAGAGGCAAATAATTGCTTGCGTTAAAATTGGTCACATAAGTGCCAATAATGAAGTGCAATAGCATCGCACGTCTACGGGCTGCCAGTCAAATAATAGTATTGAATGTTATCTGTTATTAACGAAGGTATAATTTTGAGTAGATTTAATACGGGTAATCCGTCTTATTTATTTTGATTTATAATACTTTTCTACTAAGCCGTTGCAAAGACACTGTTCGTATTTTATTTTTAAATAATTCTTCCAGTTTAATTATTTCTCCACAGCTAATTTTTAATTTATTTTTCTTACATTGGTTATTAACGGAATTCAGTGTTATCATTTTTCTCAAATTCTTCAATATAAAAAAAAATATGTAAAAAATATACGTATATAGTGTCAGGGTCACGTGATGTAATAACACGCATTTTCTGATGTTGCGAGCTAAAAGCTTGATATTATAGATATGATCATTTTTTTTTGTTTTGGTTTTTTTTTTTGAACAATGGATGAAAAAGAATAATAAAATGGTGAATTAGTTTTTGTAGAATTTTGCGTTATTTCTTTTGTAAAAGGTTACGACTGACATATAGTGTAAAATGTGTGTATCTATTTCTCTATATAGCATAAGAAAAAAAGACTAAGGATTTTTCATTGTTTTCGGCGCGTTTTTATTAGTCAAAAAATCACATGATAAGATCCTTAATTAGCAAAGAAGATTCAAAAACATTTGATTGTTATCGGGTTCAAAGTAATAAATGCTATAACGACGATTTCCTGTAAATTTATCCTGTTTATTTATATCTTATTTAACATTTTAAGTATTTTGCTAATAAGGATGCTTAATATGCATTTAAGGAACTAATCTACAACTATTTTTAGCTACTTGTTAATTGTTGTTCAACAACCGATCCGATTTTGAGTTTACGACCGTAAACATTAAACGCCATAACCTTGTAATTTTGAACTCAAACGAGAAAACAAGAGATCTCTTGAATCAAGTATTGAGAGAAATTTGCTTACGTTAAGTATTTGTTCATGAAATTCACCAGTATTTTCGTTACATATAGAGAGAAAACACGGAAAACTGCCACGGTTAGCCTGACCGCAAGAAACTCTAAACCATGATCTGTCTACCACTGAGGATATTTTTCCTTCACTGTGAATACGTATCGACCAATCATCTTTGGGATTCGAAGGAGGATTAAATCATTGGGAGGAAAGTGCTCTGTCTCTTGAGCCACTACGATACATTTTCAACTACTTTATTTCATAACCATTGTTGAACAGCCCACAAAAGTTTGAGTTTACAACTAAAAGTATTCAACTCTGTAGCCTTGTAATTTTGAGCTTAATCCAGAAGACAAGGGAGCTCCTGAACCAAGTATTGGGAGAAATGTTGCCTTTGTGGAGGACTTTTTGATGTAACTAACCAGCATTTGCTTTACATGGAAAGGAAAACCAGGGATTCTAACCCATGATCCGTCTACCACTGAGGATATTTTTCGTCAGCAGTGTGATCGGCGCGATTGAAAGATGAGAGCTCTATCCTCTATGTCATATTCACATTTAACATATTCCTTCCTCGATGATCTAACAGCCCGGGATGGGCCCTGGTCTTTCACAGAGTTTTATTCCAAGCTGTCCTGTTATTGACCGAGGATTTCCAATTTGTTACTTTTACACCTTTAAAGTCATTTTCTAAACTGTCGGACCACCCAAGTCTTGGTCTTCCTTTTTCCCTAGTGGCGATTGGATCTCTAGTGGATTGGTACATAATATAGGTAGTGGATGTGGTGGATTGGTTTCTCTAGGTAGTTGCTTGGTTTCTCTAGTGGATTGGTTTTGATGCTGGTATTTCTTTTTACCGGTTCGAGTATCATTCATTCTTGTCAAATGTCTTGCCATTTTTTTCTTTGAATCGTAATATACTTTATTATGTTAGAATCTTTAAATAATCTATAATTTAACATATAACGTTATTTTTAAGAGATTACTATTGAAGGACATAATATGATGTTTAACATATTATGTCCTTTAAAACTATTTTTGTTATTTGTTATTAAAATGGGAAGTAAAAACCGTGAAAATAAAAATTATCGCAATTTGATACTTTTTAAAATATGGATAAATTTGATATTGCTCTAAATATTATTTGCAGTATCAGTATATTCCGTAATTTTTAAAAGTTTCATTAGGGAAAATTAAAGTAGACAGTTGTTATTTTTTATTATTTTTTATTAATATGATCTTGATGTTAAATTATAAATATTTTATAGTTGCAAATCTGTAATTTTCTGATAAATTTTGTGTACGGCTTTCAACTCGTGTGTTAGGCGAGCTTTTCAATTAATTCCAAATTCACATAATATTATACTATATAAAAGCATACATTTAAATATTATTATATTAATTCTATAGAGAGAAATAGAGTTATTAAAGGATTAGATTCTTAACGGCTGTTTCATGCAGAAAGTCGTGTAGCTGGCATTCAATGTAGTTAGTCTCGATGCAAGCAAATTGATAAAATTAAAGTTGTGAGCTCACAAATTATGCCATGGACATTATTTAATTAAAGGGGTTACAATTTTATCCCTATAGAATTGGAAAATAAATTTATGTTATCAAATATGCATACTTACAATGAAAACTTTTGTACTCCAATTTTTTTGGACTAAATTTTTATTTTCATAAATTACTGAGACTTCATACACTTTTGTTCAGAGTTATGAATCCAATTTTTCATTTTTGTAATTTAAAAAAGAAAACGGTGATTCATACAAAGCTAAACTAAAATTGATTAGGATTGCAATAAGATTACAATTAGATTGTGAATACAGTCTAATGGAATAACAAAAAAAGTTTCTGGAAAAACAGTACGAGCCGGGTTCTCCAATTTAAGTGAATGTCTTCAAAATTCTAATCCTCATAATTGGTTTCTTGTTTAAGTTACCTGTTTTGTTGACTTGAATACAAATTTGATTTAAATCAGGTGTATAAAAGCGAATAATACATAATTTTTTGAAAGAGGATATTAATAAGCTCAATTCTTTCGGTAACTTCTCTAACTTGAATTATTTCTGCTTACGTCAAAATTATGCAAGAAAACGAAGCTTTGTGGCTATTAAAATAAGCTTATTACAAAGAAATGTAAAATACTCTTACAGAATAAAATAAATAAAAATTTTATATTAAATAGTAAAATTTGGTATTTCAGTGTCATCAAGTATTATCAAGTATTTTCAGTGATTTTTTTCGTTAACATAACGACTTATTAATCATGTTTTCTTATTACGATTTGGAAACATATAAATTTTAAAATGAAAATCCCACATAAAGTTCTTTCAGTACAGCATTGTTTTTTTTCTCTTTAAAACGTAACTAAAATACTTCTGACAAAAATTTCGAATATATTTCTATTCTTAAAAGAAAAAATCCGTATCTATTCTTTTGATTTAAATATAATGGTTTCTTTTGCGTTTTGTAGTCATAGTTTTGTTTTGTTTTTCATGCATAAATCAACTATGCCTCAAGACAATATGTTTCAAAGAAAATACGATTTTTATAAAAAAAATCTTTTCTTAGCTTGAATTATTTTTTTTAATCTAAAATCCTTGACCTAAACTTTAAACCTTAGCAAAATAAGTTACATTTTGGCTTTCAAATATGTTTCCATATTCTAAGCTTTTCGATTTTTGAGTTTGTAGGAAGAAATTATTCACCATAGACTCTTGGACATTCACTCTAGGAGATTTTTTCTTGTTTTGAAAGCTTTTCGAGTTTGAAGTTTGTGGGAAGAAATCATTCACCATAGACTTTGGACATTCACTCTTGGAGATTTTTTTCTGCTTTCGAAGCTTTTCGATTTTGGAGTTTGTGAGAAGAAATCATTCACCATAGACTCTTGGACATTCACTCTTGGAGACCTTTTCCTGTTTTCGAAACTGACAAACTTGATAAAACATCAAAATTGAATGATGTTTTAAACTTTATGAGAATTGAAGAGAATTAGGAAAAAGGACTGTAAAAGTTGACCCTGAAACTTTTACCCCCCAATAAATAAGTACATTACAGCAGCTAAAGGTTACATATTTAATGAGTATGCAAATCCTAAAATATTCTATTTGTATATGTGATTCCCATAATATTTTCTGGATTTATTGCATCAGTTCTAAAATATCATCATGCCCCCCTAAATTTAAGATAAAAATTGCAGTTGATACAAGAACAGTTTAAATAAAATCATACTCTATGAATTAATCTCGCTTGATAAATTATGTGGGAATTTATAAAGATTGGAATCTTTCTTCTTTTTTATATTTTATGAAATATATATTTAAAAATTTTAATCTTTATGTTAAATATTCGAATATTTGGAGAAATAGAATTATTACTTGGAATAAATCAATACCAGCAAAACTCAATTTAAAACCGTATGAAGAACATCATGTCACGCAACCATGGCCTAGCACCTAGCCAACTTTTTCAGAGCTCTATCTTTGAATGGCCGTGATAAGAAAAACCAAGTAAATTTGTTTCCGCTTCACCGATTGCTCAACAAGTATTGAATCTTTAACAAGTATTGAACAAGTATTGAATATAGCGTTTGTGGCGTTCCATATGAGCAAAAATTTTCGCAAAGTCTATAACCGTCTTTATTTTTTGAACGTAAAAATTTTCGACATCATTTAACTATTTAACACTAGGAGCATGAATAATTATCTTCTTCTCATATCTCATATTTTCAAGCTTATATTTAGGCGTTGGCAATATATTTTGTTCTTTCCACCCAGATATTCCTGTTATATATCCTTGAAGATATATCCTTGATATTATATATCCTTGAGCTTGCTCAAATTCCTGTCCTGAAAATTAAGCTTAAGTAACTCTATTGTTCTTTTCCAGTCTGGGCACCATGTTAGCACAGCAGATACTTCTTTCCCTTTCAACATTCTAAGAACATGACCAAATTAGCTCCATCTCCGTTTAACGATCTCATTCCTCTAAAATTTGTTTCCAGCTTCACTCAAAAAAATTTCTTTTTTTTGTCCTTTTATTTTATTTTTTTTTCTTTCATTTTTTGTCTCAGAAATTATATGTTGCTCTCTTTTTACTAGTAGTAATAGAAAACAAATCCATCGGAAAGTAAATTTTTCTAAGGCTATACAAACAATTAAGATATTTTTACTCTGCTTAACATGATTAAAAACGATAAACCACTTTCGAATGGTATATTGTTTTGAATTTTTTTAAAAAGATTATGTCTCGGATTTTTTTAAGCTTCCAACAAACACGTTACAAACTGTTGGAGATACTCTGGAGTTGAATTTCGATTTTTTTCTTTGTTCCTAATACCTATGCAAAAACCAGTCCTTGGCTATTAATTTATTGAGAGCACTCTTTTTATGACTTAAGTTGAAAACAAATGGTAAAGAAAAAAAATCAATTTATGTCAAAAAATTTCACTATTTACAAAAAGCAATGCCAAACATACTATTTTTTTTCTTAATTGAAAGACTTTTATTTGCAAAGTAAATGAAAATAGATTCCTTAATAATAATTTATCAATTTTGAAACTATAATTTAAGAAATTATTTTATGCAGTTAATTTTATTATTAATAAGTCATGATTCCTAATAGAAACAGTAGTCTTAATGACAATAAAAATAAAACTTTACTTTGTCAAAAATCGAAATTAAAATAATACGGCTTTCAACTCACATAAAACTCTTATGTCACCTTAGGCTGTGAAAAAAAAGTATAATAAAATCCATAGAATAAGTGGTTGAGAGAATTGAACCCTACCGAAGAGCGATTGGTGGCTCTCCGAACCCCATTCATGCAAAGACGAGAACTGAGTGTTGAACACCAGTAAGGGGTAAAAGGATCCATTGTCAACTTACACAATGATTTGCACTAGACCGTAGACTGTCTTCCACGCAATATGAATGAATCATTCACTATTCATGTAAAATTTAAAAAAAGACTGGCTTTCAAATCATATTTCATGTATAAACTTGTGAATTCGAAAAGGGTATATGATGCAGCTTACAATCTTCTTCAAACATCATTGTACTAATCCGAAAATGTAAATATTGATCTCGATTGACTGCTCATTGTATATTCAGTCATCGAAAGAATTTACACAGAATGTGTCTGAGTTGCATTCATATATGTATGTGAAATTGTGTACGGAGCAGTTCAGGATTAACAGTGAAAGATGACCAAGATGAAAACACAATAAAGTTGCTTTTCCAAAAAAAAATTAGACAACAACCATTTTGTCAACGGGTAACACGTGATCGCTTTGTGGCGATCACGCGTTTTTTCACGTGTTTTTTCTTCCATTTTTTTTTTACTTGTTTTCTTTTTAAATTATTACGTCTAAAATATTTTGTAACACAATCTTCAAAGTTACTATTATTTTATTAACATTAAAATTCGAACAAATACAAATTAAAGTTATACATATTACTTGATTAAAAAACTTATTTTAAGGTGGATTTTAAAATTGACATGCTTCAAATGCTCAAAAGTAGGAGCTTATTCTGAAGAGTTGCCAGATATGAACGAAACGAAACAAAAGTTATTTGAAATATTAAACGCAAAGTTGCCAACAAAAAATTGAAAATAAAAGCACGAGACAAACCTGGGAAAACTGCATTATTTCACATTATTTCAGTCTCGGCTACAGTGATTTTTTTAGTTTTGTTTCTCCCCTTTATTTTCCATTTTCGGTCGAAACTTTACGTTTTATATTTTAATTCACTTTTATTTCCTCTCATTTACTTCTGTCAAGTCTTGAGAGTGAGCACCCATTTTTGAGCTTTTAAAACAAGTCAACTTTTATTTTCATCTACATATTTTTAAAGTAAGTAAAATTTTCTAATCAAGTAATATCTTATCATTCATCTTATTATCAAGTAATATCTTATCTTTCTTGGGATTATTCATGAGAACTTATACATATTAGACAGTAGAAAAAGAGTATATTATAAGAAAATATCATTTTAGTAAAAAATTAAAATCTAATTAAATACATTAAAATACGTATTAATTAGAACACTAAAATTGTGTGTAATTTAATTTCCTTTCATAAAAACGTAATAAGCTTATAATTTATTCATCATTAATGTTATTTTATAGCTTCATGCAACTCTTTATAAAAAGATGGACATGGAAAGAAATATGAACTTGTTTGGACAACGTTAGACGAAATCCTGATCCTTTATCTGTAATAGAAGATCTTTATTGGTCATGATGGATCACGTATTATCAATTACTTCAACGTAATATGTCTTGAGAAGTTTGCTATAAACGAAGAAAAGAAGAGAAGGGGAAATACTAAGTGACATTTGATGAATGAAAATAAATCGTATATTCTTATTTTTTTTACAATGAAACAAAACTATCACTTTTTTATACGTATAAAATAGAAATTTTCAGCCATACCATACTTCTTCAAATGCCAAAGATAAAGAAAAGTTATGCTGTTATAAGATTCTATTTAGCTTCTTTAATATTCTAAAATTTCTGTTTAATTTATTGCTGTTTGTTGATCTCGTGTCCATGGATTTAGCAGAAAAAAAGCACTCCGTCGCACAATAACACAAGACTCTACCGGAGGTAGTAACTACTGTGGCCGCTAATTCCAAAGCGTCCTGGCTTTACAGTAGGTCCATGAATTGAATTAGAATAAGCCTTAATGCTTGTAAGGGTAAAAACTGGGTACTAGGAAATATAAATTGGAGTGACTGGTTGGATTTACAGGAAGTCTTTACAATGTAAGCACAAATAATTTGGTGTCACTGGTGTAACCCGTTGTATTTCCAGGAATTTTTACGCTGTATGTAAGAGTTATTTGGTGGGACCGGTTGGATTTCCAGGAAGTTTTTACGCTGTGTGTAAGAGTTATTTGGTGGGATCGGTTGGATTTCCAAGAAGTTTTTACGCTGTGTGTAAGAGTTATTTGGTGGGACCGATCGGATCTTTAGGAACTGTTACACTGTTTGTATGACCTTAATTTTGCGATTGTGGTTGTCAAGAATCTCGGGGAATCAAAATCTGTGATAGGTGCTTTAACTTGTTTAGTCGGTTTCAAATATGCTAATTTTAAAATATAAGGACACCCACTTGCACAATCATAGTGGAGAGTGTTTTTTATGGTTTGATCTGAGAAGCTTACGCATCTATGGTTTGAAATAAGGGTTACAAAATAGACGTCTTTAAAAATTAGAATCTTCTCAATATCCCATTCTAAATTCTATGGAGCACATTTGGGACGAATTAGAACCCCGATTACGTAGTCAACCAAATCGGCCATTCTCACCGCTAGCGTTAAATTGAGCTTTGCAAGATGCTGACTATGGCCACTTTTCACTAAAAATTGGTGAAAAGCCTACCCAGACGTGTGCGACTGTCATTGATGCAAAAGTTGAACAGACATCTTAATGTACGCATCAGTATGCCCTCATAGTTCATACCACTGGGTGTCATGATATTTTAGATTAAATAAAGCATATTCCCCATAAATTTACATATTTATTTTAACCGTTCTTTTTCCTAAATAATTCTGCATCTTCTTTGCATAATTCTGTCCCAAAAAAACTAAATAAATAAAAATACCATTAATGAAAAGGTGACTTAATCTACCAATTATATTTAACTCTATTTTATGTTTTATTGCCAAAAAAGTAGAAAAAGAAGATAATACAATACTTTACGCAAGTTACAAGCCTCTCTATAAAAAGTTCTAGAAAACATTTTTTATAAAAAGAAATCTCGCTCTTTGCACTACAAGAAAAATTGCTTTGCAAAATGTGACCAAAAAGAAGATCCAGGTGCATTTAAATGATTTTCATAACATTTCAAGTTTTTTTTCAGTAAAAGCTTTTCAGTTGGAAACAAGAGATCTTCTAAAAAAAACTATTAGGAAAGGGAAAGTATTTTGCATATATTTATTTAAAAAACTTTATTTTTTAATTTTTTTTCTCGTATTTAATCTACCTTGTTTTGGTCGGTGAACTTCAATAAATCTGAGAAACAGTTTCTTTTACTTAAGTGTTTTTAAGTTTCGGAAAGTGCGCTCAAACATGTCCGATTTGATTTTTTGCTAGCAGATTAATTTAAATGGATCTCTTATTTTAGTTTGCATATAATGATTTACTAAAAAAAAGTCATGTAATATAAAAATCTTAATTTTAAAACTTGTTTGGGGAGTTTTTTAGGTTAGGCTAAGAAATTACCTTAAGGCGATTTTCTTACGGTGAAACTGTGAATTATTCTGGATAAATTCGACGAAGTATGAGAGAAAATGCTTTATTTTACTATTTCAACTTCTTTTACGAATATTTTATATTCAATTTAATAGCACAAATCGTTAAAGAAATTAAAAATAAAAGGGTTGTGTATTTTCCTACGCAGAAATAAACTTTTTGATATATATTTTTTTCGGTACATTCGGTACATTTTGAGATATATATGAGATATATATATTTTTTTGAGACATTCACCGTAGCATATAT
>NC_092213.1:17656658-17702988 GCF_043381705.1 Parasteatoda tepidariorum
ATATTTTTTTGTAATGTTAATTACTATTTCTAAAATTTATGATCTTGAAACAATTGAATTTTTTTACAAATCTTAAAAATGCATTATGAAAATAGAATATCATAACTTGTCGTTTTGCATTTACTGAATTTCTGCAGATTGTAGTAGACTCTAAAACCATAGTAAAAAAACAATTCTTATAGTTTTCATTACTTATATTGCTGAAATGAAGCAGCATGAAACAAATCCTAAAACTACTATTGAAAAAATTACAATCAAGATAATTTATGATCCTGAAGCTATTGAATTTCTACAGTATAAAACAAATCCTAAAAATAAATTCTGAGAATAGAATCCCATAATTTGTGGGTGGTTTTACAATCATTGCATTTCTGCAGTTAGTAGTAAACTTTAAAACCAAAGTAAAAAAAGCTATTCTTATAGATTCGTAACTCAAAGTGCTGAAATGCAGCAGCAATGAGAAAATCCTATAAATACATTTAAAAAAACTTACTTTGGCGACAATTTTTGTTCCTGAAGCTATTGAATTTCTATAGTAAGAAACAAATCCTAAAATTGCATTATGAAAATAGAATCTTTTCATTTCTACAGCTCGCAGGAAACTCGAAAATCATAGTAGAAACAAAATTGCTATAGTACCGTTACCTTAATTGCTGAGAGCGGCAGCAACGAGCAAATCCTAAGAAATACATACACTTGAGAAAATTATTAGAGCAATAATTTATGGTCCAGAATCTATTGAATTTCTATAGAATAAACCAAATCCTAAAAATCACATTGTAAAGCTTGGAATCACATAATTTATGGGTTTGAAATTATTGAATTTCTACAGCATACAATTTTTGTTAAAAAAAAAATATTTCAGAAATAATGAAATCCTAAAGGTACATTGGAAATAATTCCTATCGACATTCTTGAAACTACTGAATTCCTCCTGTCTAAAACAAGTCTTAAAAATGCATTGTAAAAAATTGCTATCCAAATACTTAAACGCTTGAAACTATTGATTTTGCGCAGCATCATACAAATTCTAAATTTACATTGCTAAAAGTTATAATCGACATAATTTATGATTTTGAAATTACTTAAATTTAGCATCTCCTATTAAATCCTAAGAAAACATAGTAAATGAGATAATCAACATAATTTTATTTTCTAAAATTCTTAAATTTATTGAACATGAAGTAAATCATAAAAATAAATTGTAAAAAAAGTTACAAATGACATTATTTATCTTCTTAAAACAATAAACCTACATTATTTAACTGTCTATATAATTAAAATAGAAACTTTGCAAGCATATATCACAGGAATTCATTTTTGCACAACTAAACCAAGCTCTTATCCTTCGCTTAATTCATAGTTTTAAAAGCAATTTTCACAACTTATATGGTGCGAGATAAGGAAAAGAAATAATAAATACTGCAGAATAAATCGAGTTAAGAATATCTACTGGGCAATTTGCTCTGAAAAAGTGTTTTCTGTGGGACATAATGCACTTTTCTCCTCCACAATGACTATTTTTAGGAATCTTTTGTCTTTAAGAAAGATAAAACACCTCATAATAAACATAATTTAAGAAATCAATAAATGAAAATTAAAGGGATCTTTCACAAAGCAAGGTTTTTTCTCTAAGGCTTCAAATAAAACGTCCATATTCTCTTCAGGTTTCCATTGACATGTCAATATATATTTTGGGGCTTTTACAACATTTTATCGATAAAATGAATGGTTAATATACTGTTTGTCCCATATTGCCTATTCTAAATATATATTTTTAGAATCCTTTTTAAAATTTAAGCGAGTTGAAAAGCAAAGATATCATATGATGAATCGCAGCGTGGGATTCAGCAGTGAAAATATTAAAACCTGTTTGATTAACAGGGAGAGGTTGACAAAATGGGTATATTTCCATATTGTCACCTGAGAGCGCCAACCATCAACGCCAAGGAGCCAAAAAAAATTGCAATTTGAAGGAAAAAAACTGTATAGTGGTTTGCTCAGATATGGATACGAGTTATATCCTTTGATTCACTGTTATTTTCTGATTCTTTTTTGTAAGTTTTTCTCGCACTGCTGCACATTTGTAGCCAAAATTTGATGGTGGAACTTATACGGAAATTTTTTTGAATTCTCTTTTTGGAAAAATTATTTTCAAGATGTTATGGAAATTTCATCAAGTTTTATAATGTGATCAAACTGGTTTTGAAATTTTTCACTTCGACATTCTCACAAAGAATTAATTATTTGATGTATTTTAAATATGTTTTTGTTTTTTTCCTCCACTGAATTAATTAGCGATCTCCAATTTTACTTGACATTTTTTTTTCATTTTGTGTCTGATTTTTAAAATTTACATTCAATGTCAAAAAATAACGTTAAAAATTTAAATTTGGAAACATTCTGTATCTTAAGAATATACTTTGCGAGAAAACGCTACAACTTGTATAATTTTTAAAGACATGATCGTCTTTTTACGTATTAATATTACAATTTTATTGATTTGTGAGTCACTTTTAAAGTCGTATTCGATTGATATCCATGATATACTAGGTTACTTTCATCAACCGGATTTGGTATTTAGACTTCTTGAAACTTATATTGCATAATCGTTTACATGCCGATGTTGCAAAACAAAAGCATTGATTTTGATTTTGAATTCAATGAGCAATTAAAGTCCGATTAATATTATTTTTATACAGTTCAAATTACCTTATAAAGTAATTTTACGATTTAGTTCGCTTCTGATTCATATTTATTTGCTTGTTTGCTTTTTATGAATCTGATTCGAAAGGTTCGGGATTTCACTCTTCGACTCCGCTAAGTCGGAGAGAGGTCGGTCACTGAGCATAGGTACAGCAATCTAGAGGAAATTTCCTTCCCCTACAGATCTATGTCTAAATTGAGTAAGTTCCCCCACGAATGAGTGGTGCTGTAATCTATCCGGGGGGGGGGTCTGAGCTATCACCCTTAAGGTACTCTCCTGAAAAACGAAAGCCCACCTTCCTGACATAATTCACAAAAGGACTACGATTACGAGATTGGCTTGTCCAAGTGTCATTAGAAACAACAACCAAAATTCCAATTTCCATAATACAACTGCGATATTTGCAAGCTTTTAAAGGGATAATGTAATCCTCTGTTAGATATCAAATTCAAAAATTTAATTTCAAAATTTTAAAGTCGAAATAATAGTTAAAAACCAAGTGTACCATTTATGGAACATTGGCGTTTCAAGTGTTCTATTTTTAGATTTCAAGAGATTCATTGTGTTAAGTAGTGTGCATTTTCACTTATTCAAGATAAATAAAGATGACTGAAAGGAGAAAGGGGGTTCAATAAATGTGTTTAGATTCAACTTCTTTTGACATGACTGTGCAAGGGGCTGTCAGCAAAGTGATGACGACAGAATTTTTTGAAAGTAATGCAGGATATGATCTCTTTTATACTCATTTTTTTCTTTTTCGTGAAATTCCAAGTATTGAGAAGAATTTTTATCTGATTATGTGACTGATTTCAGTGGGTTGTTACGCTTTTTTTGCATTATATGACAATGATAGAGTTAACATTCAGCATCAAAGAAGTGTTCAATCAATGTGTTCCCAACAGTGGTATTATTGGATTCTTGTTATTGATAGTTTTTTTTTCTGATTCTTGTTATTTACTTAACTTCCATGAAAAATAAAACTTGGTTAAACTTGTTTGCTCTTAGGATTACGTCTAAGAGATGCATAACGAAACAACAAAAATTGATCTTGTTAAAAACATAATCTGAATCAAATTTGGAAAATCTAGACATTAATTAAGCTTAATTAACCTCTCCAGAGCTTAATTAATCTCTTCATTATCCCGGTCTACATAAGTAAACATTTGCTTCTTAGCTTTTAGAAACCCGCTTTATGAAAATTTACTGTTTTACCTTCACTGAAGCATTCGGGAATATTTAAGCTATCTGGGGATTCCGCAATCGATGCAGAACTTGTGTAGTTTGTCTATAGTGAGAACTCCCCTTGCCATAAAGTCCAAAGCCGTCTACTGCTACGAAAACAGGAATAGCTCATTAACGGGAGGGGAGCTTCAATAATAATTTATAAAGGAAGTTTACCAAGTTGGCTGACTCAGTTTTACCAGTAGGAAACTTATTTAATCTGATTCAAGAATTTTTTTAAGATTCTCGTGGATACTTAAAATGATACTTCTTTACTTAAAATGATACTTTTTACTCAACCGATCGCTATTTTGTAAGTACAAGGGGAAAAAAGAAAAAAAAGGAGAAAAAAAAGAACACATTCTGACATTAAGGGTAATGATATTTTTTTGTAATGTTCCACACTAGTTTCTCACTATTTATCATAAATGTTCATTGATTTCCATGTGTATTAATTTTTAATTTTTTTTATTAGTTGAATTTCCTGGTCAAAGTAAAACGCTTAAATTTATTAACTTTAATTTTATAATGTGATAAAAGATAAAAACAGTTTATGTTATCGATGCCGGAGAAAAAAAAGTTAAAGGTTTAAAAGTAAAAATAAAAAAGAAATCACAAAAGAAAATAATATTTTTTGAAAAATGTTTTCGAAATAGAAACTTTTGCGAAAGTGAAAAGATAAAAAATGGGGAATCGGACGCTCTAAGCAATGTTTCAGACGCGAATGCTCATTTCTCCCTTCACTCTAGGGATAACACAATAAACCGAAGAAAAAGATTCCCTTTCTCTCACCCTCCCGAGCTAAAACCGGTCCTAAGCAGTGACCCCAAACCCTTACTTGAAATAGTTATACCTCGTAACCACATTCCCCACTACTGGTCTAAATGAATGGCTAGAGGAGTTCTTAGTATAGACAAACTATAAGTTATTTAGGTAAAATCCACATAAACAGTAGTGATATTTAAAAAATGACGTTCTCGAAAATGTAACTAGTTTAATATTATAGTTATATGAATATTGTATTATCTGAATATTATAGTGAATATTATGGTGAATTTTATACTGAATATTATATGAATATTATAGTGAAATATATTATAGTTATGAAATATTATAGTTATTTTGAAAATATTTTTTTTCGTTTGAATTAGTAGCTCTGTGATATGTATGAAGTTTTTCAATTTGCATGTACTTAATATTTAAAAATAATACATTCAAGAATATGCAGATCCACGTATGTGTGTACCGTGGTACGTATGGCAAAATTTATGTCAGCGTAGAAGTCAAGTGAAGTCTCATAGTATTATGAGTATTCAATTTTATATCTATTTGGTAATATTTTTATGAGTATTTTAACTAATTGTTTTATACTAAGGTATATATATATATATTTAATAGCATTTAACTTTTTTGTGTTTTCTTCACAATTTTGAAATTTTGCCTCCAAGAATTGAGTATTTTTTTATAATGAATGTTAGATTCTTTTCAATAATTATTTATTTGGATTCCTTTGCATAATTAAAATAGTTTTGAAACTAAGATTTCATATAGAAAGGCATTGGTAAAAATTTGTATTGAAATTCAGTACTAAAACACATTGTAAAATAACTTAGTATTTTTTTTTTCTAAATGAATATTACATCTAGTCATCATTATATTTAAATAAATCATAATATAACATTATGCATGATTTTTCCTACCTTAAATGCAATTCAACATTTAAAATATTTATATTATTTTACTTTATCTAAAACCCGAAGTCCACGCATGTGGATTTAAAATTATTAGCTACTTGACAATGTAATTCGTATTTTCTTCATCTTATTAAGGTTTATGGCACTGAAATAGAAATTCGGAACTGTAGAATATTTTTTTGTTATATTCCTTTATACTTCGTAAGTGAAGAGGATAAATATGATAGATTTCATTCAACAATATAGTAATCATATCGTATAGAACACTTAAATCGTGAGTTATTTGATCATCCAATCACTTAATATTTTAAAACATTAAAGCAGCAATTTTACTGTACTTTCGTTTCTAGGTTATTGAAAATCTACTTTAAAATTATTGCATAGAGGAAAGTAGTGAAGAGATTAACCAGAAGTTTTATATGATAAGAATTATATTGATGGAAACACAGATAAAAATAACTTTTATATCGCTCTATGTTACATCAAAATTTTATATCATTCTATGTCCGTAGAATAGTGTTTTTTAAAGTAATATTGAAGATGAAATAGAAATTCAAATTCTAGAGTCAAGGATAAATAAAATACGAAAATATAAAAGCTCAGTTATAAAATTGAGTAAGAATGTGAAATTTGATGAGCCAAGATCGAGAAATGGGAAAGCAGTATTGTATCTACAATAAAATTTTATTTTTTTTAATATGATAAAAAAATTTAAAAAAATATTATTAAAAACTTTATTTTTGCAAATAATTATTTCAAAGAAGCGAATTTTACTGCTGCATGAGAAAAAGTTTTTGATTCGCGTAAATCAGTTCCATCGACATGAAATACAATGTAAAATAAGAAATTCACCTGTCAAAAAGGTTTAGAATATTGAAAATTTAAAAATAAGGAAATATTCTATAGATAAAATATATCTCACTCAAACATAAAGCTTTATCCATTAAAAATACATAAATTAAGATAAATATAATAAATGAACATTATAATTTTGTGCCAAAAAAGTTTACTTTGTGTAAATTCAGAAATCGCGAAATACAAAGATCTTACCTAAGCTATTAAGAAAAGTTTCCTTTAAACTTTTATGGCTCTCTCACCATAATTCGAGAAAAGAAATCTAAACAAATAGAAATTGTCAGAGGAAGAACGTTTAGTCTCAATTTTCGTACATAATAAATTAGCACGTTAAATAACCATTCTTTAATTATTAAAATTGCATCTCATTACCTTAAAAAATTTATCAAAAACCATATTTTTTCGATTGAATTGAGGAAATTTGAATTATATATCAGATGAGGTAACGCCTGCTAAAGCTTTTCGTACCCTAAGCTACGAATTTATTGTATCTGCAATGGATAATTCACAAAAAATCATAACCATAACAAAATAACTATTATATATTTTTCGTTATTTTTCTTAAAAATTAAATCAGAAATTACCGAAGCAAATTTCATTACCTCTTAGTTATGCTCTCCCTAAATTTTACAAAAATCCAGTAACCTTTCATTTCATTTGCAGTGCTACCTCCACTACGTCCACGAAAAAGGCGAAAAGCTTGCAATCCTTCCAGAATTGCAGTTAAAGAACTATTAATGCTCTGAAATCAGGAAACTGTCCATGGTTTTGAGTGGTACGGAATAGTAGTGAGATAAATGAAAAACTTAAATGATATCGCTTCTATAAGCACCTTTGATTTAGCTAATCTTTTAACTACCATACCTCTCGAAGTTTTATTATCAGCAATTTCTATTTCAGTTCAATTTGCTTCAGCAAAAATTAAATTTTGTACTGAAAAGTTTTTAGTTCTTTTGAAATTGTGTCTATATAACAAGCAATTACATTATTACAACATTGGTAATGACTGTTTTTTTACCCCTACAAATTCCATGGGAGCCAATTTTAGTTTATCTATGGATAACCTATTTTTAATTTACTATGAAAAACAACTATGTAACGAGAAAAAATTACAACTTCATGTTGCAGATATATTGATGACATTTCTGCATTAACTTTCCAGATTTTCAAAGTTTACATCATTCAATTTACCCCCAAATTGTTTAAACTACAGACGTTAATAATGCAGTAAGATTTTTAAATTTACATATTGTATTGGACTACGAATCTACTATCTCTGTTTACGATAAACGCAAAGACTTCAAATTTGCGTTACTGAGTCTACAGAACTGTTTCAGTTTCATTAGTGTCAAAGTGATCAGAGGTATTATTATTTCTTAAATTATCAGATTTGAAAGAATCTGTAACGACAAAACTAACTTGACATTAGAAGTGGAAAATTTCAAAACTAAAAGTTTTTTGTAATAACTTTCCATTTTACAATTGTCAATTAACTTTTGGATAATTTAAATTTTAGGTTCTAATTTACTTTTTGAGGTTTACACAGTCCAAAATTGAATGAAAAAATTAAATTGAGAAATTTCTAACACTTAATTACAGCACAAATATCAGTGCAACACATAGAACACAGGTTTCAAAATTTCAGAAGCGTCTGCGAACTCAGCACTGACACGTGGATCAGAGTAATATTACAGTCAGAAACAGACTAATGCACTACAATTCTACTCTACGAAACACATTCCTGCTTATATAGGCCTGGAGACGAAGCCACGGAATTTTTTCGACATAGAAATCGAATATTGTATCTGACTCTCTTGAAATTCGATTTCTCCAAAACAATTCTACCGATTCGGTTCAAACTTTGTATTTTACTATGTGAAATTACATTCTTCAAAATGAGGTAAAAAATTGTATACCATACAATTAAATTTTTTTCAACCATTCTTAAATAAAATAATAAGATAATTCTTTGGATAAACGAATTTTTTAATAATGTGTAAAACTTTTCCAATTCGTTTAAAAAGTTCTCGAAATAGAGCGAAATAAGAAAAAAGGAAAATTTAAGAAGTCCAAACTTTGGAGCGCTCTCCTGACCAAACTATTGAGGCAACATTTCCCAGATTTCGGCTACCTCCTATATTTTGGGGGTCAGAAATCCAAATGCATCTAAAAAAGTTATGTTTATTCAGTGAAAATGCGTTTTTTGTGTCTGATTTCATAACTTAGAATATTGTCTGCATTTTTAATTAGCATATTTGAGGTCACCCCCTTAAGCCATTAAGATTGAGTTCTAGAAAGTGAAAATCCTATACTGGTTTTATGAAGTAATTCTTTATTCTTCTATTCGAATTTTTTCGATAGGACATTGTAATCTAGTTTTGTAAAATAAAAATATTTTTAAGCCATTTTCTATATTTGCATAATTTTTAGACTAGCGGAAACATGATGAGTTTATTTTTCTGACTTTTAAACTTTCTCGTAAAGCATATTAAACAGCAGTTAACTTATGTATCCTGTAAAGAGTTTTTATAGGTTTTCTTCTTAACTATTTTAATTTAGTAGTTACTTCAAAAGAAGATCGTTTATAATATCCCTGAATACTCCCAAAAATTCGTTTTTTGTCTTTACTTTGCGAAATTTTTATTTTTACGAAATTCCACAATTTTTCCCGATAGAAATTTTATAATGGATGAAAGATGTAAATCAAATTTAAATTTTAGATTTATAATGTTTGAATCTACTTGTGCAAAACTAAAATTTACATTATGTTAACTTATTTAAGATGAACTTTTCATTTCTAAATCTTGTTTTTATTGCCTCCCTTGTTAATCTGAGTATTGGACTAAAGTTTGTTGAAAACCGTGAGATGCATTACAAAATGCTTTCCGACTTATTGCATAAATATGAAGTCTTAAAACGTATAGAATTAATATGGAATTTGGAATTTTGACGAACATGAAATCATTATGGAGTGATATCAGTTGTACAAAAAATACAATGAATTGATTTATACGGAATCAATATAGACTCATGGTAGACGTCGTTACATGGAATAGATATGAAAGTATCTCTGAAAAGAAGTAAGGAGCTGTAATGGATATAAAATCAATATGCGTATGATATCATAAAGTGTATTGTATTCATATGGAGTCCTGGTGGTATAAATATAGAATCAATTCATGGGAATAAAATGAAAACTTAGGAGAGTGAATGATTTAAAAACTCCCGAAATTACAACCTTTAGTAAAACTATTTCTGCTTATAGCTGATATTTTTTATTCCATGAAACTCAAACTAATCACATTGTGTACATTTCCGCCCCATTTCCACAATCATGCCATTATTCATTGCATTATTCACATTTTTATCCACATTTCCACTATCATGCCGTTGCTCATATCATTCTGTGCTGTTCTAATATTTCCTCAATCATGTCCCTCTAAATATCATTGCGTTGATTGCTATTCTGACCAAATTTCCAAAATCATGACATTAGTCATTACATCGTTTGCATTTTTAACCACTTTTAAACTATCATGTTTTTGCTCATTGCATTCTTTGTAATTCTGACCACAATTATGATGCTATTCATTACACTGCGTTTGAAGCTATTCTGACCATATTTACGCAATCATAGTATTGTTCATTGAATTGCTTGTATGTAATTTTAACCACATTTCTAGAATCATGCCATTGATCACAAAATTGTAAAGCCTTAATTTCCATGTTCTATCCTGGAACAGAAAAAGCTTTCACAGAAATGCTTTACCTTACTATGCTGGCCACATAAGTAGAAAGGTTTTATTCTTAAATGCCTAATTTTCTATCATATTAGTGTCTTTTTAGTTATAGAAACACCCGTAGAATTAGTCTTAGGGAAAGAGCTTGTTTATTTATGAAAGAGAAGTATTAATGGAATGGTAAAATATTGAACGGGAATTAAACAACAGTGGAATGAGAAAAAAAAAGGAAAATAAGGTGAGAAGAAATATAACTTAAAGATAAATTAATTTTATCTTTTGCCCAAACAAAATATAAGAAGTAAAAGAAATAGTTTCGCAACTCAAAAGAGTCAATGGATAGTTGTTTTCAACTAAATTTAAATACTGAACTTTGCCACAGTAAAAAGCAATGTGGCATAAGGGTGTACGAAATAAAAGGTGAGATATTCTTTTACAAAGAAATAGTAGAAATATAGATATGGTATATGATGTGTGAGAGCTCTGTAAATATGACTATATTCTTCTGAGGCAACGATAAAAATATATTGGGTGGAATATATAAAATAAATAAAAACTGTTATAGAAGTATGGATTCATACCCTTAACTGAACTGAAAGAAGTTCTTTTTATCACATATTTTATTTTTATTTTTTTTTTAAGCTTAACCCTTTTAATCTGCAAATATATCCGGAGGAATTTAATAGAATTTCTTTATATTCATTTCATGTTTTAGGTAAATTCGTTGAAATGGGAAGATTAAATCTATTATTAATTGCTACAAAAATGGGGAATAACAAAAAAGTTGTTTGCTGTTATTTTTATTACCTACTTGTCGTGCCAGCAAACCTGCTTTGGAAACCAAGCGAATTTAAGGCAGAGGGTGCGCTTCGTGCTTTTCAGTGGATTCTATCTATGGACAAGAATACCTTTTCAGTTACACACATACGTCGTAGCCTGTCTTACAGGGTAATTCCATTCATCCATTTATCCACAGATCGTGATTTTAACCTGAAAAAGAGAACAATCAATTTTCAATTCAGTACCCCCTTAGGTATTGATTTGTTATGGGAACTTAGAGAACTTTGTGACCCCAGCAGATTTAACGTGCACCAGTCACCATTTAACACACGGGGTTTCCTCTGCCGGCGGAATTCGTACTCCTGCCTTCACGAACACAAGTCCAACGTCTTACCAACCAGGCTATCGTAGTCGAAATGTTGTCTTTCAAGCCTGCCAAGACTTAACCGTATTAAGCAAAACCTAGATGTATTAAGTTAAACTATGTGTTCTACCGTACCCTGTCTATACAACCTTAAATCAACCTGTATTCAACAAAATCCTTTTGAATCAGAGCAAAATTGTGATTTAGATAGTTAATCATACTAGGTTAAACCCAAATGGATTTAGCCCTTTCAGTCCCAAATATTTATTTTTCAATAAAAAAATCTGAAATTTGTAAAACAGACTCATTTTGCATTCAAAAGAACAAAAGAAACAGAATTTTTTATTTTTTTAAATTTTTTTAATGAAATTTTAAATGATTCCAAATGGCATCATTGGGAATAAAGTAGTGAAGGACGAAAATCACTAGAAAAGTTTTTGAATATATATTATGCATTATTTAAAGATTTATAACTATATAAATGGGGTATTTTTTAATAACTAAATACATTATAACTATTCTGCAAGAAATATTTGGCACTATTATATTTATTACACATTGAAAAAAATTGAACCAATTTTCATCATTATTGATATGGTTAGATGAGAACCTTATTATTTCTCAGTATTAATTATTTATTTTACATGAAATGTTTTAAAACAGTTCTTAGTATTGTTAAGACAGGTATGCATTGGGGTGTATCCAGAGCCGGATTATACCTTTCGTAGGCCCTAGGTATAGCCGTTCTTGGGCCCTCCCCTCCTCCCCCCCCTGAATTTCGTAGGCCTTAGGCACGTGCCTAGTGTGTCTATAGGTTAATCCGGCCCTGGGTGCATCAATTGAGTTGTAATTAACTTTAGATTCCATTGATATATCACCTAGAACATTNTCGCTCTCCCTATAACTGTAAAGAGCATATTTTCCAGTTTTTCATATTTTTTGAGGATCCAGATGCCAAATCCATCAAAAAGAGAGCGAAAAGAGATACGTAATTTTCAGAGACAGTATGTTTTTGTGTCTGCCAGCACAAATTAATTAGCACATTTAAGTTTAAAAATTTGATTCCTTATAATTGCCCCCCCCCCAACCTGATTACTAGGTCAAAAGTTATTAAGATGATTCGGTTTTTATTTTGCACTCGATACAACCTTAAATCAACCTGTATTCAACAAAATCCTTTTGAATCAGAGCAAAATTGTGATTTAGATAGTTAATCATACTAGGTTAAACTCAAATGGATTTAGAGGCCATGAAAAAATATGAGACTTCTGAGTAATTATTTGTAACTTGATTTGATAGCTAAGTCCAGAGATTATGTCTTCATGCCTGTTCTTCAAGGAGCTATTTTTATTTTTGCATGAGTTATTCCTTTATCAATCATTGTCTTTTTTTTAAACTATTTCAATATTTTGGACAATATTTAATTATTTCATATATTCAATATTTAACTATTTGAACACACAGAGTTAAAATCGATATAATCTCATAAAGAAAAAAAATATATGTCAATATTTAATCAAATAAATAGCCAAAATACGTTATGTCACACACGAAAAATTGTTATTAGACATTTCATTAGTTGATTGTTTCAAATGACTATAATTCAACTGTGATTTGAGTAAATATAAAATGTAAAATTGGTTAAAAGCGTAAATCTTGTTATCAATAAAAATAAATTGCCTAAAACATCCAGCTTGCTCCTACTATATCTCACAAATGCTGCATTAATAGATAGGATTACGAATTTATCAACAAAAAAATTCTAGTTTTTGGAGGCATGTTATTGAGCCTATTCATTACTTTTACTTACCAGTACTAGGATTTAAACATAATAGTTCACTAGAGTGACCTAAATTAGTCACAAAGTGTACTCTCTCTGAAAAAACATACATTTTTATTGACGAGTATAGACTTTTAATCCTCAAATTATAAGGGGCAAATTTTGGTCTCTATAGTTTAATCAGGTGCGAGATTGGATTTTGGACTTTTTAACGTTAATTTCGCATTTTGTGCATTTTAACATATTTTTATAAAAAATCTAGAATACAGCTTTAAAATTTGTTATCTAAAAATAATTCCTTGAAAAAATAATTTTAATTTGCCTCTTTTTGTTCTATTTATTAATAGTAAAAAAAACTGATTTATAAGGAATATACATTTTTATATTAATTTAAAGTTTGTGGTTTGAAACGACAAAATAGAAAATTTGAATTAAGAATTGAATAATCAAAATATCTCGAGAAATCAAGTTTTAACTACACCACTAATTTAAAATTTGACTAAGTGTACGTTTTCTTTTGAAGAATTTGTATTTTCTATCCTCGGCACATGAGGCGTTGCCTCAGTCTTTTAAAAAAAAGTCCAAATAGTTCTGGCAGGAGAAAAATGAAATAATTCTCCTATCGACCAATTTATATCTCTATAATTAAAAAACTAAAAAATACTCATAATAATATAACTAAATATTTGTAAAAAATTATTATTTTCGCATATATTTTAATTTTAATAATAGACCGAAATTTTCTGAATTATAAGCTTGAATAATTTTTAACTGTATATTTTTAAATGTCTAAATCCAAAATTGCAATGGAATCGGTTAAATAGTTTCTGAATATTTCAAATTAAAAATACGGCATATTTAATACTATCGAACGTAAAAAAGTTATATAAACGGTAAGGAGCTCAAACTCTTGATCGCTCTCCCTATAACTGTAAAGAGCATATTTTCCAGTTTTTCATATTTTTTGAGGATCCAGATGCCAAATCCATCAAAAAGAGAGCGAAAAGAGATACGTAATTTTCAGAGACAGTATGTTTTTGTGTCTGCCAGCACAAATTAATTAGCACATTTAAGTTTAAAAATTTGATTCCTTATAATTGCCCCCCCCCCAACCTGATTACTAGGTCAAAAGTTATTAAGATGATTCGGTTTTTATTTTGCACTCGTGGTATAAAATAACAAATTTTGACGAATGAATTACTTTTATGACTATTTAGTATGTGACAGATACTCATGATTGTTAAATTTTGTCCATTTTAGTTCAGCTTCCTCCATTCAAATTAAGTAAGAAATATTTATGATCATTAGGTTACTATAGCAACAAAGTATTAGTTGTATTTCAGCGTATAGAACTTCAAAAGATGCTGTTTATTCGCTAATTATAATTAATTATGCTGATTTCTCATCGCTTTCTTTTATGCATTGCATTTATTATTGTTTTTCTTTCATATTTCTTTGAATAGTTTTGGAAATTAAAATTTGAAGTATTTTCTCGGTGTCTCTATGTACTCGTAATAATTTTTTAGTTTTAACTGACTATTCCATCTTTTTATAGTAATATAAAGTAGTTTTTGTAAAATTTATTAGTTTAAAAAGTAATGAAATTAATTTTTCATAAATTATTTATGCATTATTAAGTACAAAAAGTAGCGTTTGTAATTTTTAGTTTGTAAATAAAATTTGTTCTCTGAATTAAACTTGAAAGTTTTGTATTAAATTATTCTTCAACGATAAATTTAAAGATATTTACTCTTACATGGTTATTTTAAAGCTTGTTCTTCAAACATTTCACACTATGTTAAGAATTCTAAACATATTTTAAGAGTTACTGAAACTCCTGAATACATTTCTATTTAATATGCAATATAATTACTATTATAAGGGAATATTTTGCTTGCAACGATCTAAATTGTCAAAATAATAATAAATCTATTCTTATGCTATTCATAATGTGAAATATACTATTATATTATATAATATACTATTATTTATAAATGATCTCTCTCTGAATCTTAATAACAGTTGCGCATGACAGTGTATTTTTTCATTATTTGAATTGTGAAGAGATAAAATGTTGTTGCTATTTGTTTTTATCTTAATTTGAAATTTATTTTCCGGATTTCACCTCACGAATATTTTTTTAAAAATAGATATTCACAAAAAACTCAACAATACGTTTACATCTTTAAAAGGTGTTTCGATTTCAAATAGATATTTTTGATAAAATTATTTTTTGTTATAAAATAACATAAAAATTTAAATGCCACATNAGAAAAAAAAATTCCAAGAAAGTTTAAAAAACAATTGCACTTAAATATTGCTCTATTATTTTAAGTTTTTAATTATCGTTAATTTTTTTAGGCTAAAGATATACAAGATTTATGCTATCAATTTATCTTTATCCTCATTTATTCTTAATTTATCGTTAATTTTTTAGGCTAAAGATATACAAGGTTTATGTTATCAATTTATTTTTATCCTCATTTATTCTTAATTTATCGTTAATTTTTTTAGGTTAAAGATATACAAGGTTTATGTTTTCAATTTATCTTTATCCTTATTGATTCTTAATTTATCATTAATTGTTTTAGGCTAAAGATATAAAAGTTTTATGTTATCAATTTATCTTTATCCTAATTTATTCTTAATTTATTGTTAATTTTTTAAGCTAAAGATATACGAGACATTTATGTTATCAATTTATCTTTATCCTCATTTATTCTTAATTTTGGTTCAATGAAAATAATATGTAATGTATTACAACAAATAAAACTTTCATCAATTTTTTTTGTATATTTTTTACGTTAACTTTATTTTATTTTCATGTTAACAATATAGACATAATTCACGAAGATAATGTTAAAGATGTTTAATATTACGTTACAACACGATATATAATATTCCGAGAAAACTAAGCATTAAAATAATAGCGTTAAATATATACAAGATAGTTATGTTATCAATATATCTTTATCCTCACATTTATTCTTTATTTTGGTTCAATGAAAATAATATGCAATGTACAAGTATTACAACAAATGAAAATTGCCTCAATTTTTTTTTGTATATTTCTTTTTACGTTAACTTTATTTTGTTTTCATGTTAACAATATAGAAGGTATTCAGGAAGATAACAAGGTTAAAGATGTATAATATTATATTACAACACGATATATAATATTATGACGAAACTAAAACTAGCATTAAAATTTTATTTCATTCTTTTTTTGTGTTATCTTTATTTTTTTTATTTGAAATATACAAAGCGTTTAACAAGGTTAGCAATATACGATATATTGCAACAAAAGAAACTTGTCCTAAAATTTTGTAGTATCATTCTTTTGTTATCTTAATTTTAATTTCATATTATCAATATACGTACATTTCTGGTCTTAATTTCTTTCGGAAATCTAATAGGTTTTGATATTTTAAAACACGCTTTCTTCAGTAGTGATTTGTCAGATTTCGATTACATTTCTGATTTTAACTCGCCTGAATATCAATTTGTGCGACAGGGTAGCTATATAAATTTTTTGACAAGAAATCTAAAATAAAATATTTATGGCAGTGATGAAAGAACTCTCCATACATTATGTGAAATCCAAAATGGCATTTGCTTAAAATATATAACCAAAAAACTTAAGTAAAATATTATATAAATATGAGTACTATTGAGAGGTAGTATGAAATGGTATTAAAAGCATGAAGAATTTAATCATAGTTTGTTCATTACAAATCTTTTTAATTTTGTTCTATTTCAGTATTTCATCGAAAACTAATTTTATTTTTCAAATAGAAATTACATAAGTAATCACTAGTAAATAAATAGAAAATTAAATATTTATATATTGAATTTTTATATTTTTGTTAGTCATCATAATTATAAAAATTTTTTGTAAATTTCAGCTAATCAATAGTAAACTAAAATTTAATGTATAATTTTTTTTGTAAAATTTATTTAAGAAGCAAGAAAAAAAATTAAGCGGATTAAATAATTAGTGTTGAAAAATGCAGCAATTATTTTTATTGTTAACCATATATGACGTACTTGTCTTTCGCCTAAATGCCTTCCAAAAGATTTATGAACCCTTTATGACAAAAGTACGAATAAATCTTTTTTTAATTTTGTCTATTTCCTTATTTCATTGAAAGCTAATTTTATTATTCAAGTGGAAATAGCTTCAAAAGTATTGATTAGTAATTAAATACAAAATTAAATATTTATACATTGAATTTTTATTTTTTTGTATGTCATCATAATTATAGCATTTTTTTGTAAATTTCAGCTTATCGATAGTAAACTAAAATTTAATATATATATTTTTTTTTGTAAAATTTAGTTAAGAAACAGGAAAGTAAAAATTAAACGGATGAAACAATTAGAATTTAAAAATGCAGCAATTCTTTTTATTAACCTTATATGACGTACTTGTCTTTCGTCTAAATGCCGGCCAAAAGATTTATGGATTATAAATAACAAAAGTACGTTCCATTTGATGTTGAGAACTATAGGATTCTAACAATAACTCTCACGAGAAAGATAGAACTGAAAAAAAAGCTAATTTAGTATTGATTTATTGTTCTTTAGTATATTTATCAAATGTCATACTGTGGAAAGGATTTCATTAACTTGTCAAAAGAGCAGTATTTTATTGATAGAACATTTTTACAAGTCACTTGTCACAAAAATATGAGTAAAATGTCATTAAAATTGGTAGATAATATTTATTATTGTCATACTGAATGCATATTAATTTGTTTGTAAGACGTAAAATATATAGAAATTTAGTTCTAAGTATGGTAATATTTTAGAGTGGGATGCATGATAGTTTTATGTTAATATTTTACTTTGAAACAGAAATTTTATTTTTATTATTTTTAGCTATGATGAAACTTTTTAGGAATGACAAAAATAGAATGATAGGTATATGATTCATATTAGTATATGAATCATATACCTATACTCGCGATTTAAAGCAACAAAACAAGCCGAATGACTGTATGATGGTCGCGAAGTTGGTATCATGAAAAGAAGATTCCGGATTCGAATCCAGTTTCGGGCATATGTGTAATTTATTTCTCTGTTATATCTATTCCTGTGTTGTTTGGGTGACTTTGTGTATGACAGGAAAGTATGTTTCATGAAATTTGTGCATTCACTTTTTACAGTGTCCTGAGTTTCGGACATTAAATCAAAAATACTTTTAAAAAAATTATTTTCATTTTAAATTTTTGAAATCCAAGCAAAAATTTGAAACCCACAAAAAATAATAAAAATGATACGTTTTTTTTTAAAAAAAAAAAGGAGTAGGAAAGAAAAACCGCTCATTTTTTTATATCATTTATTATATTTCAACCGTTCATTACGATTTGCATTCAAGGAGATTCCGAATTGTGCAACCGGGTTATCACCATTTAAATTAATGTATGGAAAATAAAGGATGGGAATGCTTGCAGAAATAAAATCTTCATTCTTCGACGAAATTCCACAATCCACAAATATTGAAGAAAAGTGTGATTGAGCATTTCTGGAAATTAAAAAGAAATTTATAAAAAGCTGTAGAGCAGGTGAACTTAGTAGCTGAAGTGGGATAACTGCAAGTGACGTAGTATGGGTATCTCGATTATGATTGGTTGTTGAAACGAGGCATTTGTTTACGTTAACATTTGTTTTTTCCGTTCTATTTCGAGTAAGACAAGCCTGCCAAATATCAATTCTCTTTAGTGACAGAATCTATATTCTTTCAAAAAGATTTTTTCGCAAAGATGTCAATTCATTCTCCATATATTTCTAATTTTAACACAAACCTAGAAGTCATGAAACATGAGCAAACTAATTATTCCTCGAAGCTGCCAGGTACACAAAACATTAATATATCAAGATTACAATAAAATTCATCAACAAATAATAAATCTAAGCTAAATAAAAGTTGGTAGACTAGAAAAAATTTTATTTCAACAAGTTCGAGGAACGATACGACATTATATTTGATTAATTTCATGTTAATTAACATTCTAACTTATATGAAGAAACTTAAATCAACTTCAACACTCAATTTTTCTTACAAATATCAGCAGACGCTGACGTTATAGTGTGAGCATCTGAGTTGTTCTTCTGCTTGAAGTGCAAGTACCCAATTAAGCAAAATGCTTACTCAAAATATGCAAAAAGGCTCGCAATACTCTAAATATACACCGAAGAGCCATTACATTATGACCACCCTCCATCTATAACAATGGGCTCGCCCAGGTTTTCATGGTTTCTCGCCCTGGAACAATGTTTTCATGGTGCACATTAGAACCCACAATCCTCATAGAACAATCCCTGACGTCTGTAAGCTACTTGAACATAGTTGCAGACCAGGTTCACCCATTCATGGCAACAGTTTTTCCTGCGGGGGGTGGTGTTTACCAACAGGATAATGCACCATGTCATAAGGGTCGAATCGTCATGGATTGGTTCGAGAAACATTCCAGCGACTTTCAAGTCATGTCTGGGCCCCCAAATTCACCTGACCTTAATACAATAGAACATTTGTGGTCCTACTTGGAAAACCAAATTCGTGTTGCCACGCTACCCCCTCGCAATGTGAGGGAATTGCGGGACCAGATGGTTAGAGCTTGGTACCAGATACCTCAGACTACCTATCAGCACCCAGTGGAATCAATGTCACGACGGGCGCTAGCAGTTTTGAGGGCTAAAGGTGGTCCTACATGTTATTATCAGGGTGGTCATAATGTAATGGCTCTTCGGTGTATATAAAGTAAAAGTGACCAAGTATATTTACTAATACTTGATTCTTGTTACAAAATTTATCCGAGATGGACGGGACCTGCGGAAGAAGGCTGAAGATTGCTTGAGAGAGACTATATCACAAACATTGAATCATTTTAATTTGATGTAAAACAAAGCAATTAAGACATTATCTACCTTCTTAAATTTTTTTCAAGCAAATTCCGATTTTTTTTACTGTTTATTGTTTTTCCGAGTTGAGTTGTATGAAAAATTTAATCAGTCGCTTTGAGAATACATAGAAAAATTTTGGTGTAATATCTCTCCGAATTCGGTGTTGAAAAACTCGAAAAATTGTAGGTTATTTCAAGTTAGTACCGAAATGAGCGTTCGTACACGCTTTAAAGGATGTAATTGAATTTAAGCTCCAATGAATGAAAATTCTTACAGCAAAATAAGATGCACTGTCTTATAAAGACTTCGGAAAACACTAACGTTGGCGCACTTTGGGTATCGCTAATTTACATACAGTAAGAGTTGGCGCGATTTTGTTGTTTTCTCTCACATTACTTTGCAATATCTGAAAGTTCACAGTTAAAATATATATGTATGTTATTAATTGTGTAATAGGGATACTTATTTTAGTTTTAAAGTATATCTGAATTGTATTGAATAATTTTAAAATATTTAATTACTATCCATTCCGGTATTGTTAAGCCTAGTTTGAATCCATATTAACATTCTTTCTGTTTTGTGTGTATGTTTGATTAACAAAATTATTTTATTTTAACAAATATTGTATATTAGATTCCTAAATTTATGATTCTTGCCTTATATTGCACTGTAAAAATAAATTTACTGTTTCTTATGGGCATCAAATCTTACTATAATCATAAATCTTTGTGTCGCTGAATAACAAATATAGTGGCTGCTACCGAATTTACAGCAAGTAGTGTAAAAGAATGTTCTAGGTATTTCACTGCACTGTTAGAAATGTATCTCTTAAAAATGGTTAAATAGCAGTTTATTTTTTACCATATTCAACCAAAACAGTCAAATAACTGTAAAAAAGATGATTTTCAAATTGTTAAGCGTGAGAAAAAGCGTTTATTGATAGTTTTCCCCTAATACTGTTTAACAACCAGAATTCTTTCCCTGCCAACTAGGCCTGACATATGAAACCATTTTGTTTCATGCTGTCGTTTACATTCTGTAGCTGATAGGGCCAAACGGTCAATTCGATCTCATGAACGGCTGAACGAGGGTTCAAATCCCTGCATTCATACCACAATATTTTTTCCATTCCTTCAATACATGAAGAGTTTCCAGTATGCACTTTACAATCGTTGACCCTAGACTATTAGACTATGGAACTATCATTCACTTTTAAATGGCACAGCAGCCACGCATCTCCAATGTCCGTTAAGTCTTAATTTTTATGGTTTAGAAACTATGCTAGTTGTAAATGGTTACAATAGAGTGCAGTTTTGTATTCATGGCCTTTTCACCGCACCATTTGTTTTTTTTAAACCGTAAAGGTAAAAAAATATTTCTAACCATAAACTGTATAGTTAATCGGATGGAAAGACTGCTGCCGGTTATTTTACAGTAATTTCTGAATAAAAATTCTAACAGTGTACACCAAGAAGAATCCTTGGGTCTTGGTGTAGTAGAACGCCACTTTTGTGTAAAATACTTGACCCCATTTTTGGTGTTCGGATATCCTAAAATTTTTACAGTGTAGCTGACTTAATAAAACTCAACTATAACTTAGTCTGAAGTACAACAGATAGATAAAAAGCAAAGATATTTTGGGATCATAGATCTCTTTTAACCTAGGGAAGGAAAATTCTTGACGACCATTTTAAAGTACATGTTTATAACTGTAGTGTTTTATGCATATACTCAGAAATTATATGACAAATTTTGAAAAAAATTTCGATTCTATTAATGAGGTCTGGGTTATTCTAAAAGGTGTTTTTCTAAAGAGCTTTTTTCATACTCTTAGACATGATAATGTTACGAAATTTTTCCCTAATTGGGTGCTTGCAACTAATCACATGGTTATGTCTAACAGGATGTTGAGCATGATGTGTTAGAATTACAGCTTTTAAGTCGTTAAACCAATTTTTGGGTAAGATTCAATGGGATATCTGCCAGCGACGCCACGCGTGTGTGTTTAACCTGATTGGCTGAAAAACACGTGACATAGCTTGCAAGTATCCAATTGGAATGTTTCCATTGTAAATTTGGTTCTAAACGTAATTTTTTTAAACTTATTTCAGAATTAAATTCATGAGAGAAGAAATCTCAATAATTAAGAATTCAGACAGTTGCTTAAGCGTAGTCATGATTTTTCTCAAACTATTTGTTAAACTCTCAATTTTGGAGCTTTTCTAAAAATAGTGTTCTTATTTTTTTGAAAACAAGGCTATAAATGCCATTTGAAAAAGGTGAAAACTTATTTTATCCAAAACTACGATATTACAAAATGCAATAGATCTTCATTGTTATTTCACTTCTTCATACGTACTACAACCCAGTACAAGTGAAACCTTACTCAGTTTGCTTCTTTTGAGTTTTCTCCTACATTCCAATGGTTAATTAGTAAGATTCTTATAACGCAACAAAGGTTATCATTTTTCTTAATTATTAACGTTTAATTATTAAAACTATGTTTAAAACCATGTTTTCGCATATGTTTTTAAATGTTTTCAACTATGTAAAGTAAAAATAAAAATAGAATAGTGTTCTGAAAACTTTACATTAGTGTTTAGTTTTAAATCTCTTCATTTACCCCTATAATTATATGACGGAAAAATAATCATTTTCAGACTATATTAAGCGTCCCCGAAAAAAAATAGAATATAAATTCAAGTAAAATAGAATTTGTTCAAGTCGTCTGAATTAAAATATTTATTTTCCTCCTATTTAAATCTTTTTATGATTAAGTATAGTAATTAAAAAAATTCGGAAACTAGATGTTATATTAATTGTTGCGGACTAATGATTTAATGCCATTTCTCTTCAGAAAGTAGCAAATTATAAATATTACAAATAATACATTTTGGAAAAAAAATCGAAAAAATTATTCTGCATTGAAAAGACTTTTTATGTAGCTGGAATTTCAAAATCAAACAACCATCGCAATTATCTTCAAGTTAATGCCAAATCTTTGAAAAAGAGCCAGACGTATTATAATTAATTATTTTTTAAATTTACGAAAGAAAAATTCGTTTATTGACAAAACCTTGTTTTAAGAATCCGACCAGTTCAGTTCATTTGGAAGGAAAAGTAGAATTAAAAAAATAATGATATACTTTGTGTTTCAAAATTTAACTTTAGAAAAAAAATTTAAATGTTTTTTTTTTATTTCTTATAATATGTAATAATTTCGAATAATTATAAAGGGCTTAATGATGTATTCTATTGACGTTTCTATTACGTTTGAAATATTTAAAATTAAATATTTCAAATCAATTTTAATGCTTTCTGAAAACACACATAAGAATGACTTCTATAATTATCTGATAGCAATAAAATAAACTTTAAAATAAAAATAAATAAATTTTTATTGTACTAGATTTTTCCTTCATTATTGACTTTCATTTTTTATTTAAAATGTTTTAATTTGAGTTCAATGTGCAGAGTGCTAAATAAAAAACGGAATATTCAAAATAACTTTTGATCAAATGATCAGATTTTCATATACCAGAACTCAAACTTTATGGTCCCAGAGCATGACTTCAAATATGCTAATTAATTAGTGCATATATTATAAGTTACGAAATCAGAAAAAAAGTACTATCTCAAGATAAACCTTCAAAATTTGGGGATAGGCACAATTATTCTGCAAAATATGGTTCCTATAATATTCAGTGAATTGGTTGAAAATTTGTACCCATTAATGATAATTTTACTTCTTGCGAATTTCACCATATCTCAAGAACGCTTTGAACGAATCGAAAGCATTTTGACCATAATTATAAAATTCGTTTTTCCAAAGATGTAAAAAATTATTTTAAATAACTATTAATTATTTTCGAATATTTTATATAATAATGGTAGAAAATTTGAATTGCTGAAACTGAAGTCTTAGTGGAAAACGGTGGAATAGTTACCAAGTTCTCAAATTTCATTAAAGTCGTATATTTTTAAATTTGATTTTTAATCATTGAATTCTCTTATATCTCCTGCACTAATTGAAATATTTGATTTCGAATCCTCGAACCATTAAGTTTAAATCCTGGTAATAATTTTTCCTATTATTGGATCAAAAGTTTTTCAGGGAATTCCATTTATTTAAAATTTATTTGCCTTTTTTTTTCTTTTTTTTTTTGATAAATTTCTTTATACTAGCAAACGATTAAAAAACTGAAATTCTAAGGTGCATAGCAAATAACAATCTGGAAAACTCTTGATCGTATAACTCCGATTCTATAATCAACATTTGTGTTACTCTTAGTTTTATTGGCCCAATTAATAAGTATAAAACTATTGAAAACCAATACAACCTATATTTATTTTATTAAACATGGAATGGTAAAAGTGAATATTAATGAAGACTTGTGGAACGATCCGAAATAGTTTTTAAAGGAGGTTTCAAGGAGGGGGGAGGGGTCAAATATAGCGAGCAATAGGTGAAGCCTCCGATTATCTCTAAAATTCTCATAATTTGCCCACAAAATAGTCGGTTATACGCTATGTATGAATAAAGCTTAACGACATGAATGAAACACAATTTTACCATTTGTGTTCCTTTATTTGTGCTTCCTTGTTTATTTTTATGACATTATTTATGCTTTATTTTCTTTTCATTTTATGCCATTATGTGTCCTTCATTACCCATTTTCATGACATTACTTTTGCTTCAATTATCCACTTCAGCTTCATTATTCGGGCTTCATATGTTCATTTTTGTAGCATTATTTGTGCGTCATTGTCTGTTTTCGTGTCAATATTTACACTTTATTACTCCAGTTTTGTATTATTATTTGTGCTTCATTGTCTATTTTAGTGGCATTATTTATGCTTTATTTGTCCACTTTATGCCATTACGTAATGTTCATTACCCATTTTCGTGACATTACTTTTGTTTGATTTATTCACGTTACCGTCATTAGTTATTCGTGCTTTAAATGTCAATTTTTGTACCATTATTTGTGACATTATTTATGCTTTATTGTCCCTTATTTTAGCATTATTTTCCCTTTATATTTTTATTCTTGCGTCATCACTTGTGCTTCATTGTTCATTTCTGTGCATTATTTGTGCTTCATTGTCCATTTCTGTGCCATTATTTATGCTTCAATGTCCGTTTTCGTTTCATTATTTATGCTTTATTTGAAAATTCTCGTGCCATTTTTTGAACTTCATTTGTTTTTTTCCGTGCCATAATTTGTGCTTAATATGACCGTTTTGTCTATTAATTGTGCTTCATTGGCTATGTTTTATACGTCCCTTTTTTGTTCTATTATTAGTGCTTTCTTATTAAATAAATAAAAAAGAACAGATTTGCGACATAAGCTTATATAATCACTATGCGATATTAGCTTATACATGCACTTTATATATTCATATTTTCACTTCATACACTTTGGTTAGAATCATTCTATGATTTGATTTAAAAAACACTTTCTTCAAAATCCTTTCATTTTTATTATAAGAAATACTTTTTATTAATTTAAGAAAATATATATTATCAGAATAATTAGAGTCAAACATTAATGTACCATGTTCTAAAAAAAGAGAAAATTCTATGTAAGACTTACAAAAATAGAATCGCCCTAACCTGGTAATAAGAAAATGTAGCAAAGAATAAATTACCAACATTATAAATATAATGCAACAATCTTATAAATAACTTATATTTGCAAAAAAGGTTTATCTGATCTAACAAGTTAAAAATACTATAAAGCAAAAAATTTTACAAAACTCTTACGAAGTTATACTTCGTATAATCGAGTACCTTAATTTAATTAAACATAATTATACTAATAAATATACAAACAAAGACGCTGAAAATATTAATATAAGTTACGTATAAGGTTTATTAAGTAAGTAAATAAGTGACTTTCTAATATCCAATTAGTCTTTAGGAACTCAAGAAGCTTTCGATGAAGAACATCAATTATCCTTGCTAAAAATAAGTAGTAAAAAAATATAGGTATTATGTATGGAGAAACTATTCAATTATGTATTGCAAATACTAATGGAAAAGAAAGTGCTATGCATTCTTTAAAAAATCTCGCCAAATTAAAAAATCGTAAAGATTACCACAAACGCCGACGCAGTTTTGGGTGTTTAGCGTTACGATACATTTTGTTGAACAAAAACTATGAAACTTAGGAATTTGATATTACGAAAGTGTCTAAATAATGCAACCGGAACACAATGAAATAAAAAAAAAACATTAGAATATTAGTTCGAGAATTATGATATTAACTGTTTAACTTCTAGGAATAAACACCATGTTAGGCGCTTTATAGGCTGCAGGAACGCAACTATTGAGTTGAAATTTGACATGCTGAAAGAGGCCTGTTTGTTTATAATAGTAAGAAAGAAAAAAAAAAATTCGGAAATTCAATTTGTTTGAAGGTTTTATGCAATTTTAAATGCTTTTTTGCGAATTTTTTCTCCTTTTTTTTCTTTAGCCCCCTAAAAAAATATGCCAAAAACTACCATAATATGATAAAATTTACCGTTTCGCCTGACGTTATGGGAGCAACAAAAAGTTAGGTAATATTTAAAGACGCGCCTCAGTAATGACTTTTGGTAAATTTGACAATAAAATTTGGTTTCGTATTATGTAGTAAAATTTGGTAATTTTATAATGATACCTTAGAACGTGGCATAAAAGCATGTAATAGGTTAAATTTACAATTACTTTTCAGTTTTACGTATTTTTACTAAATGTGTGATAATAAGAACTATAATTTTGAAAATTAGAAAGTCATATAAACAGAAAAATTACCAAATTAATGGCTTAAACATCATGTGTTTTTGTTTTATTTCTAGACTTTTTTTTACCAAAAATGTCATGGCAAATGTTATTACCATAAAAGTGCAGAAATTTAACCAGAATTTTTTTTCCATGCGTTGCATTACATTTTGAGGTGATATACTCTGTAGAAAATGTACAATGAATTCGATTAAATAAAGAAAAACAGAAGATTCGATTAAGTATCGTTAAGTATGGTTAAGTATCATCTGTTTAACTTATACGGAAAAAACTTTGTTTGACGATCCAGTTGAAATTCGACACCATGAAAGAATCAATAACAAACTTTACATGAGTTTTTTTTTTTTCCGAAATAGCAATTCATTTGAAAATTATTTTAAGTTTAAAAGTAACAAAAAATGAATAAATAAAAGAAATAAAATAAAACAATCAGATGTTACCAAATATAAATCCGAACAATTATATCGTTTTTTTAAGCATTAGTTAAAAACAGTAATAAAAACCGTTTGCCATATGAGCTGTTTGTCAATATAAGATTATACTTAAAAGGTAAAATTACTTCTTATTGTATCACATATTCTATATTCCTAAGTTTAGAATTTTTATTTCAAGTACAGTACAAGATTATTTTTTAAATTCTAGTAATCGTCCATTTTATTACAATTAATATAATTAACAAAATTTTCTTGTATAAAATTATGATAAATATATATTTTTAAATATAATAATAAGATTTTTTAAAAAGAGAAAAATTAACAAATTTAAGGGAACAAAAAGGAAAGAACAATGAAAGGTCAGTAAGGGGATTGGCGAACGAAACATCTTAGTGTAACAAACGAGAATGAAACGTTCATGGTTGACAAATAATGCTTCATTATTTCTCAGAAATTAATGAAGTACTATATTTACCCATTGTTATTCAGACGTAAAGAATCCCTCGCCATTCGTTTGCATTTTGTACGTAAATAGATCTTAAAAGATACGGAATTGTTTGTAAGTATTTTTGTACAGACTTAGGCTTAATTTTAAAGTTATGATTCGCTTATAAAACTTTTAAATGGCTGTAAAAAGCTACTTTAATTTAAGCATGTTTTTCATTTCTGTGATTATGCAAGAAAAAACATACTTCCAAACTGTACTTTTTATAATTTTTATGAAAAAAAGTTCCTCAACAAAAATCGACATAATATGCTATGGGTACCTGCAAGCGACGTCACGAGGTGATGTTGAATCTGATTGGCTGCTGAATTCTGGATTTTGCGTCTATGCCACGAATTAGCTGCTAATTTGGGGCAAAAACAAATCACTTGCGTATAATAAACAAACCACATGTGTGACGTCACTAGCAGTCACCCAATTAAATCTTATCCGAGAATTGCGTTATCATGATAATAAACCAAGCCTAATAGCTGTAACATTACAATCTCATCTAATTTTCTGCTTAATCACAACCAGTTGATTTCCCAGCTCTTTTTTTCGAGTGGCAATTTAAATAAGTTAAATAAATAATTTCCCAACTTTGATAAAAAAAATTTATTTCAATTTTTACCAAATGGAATCTCGTCACTTTTTGGACGTAAACTCAATGAGTATTTTCAAACTTTTTCCCTAAAACTTATATGTTCACAATTTATAATTTCAAAACCAAATAGAAGCAAGCAAATGTTGTTTTCAATGTTTTCAGCTCTTAATTCGTAACTGTAGATTAACTTCTAGTAGCCATTCGTGGCTTCTTCTTATTCATAAGCAGCCTTCTTATAGTAGAGGTCTTAGTTATGCTAAGCAGTTATTTCTTTTCGAATTTCTTTCAACTAGATAAATAAATAAAAAACAGTTTTAAACTATCCCTTAGGAAAATTTGCCATAGGTTTGCCATAAAAAATGCCATAGGATATTCCTATGGGGTTTTGCCTATGGCAAAATTTTGCCATACGTATATGGCAAAAGTGTATGTCAAAATTTTACCACAGGCAAAACCCCATAGGAATATCCTATGGCAAATTTTTGCCATACATGTATGGCAAAATTTTGCCATAGGCAAAACCCNCAAAGTGTGGTACGCGTACCCCCAAGGGTACGGGAACAGTTTAGTGGGGGTACGCTTTTTTATGCGAAATATCTTGCAACAAACGAAAATTTCAAAAATTTTTATTTAAAAATAAAGTTGGCCATGAAAATTAACGATTACGTATTTTTCTATTGGCTTTTGCAGAATTAACAGTTAATAATTACTGATATCAGCAGCCAGTTGTGATTTTTAACTTCAGTTCAACTTTTTTATACTAAGAAATACATTCATTTTTTTATTAGTGGCACACAGCGTTACGAAAAATTTAGAAAGGGTACGCAAAAGTCATAAGTTTGGGAAACACTGAACTAGATAAATAAATAAAAAACAGTTTTGAACTATATATACCACATTTACATTATGAATCATCTATACTTCACAACAGACGTATAACTCAAATATTTCCACAGTTATTAAACTTTTTTGAGAAAAAAAAACTGCTATTTTTTCATTCTCATATAAATATTTCCACTTAGATGAAAATCATCAAACATAATGAATAATAATTAATTTTCACAAAATCTTATGAGCCCAGATAATGCAGCAGTTGAATAACTTATTAAAATGTTTTAAAAAATCGATCCGAACCGCCTTTCATTTTCATAAAATTGTGAATTTTCTACATATTGATATTTTGCGCCATTTTCAAAGTACGCATAGAGGGCACAGTCTAACGGTGGGATAAACTTGACTTTACAGCAATGAATAACTTTTACAAACTCACAGCAGCTATGAAAATAGCATAATATTCGCAAAAAGCGTTATTTCATGTGACGTCATCATATCATATACCAAAAAAATTTTGTGGCGCCATCTATGAACAAAATTATTTTCTGCAAATGAAATGAAAAATGTTGAAATAAGCTTAGAAATTTGTCATTTATTTACAAATGTTGTTTTTCCAATATTATAGAACTCTACTATTTTTCAATGATTTAAAATTTGTGTCATGCATTTAAAAGATTTAAAAAAATCAGAAACGAAAATGTCATTTTTGTGCTACTTGAACACTACCAGAATTTTAACTGTCAGTAACAACAGTGTTGGTATATTTTTCTCTAACATATTGCTATTAACAAACCATTTTCGATAAAAGTAATGATTTATTTTATGAAGTCGTTAAATAAAGAGCAAATATTTTGCTTGTAAAAGTTTTTTTTTCTGCTCTTTCACTTGGTAATTTTTACAGAAATAATTTATAATTAACAATAGAAACACAGTTAACAAAGGCATAAATTATTAATTAATGCGAAAAAATTCTTGTCATTCATCAAATATTTTTAAAAGAAACACGCTTAAATAACTTTCACGAATTATAAGTAATGGATGGAAATATTCTCTGCAATCATTTAAGAAATTCACATGCACATAAAAAATCACTAACAATCCTAGTTTCCCTCGTAAACAGTTCTTCCTTTTTCCCAAAACAGTTTTTTTTTATCTATTTTTCTTTCTTATCATAAAACTTTCTTTTTAACTTTTACTTTCTACTAACAAGGTATTGACTTTATTTGCGTCCTTATTGTTAATTTTTCCGAAAGAAAGGAGAAGGAAAAACTTTGCATTTTGATTTTTAGAAACCACTTATGACAATATTTTGATGAGCATAGCTTAGTTTGTATTATACGTTTTAGTCGTATGCTCAATAAATAATTTGTATGTGGTGATAATGCAAAAACCTAATGACAATATACCCAATCAGAATATCACAAGATGGTTTTCCTATGCATTTTCATCGATATTAAAAAGATATTTTATTTTCAATTTCCGAAACGAATTATAAAATTATCTAAAAGTAACACTTCTCACCTATCCAAAACTTTTGCTTAAATTTATTTAATTTATTCAAAAAATTTTAATAATCGGATCTTCACCTTCTAAGACTCAATCTTAATGGTTCGAGAGAGGGACTATATATGCTAATTAATTAGTACAGACGATATTTTTAGTTACGAAATCAAACACAAAAACGTACTTTTTCTGACTAAACATACCTTTTTTTGACAGATTTCGGATTCTTGACCCCCAAAACATAGGGGATAGCCGCAATCCGGAAAATATGGTCCCCATTGCTTAGTCAGGAGAGCCAACCAAAGTAGGGATCCCTTAATGCTAATTTTACTTTTTGCGTATTTTGCTGTATCTCGAGATCATTTTAAGGCGAATTGAAAAAATTTTGCACCCAATTATAAAATTAATTTATCCAAAGAAAATTAGATGCATAAAATAGCCTATAGTAAGTTATTAAATAAATATATTATGTAAAATTAGTAAATATTTGCTACTTTTGCATCATTTTAAAATATGTTTTTTTGCATGCCAAAATACAAAATTTGAGCAAAATTGGTTGAATCGTTCCAGAGAACTTGAATTTAACAAAAGTCAGATATTTAAAATTTGATTTCTCAGAAACTATTCGACCAATTTTGCTCAAATTTCGTATTTTACGCTGTAAAGTTAAATAATTAAAACATTTGTATAACTTTACAATTTAAAATTTTTCGACTATTATTAAATAAAATGATAAAAAATAATAAATTTTTACTAAAAAATTTTCTTTGAATAGATTTATCTTTGGATAAGCGAATTTTATAATTGTGTGCATTCAATTCGCTTAAGTTCTCGGGATATAGCGAAATACTCAAAATGTAAAATTAGCATTTAAAAGTCCAAACTTATGAGAGCTCTCCTGACCAAACTATTGGAACCATATTTACTAGATTGTGACTGCCCTCTATAATTTGGGTGTCAATGAAATAATGTTCCTTAGCTTGATTTCATAGCTTAAAATATTGTCTGCACTAATTAATTAGCGTAATTGAGGTAACCCCCTCCTACCAATAATATTGAGTCTTAGAACATGAAGATACAATCATTAGATCAAGGTGATCCGTTCTTTTTCTTTCTTTTTTTTTACCCATTGGCAAAATGGTTGTTATTTTGTGTTTGATGGCGTGCGCCCACCTTATTTGGAAGCCATATCACACTTTTCAACTGTGTTCAAGAGTAATAGTAAACAGGGCGCATGCGTCGTCATTGCATGCGTTGCCATGGAGATCGCTGCTATTTGATAATTTTTTTAAAATTCTTTTTCTTTTCTTTTTATGTTCACCAACAGTCATTCTTAATGCATTTGCATAATAATAATTTAAAGTATTTTTATATTCTTTTATCATTAACTTATAATTACTGCCCTGACGGTGACTTTAAAATAATTGTGAATACTAAAGACGGAAAAGTATTTTGTGACGTCTTGAAACTCGTATATAGCCAGGATTTGAAAACAAATCCGACGACAACCATCAATTGAGACAGTTTTTGCAACCAATCATTTGAAATGTTGTGGCGTTCATGGGAGTCAAACCAGAAAAAAAAAACATTTGACTAATGGGTAGCCAGTAATTATAATAAAGCAATCACAATTTGTTCCTTTTTTTACACAACTTATTTTTTTCATTAAGATAAATTAAACTATGGTGTCAATAATATGGTGATTTTTTACGTTTCTCTTAAATGAATAATTATCTTTTCACCATTAACTTTCTTTTTTTTGGCGCACTATACATGGTATTTACTAAATAAAATAAATAGTTATATTCGTGATTATAAAAACTTATATTGCTTCAAAAAATATTAAAGTGGGAAAAGTTGACATGTTAAGAGCATTCGAAAAATGTCGATAAACTAAAACTTGATATTTTTTGAAGCTAATGAAGTTTTGATATTTACAAATAACTATACATTCCATTCTTTATTAAAAAGAAAAATCTCCTGATATGGTATTGAATGCTGCTGTTTCGTGCATTGCCTGTAATCTATGCATTAATGATAAATAACAACAATAAATTATTTTCTCTCTACTGTTCAATAAACATTCAAATCCACCTTTTGATTCATTGAAATCTGCATTCTACATTTTAGAAAGATAGTTTCAGAAAATTTTAGCAACTTTAAATGAAAGCTAATAACTTTCCTACTCATCTGAGAGATTTTCCAACTGTTGTGAACTTTGTATTAATTTACAAAAGGCTCAAAATATGCTTTCAGTTGTAATGAGGGTAATTATTTGCTTCAATAGTAAATCTGTAACATTAAAAGCTTCCCTGTTTGAAAAGTTTCGAGAGTTTTCAACAATCTCAGAATATATTAAAATTGCTCTCGAACATTCCTATGCTCTTAGTAAAACGTATTCAAATTTCAATCGAAATGCAAGGATTCATAAATATTAATAGTTGAAATCAAAACTTGCGTTTAATTACTTTCAAATGGCCCTTTTAATCTTTTAAATTGGTTGAAAAGAATCAGATTGAGTTTGTCGTAATTATTCTAAATGGTATTTAGAATTTACCGGGATATTCAGCATTTCTATCAATTAGTTAGATTAAATATAGAAAAGAATGCTGTATTTTGGACGGATCTAATTATTGACGCCACCTAGTGGAAGAATTTTGCACTCATTCTCAGAATATATTAAAATTTGTTTAGAACATTCCTATGCTCTTAATAGTTAATAATTAATAGTTGAAATCAAAACTTACGTATAATTACTTTCAAATGGCCCCTTTAATCTTTTAAATTGGTTGAAAAGAATCAGATTGAGTTTGCCGTAATTATTCAAAATGGTATTTAGAATTTACCGGGATATTCAGCATTTCTATCTACTAGTTAGATAAAATTTCCTGTATTTTGGACTAGTGTAATTAATGACGACATCTAGTGAAGGAATTTTGCACTCATTCTCATAATATATTAAAACTGCTCTCGAACATTTTTATGCTCTTAGTAAAACGTATTCAAATTTCAATCGAAGTAAAAGATTCATAAATATTTATAATTAAAATCAAAACTAATTAATGGCATCACCTAGTGGAAGAATTTTTCACTCAATATATGAAGTTGTAATATGTTGGAGATCGTTTTATTATATTTTATTATCGCCCTTGAACAACTGACCTACGTTGGAGACTATTTCAGTTTTTTAGGCCTGTCTCAGTGAGATTTTTGTTTATTTGTTACGCAACTATTTTAGTGACATTGATTAGAAAATTTGGTTATAATGTACTTAAATGTACTTGAATTTTAAAACAGAACTAACAGTTCCAAATTGTCATTCTCTTTTAAATAAAATACCAACATTTGAAGAAAAATTATCTTTTTTTGTTAGGAGTAACATAACTATTCTTAAAAAAGATAAAAAATAAATAATAGTGTCTGTTTTTTGCACATAGGACAAGAATCTTACATGTCGGTTGTCTCTATGATTGGTTCCCAAATATTACAAAATAAGATTTAAAGTTCAAATTTTTTCAATGTGATTTTAAAAAAGCATATTTAAATATTGTTTCACCAGCAAATATTTATATTTGAGCGATGCATAGTATTTGAATAAAAATTTTAAAAATCAATTGTTTAGTTATTTATTATCTAGCGATTATTTTTTTTAAAACCAGAATCGGTAATACAACGCCAAATGCAAACACCAATACGCAATTTACTAAGAGATTAAACTGTGTTTTGGGGCAAAGAACATAAAATTATGAAAACGTGGAATTATTACTTTTATACCTTCGGTTTGTAGAACTGAGGGTAATTTAATTTAGACCTCTTAGCTCTTAAGACAAGCGTTTTTGTAATGTTGATAAAACATTTCAGAAACGCTAAAAAAATGCAATTGCTTTTGCAGGGAAAATGATGCTTGAAGAGCAGAAAATAAAAATGATTTTACAGATTTTAAAGGTTCAAATGATATGCATTTTTTTCGGAAAAAATCATTGAATAACAATTTATTTTATTGTTAATTTACCATAAAAAATTAAAACAGTCAAATTACCACAAATAAAATGATATACAAACTGTTAACTGTAAGAAAAAACCTAAATTAATTCATTTTAAAAACAGTAAAACAATTACAATTTTATCGCACCTACTAAACGCATCTGATGAAGCCATTTAATTCCTTGCAGCTGGGTGCATGTTATAGCCGAGATGGCTAATCTGTGAATCGTATGACCAACAGAAAGAAGGTTCGATTCCTAGCCTTGACATCACAATATTTCCTCCATCACCTTCAATATATGAAGAATTTTCAGTTGCCAACACCCTCCACTTGAACCCTGAACTATTAGAATACGATACTATAAATCACGCATAGGTGGTAGCACCATAAAGCAGCGTAACAAAAATAAATCTAGTATTTGCCATCTCTTACGATATGCGAAACAACCTCATAAACTAAATGAACCACATTCCATGGTTCATTTGAAAAAGCACAATTCTACCGCAACCTATCTCCAATGGCACTTACCTAGCGAAAAGCCTACCTCCAATGCCTAGTTAAATTTCTTTTTTTCACTGATTGGGAACCATGCTAGTTGTAAATGGTTAAAAACATCACTATAGTTTTGTATTCATGATTTTTTAGCCATACTAGTAGTAAACGGTTTCAAAACCGTAAAGGTTAAAAATTTGCTTACCGTAAACTTTACGGTTAATTGACTGGACTCATTATTTTGCTGTGATTATTGGATTGCAGGTTATTTTACGGCAATTTTAAAGTAAATTCTAACTGTGCTTTGTCACTTTCATCTGTACTCTTTCAGCTTATATAATATGAAAGTCAAATACTTTTAAATATAATTTTTATTAATTTTACCGCTTTTAATATGTTAAATAAGAAATTTATATTGTTTGCTTAATAAAACGGTTCAGAAATTGATCAACATGATTTGAATAATATTTCAAAATATTCATCAGATTTATTAAAATATAAATACGAATTACAAATAATAATAAAATACAATCCATGTAGTTTCTGAAAACTTCAGAACCATTTAAAAGACTTCTATAAATTTACTATCTAGATGTTAACAATGCAATGTTTATAGAGAAACTATTTGGCCTTTATAGTAAATATTCACGAAACAAGATTTAATCGAAATTAATATTTAAACCCTTATTGAATTAAGATTTACTAGAACAGTTAGCAAACTCAATTTGTTGAAAAGAGATAGGTAGTAATAATGATTCATATGCAGTAATTATTCATAATTTATTCTTGCATATTTAACACACGTTTGTACTTTACTATATATATTCGTCACTCATTAAACTAATATACACAATTGGGAGTTGATATTTGAAATGAAACATTGTGAACATACATTATAGTTATAAGGTTTATTACTGTAAATGTAACTATTAGTTCGAAATATAAAACATTTATTTTATTTTATAACCGTCGTTGAACAGTCGCCTCAATTTTTGAGTTTACACCTACTAACGTTCAGACCTGCAGCGTTGTAATTTTGAACCCAATCCAGAAGACAAAGGAATTCTTGAATCTAGAATGGGAGAAATTTGCTCTCGTGGAGGACCTTTCAATTGAACTAACCCGCGTTTGCGTTAATGGAGAGGAAAACCATGAAACTCTCCCACAGTTAACCTGCCAGCAAGAGGTATCTAACCCATGATCCGTCTGCCATTGAGGATATTTTACGCCAGCACTGTGGTTGGTGCGAGCCGATTTACCATCGCTGGGATTCGAACTAGGTCACCTCATTTAGAGGTGAACTCAATATTCCTCGGACTCCTCTATTGTGGAAAATGAGGATAAAACAAAAGTTTTAGTTTTAAATTTCATTTAAAACACAGTAGGAATATTTGTATTAAACGCCCTTGTTTTTAAAATGTAAATTATAATATCAAACATATTGTAATGTTTATTATTATTTTATCTAATAAATTATTTTATCTAATAAATTGTTTTATCTAATAAAATTCAGGGGGTTAGTGAGCGCAGCGAGAAGTTAAAGGATTCGACAAATTGTATAAAAAGCTATAAAGAGAAGCAAAACAAAATAAATAAAAAAAAAAGTATAAAGTAAAATATTAAAAAAAAGGTCAAATACGATAGAAAAATAACTTTATTAGAGTTTAAATAATATATTTGTTAAATCAATGTCGTATTTATATAAAAGTCCATCTCAGTTTTAACCCGAGCTTTTTAAATATATAAAAATCGCAATGTATCCCACGAAAGGATATTAGAATCATTCCCGAGGGCAAAGGAACATCTCACATCCCATTTCTGAAGAGAAACGTGTAGAAACATGTAAACAACTTTACTTTACACTAAGCAAAGATTCTACTACGTGGGTGTAACTTTGGATTGTGCTTAATGGCGATAATGGAATCCTGTAAGATTTATTTCGAAAGTGGCTAGCTTAAGTGCACAACGGGTTGTGATAATTTCGAATTGCAACACATACGCTTCAAAAAATTCTCTGAAGAACAATTTCTCTCTCTCTCTCTCTCTCAAGTAAAGTCACAGAATTTGGTTATTCTCTTGAAAAACTTTCTCTGGTGTAATCATATAGAGATATAATTGGGAAATTAAATATTTTTGAATCATTTCCTGTGAGAGAAAATTTTTAAAAAAAGTTAAGCTGTTAAACACCCACTTGTACATCAAATCACGTCACTGAAATGTCTAAAAACCTGTACCTCAAGTCATATCATTTAAACATCTAAGCACCTGCTCTTGAAATCATATCACACAAATGTCGAAAAACCTTCACTTGAAATAATTTCACTTTAATATCGGAACACCTGTACCTAAAATCATATCACCTCAACCTTTAAACACCTCTACTTGAAATCATAACACTTAAAAGTTCGAATCATCTCTACCTGAAATCATATCACTTAAATATCTAAACACCTGTTCCTTTAAGTCACATCACTTAAATGTCTAATCACCAGCACCTCAAATCATATCACTTTAATATCTAAACACTTGTACATGAAATCATATCACTTGAATATCGAGGCGCCTGTACCTGAAATCACATCACTTATCTTAAAACCTGTACGTTAAATGAAATCACTTAAATATGTAATCACCTACTCTCAAAACACATTACTTACATGTTTTTTCCCCTTTTACCGGTCTGTTTGTCTTGTTTGAGTAACTATTTGTTTACTATCGCTATATCGGGGTAACAGAGATTTTCCCTATAATTATTTGAATGATTGCACTGAGAATTTTTTTCCTTGTTACTTGAGATTTTTTAGCAGATTTTAGATGCTTTCGTATCGTTTCTAATGATTTCTGCATTATAAAATTTATGGAACCACTTGATACTCAAGATTCTTGTTAAACAGTTGTTAATAAATAATTAACGTTTTTACATGTTATTTTTATTGCAGTGCCCATGCCTCAGATCCATAGAGTAAGGCAGATTTAACACTAGTATTGAAAAATCTAATTTTTGTTGAATTTGTTGTCTTTTTGTTACGCAAAGAAATAATATATAATAAAACTATTCTGAAAGGAATTATAATGTCATTAATAACTTTAAAAAATCTTGTTTTTAGGAGATTAAAACGTGAAAATCTGAATAGGTTGTCAACTTCTAATGATATTTAAAAAATTACATGCTTGAATAAAAATAAGAAAGGAATTATCATAAGAGCATATTCCAACAATTCCTTTGATTTATGATCTGCTTTCGCTTTTTATTTTTAAAAATTAAAATAAATGTTTCGAATAACTTTGAAAATTTAATCCCAATGATAGGATTTATTTTCTAGCATTTCATTTTCGAGGAAATGTCAATTGTAATTTTTTTCAGCTCCGATAAAGACTTCCAGTTTCTGTTTTCATTCTTTATTAAAGCCATCTTCTATAGTAAAGTTAATATTAATATATCTTCGTGAATTATTCTTCAAAAATATTGTGGAACTTTTTTTAACAAAAAATTTCTCTAAGATATGATTATATGTAATAAAAAATGAAAATCCGCAAAATAATATTTAACTGAGGAGAAAACAAAATAAAAAAAGAAAAAACTGTCAAAATCAAGAAAATAACTATTCAGGTCAGCGGTATTAAAAAAAGAAAACCGATTTGATTGCTGGATAAAATTTTTAAGTTTTCCTAATAATTGCTTCTCTCATATTATTTTCCTCTCACAACCTATGAGAGTTTGATCATTTTAATTTTATTTTTCCCTTAACGCCTAGTTAGGTTTATAAAAGGTTTTTGATTTTCTTTACCTAATTATTAATATACTAATCTCATGGGAAAGAAAAAACGAAGAAAAACACCACTTAGGTAACTTAACTCAGTGTAGAAGGACTTTAAAAGATAAAGAGAAACTGGAAGAGCCTTGTCAAGCATAGAAACAGGCAGCAGAAACTACTTGGGATGGTCTTGGTCTTAAAGGTCTTAAACAGACTATAGTGCCTTGAAAGAGAAAGAAATATGAATGTATGATCACTAACGCTCTAATTCCTTAAAACATTGATTTAAAACACAGCATCGGAAATGTTAGATAACCGTTTAAAACAATTTCATAAATTACAAAATAGCATTTTAATATCATATTTTTGCTTGTATGCGTTTAGGTGTGCGTTCACAAAACTGCCTTTTATAAAATGATGTCCTTTTAAAAATATAATTTAATTTAACCTCGTTGGTCAGAACTTTTAATTACATTGAAAAACTACATGAAAGCTGAACATTCAAATTCAAGTAACCATTCAGAAAGCATTTTGGCAGGACATGAAATTTTCATTCGCCATTGGCGATCGAATATTTGAGTCTGGCGACTAAATTTTGTCTTGTAAAATCAAACTAAACTAAACTCAGTGGTGCTGCAGCCCTTAGAACGCCAAGACCTACTGGGCCTATTTCAGTTTTCTGGACCTTGGGTTATGGGATGCAGAAGCAGATGTTTCAGTTGGGTGGTCAGCCGAACGCGGATCCTTCAGGGTCTAGTGCCCAAGCATGTTGCTTGGTACTCATTTTACCCACTCACTGAAGGGGTGAGAGGCCCAGTCAACCTGTAGCACGAGAACGCGAAGCATTACCACTCAGCCACCTGCCGTCTAAAATCTAACTACTTTAAATATTTTTTTTCTCCCCGATTTTCCTTTTATATACAAAATCTGAGGAAAATATCAGGACGCAACTTCAGCAAACCTTCGAGACCTCTGTACTCGAAATTCGCTGGAATGATTCATTCATGCTTCCTCTATAATGGATACCCTTATATATTTTAAACTCGACAAATTGTATTTTAGAGCCGAAAGACACGGTATACAAACATGAAGTGTTAAAAATGTAATGGCATTTCTAATATTTTTCTTATTTCAATGGATTTAGTTTAAACGACATGTGGTTGATATTGGAATCATTGAAATCTTATAGTAATTATTATTATTATTATTATTCAATGAATGTTTTCAAATTTTGCTTTTTTTTATGGTTTTGGTCATCAAAAACTTTTTTCAAGCTACATTTGTAACAAAACAAAAATTGCTCAGATTTTTCATGAAAATAGTGGCAAACAAAAATTAAATCTAGATGAAATTAGTTATTATTGTTATTAACTATTAATTACTTATTAATCTTTTAAAAAATTGTAACCAATCAAAATCTTTTAGTAGTAAAATTTCATGTCCTGTCTTATGGAATATAAATATCTTCGTAAGTGAGACTAGTGTATTTTGTTCCTAGACCAAAATATTGGGAAATACACTATAAAAACATCCTACAATATTTGAAAATTGCTAAAAGTTTAAATTTATCATTCTTTTTGCAATAATTAAGAATAGCCAAGAGAGTAATATATCTAATTAATGAGTTAAAAAAAGAAAATATTTCATTGCATTTATGAGTGTATTTGAAAGTAAAAATTATGGATATAAAATATTAGGTTAATCTTATAATTCTATTAATATCAGAAAACATCTGCCCTTTTTACCACTTTTGATTCAAGATTAATGAATATAGGTCTAATGAGAGCCCAAGTTATTTTTCTGATAAAGAATATTTTATATGACAATTTAAGACACTAAATTTAATTTATGAGTGATGTACTCAAGACCGTTCAAGCGACAAAATTGTCCGGGACAGCTGAGGGTCCCCCTGAAATTCGTTTAAAAAAAACTAAAGTGCTTGATTATTACTTTTATCTAAGAAAATGGCAGAAATTTCTTCATAACTATATACAAACTACAATTTTGTATAAAGAGTCTTCAAAAATTTTATGAAATATAAAAAATAAGGCTTTTTATCCTTTGAGGAAGAGACCCGCAATAAATTTTCCAGATGTAGTTATCTTTTTCCTCCGTTGCATTTTAACTTTTGTGTGATCAACATAGACACACATCAAGGGTGTTCCCGGTCTCATCCCGAGAGCAATGGTTATCAAAACAGAACAAAACAGAGTTACTATTGAACTAAATTCTTATTGTTTGTCTAATAAGATGGACTAAAAATAACTTTTAGAACTGCAAAGACCAGTAAAAAATGATAGCTTATAAATAAGCATGCACATCTGGGCTTTTCACAGCGCAAGTGGAGAGCTCTAAGACAAATTTTCTGAGTAGAGGCCCTCATATTCGGCACATGGAATAGTTTTCCAGAATACTACAGTTAAGTGGAGAAATCAGCATATGGGACTGCGGACGATCTTCGGCTCAACATATTCGTGTGAGCAAGCGCTCTCTTGTATGAATATAATAAAAATTAAAGTCATAAGTCAACTAACAAACAAAAATCTAGAGTCGTGCTTGAAACTTAAAACATCAAGTTTTAACCAGATTTTATTAGACTTTCAAAAGGCATGCGAAGCCAATGCTCCCATTGATGTAACTATCGATATTTATATCTTTTTTATATGAATAAATATTATTCCGTATATAAGGTAGGTAGGTACTTTATTTATGTCACACTAGAGCTGCACTATGAGCTATTGGCGATGGTCTGAGAATCATCCCTGAGGATGATCCGAATGCATGCCAAGCACTTTACGGTAGAATAGTTTAATGAGAACCTATACCTCTCACCCTCTGTCCCTACTCATGTTGCTCAAAGTGCTCACCCACCCGATTACTGACCTCTACCAGCGATGCTTGAGTTCAGTGTTCTACTGGGAACCTTGTCTTTACTATCAGTCCACTGCGGGACATTCCGTATTTAAAGCCGGTTATTTTAAATCAAAAATAAAAAATATTAAGCAAATACTATAATATTAAATGGAAAATTTTTAGTGGCTTTTTAAAAACCATAAAGTTTTGTAAATCGTAACTTTTGGCTCTTTCGTTTCAGTAAGTTACCGATCCCTGACCTAGAGTAATTAACAGCAAAATGCCAATATGGTAGGTTCTTCATCTATGCAAGAAAAGTGTAATTTAGATTTTATCCACTAAAAAACAGAAATAACTTCCTTACAACTGAAGTATCCAGCCTTAATATACTATCTCCTATATAAATAAATAAATTCATAGATGAATTATAACTTATATATAAACTATAATTAATATAATAAGCACATGCAGTTCTGAATGCCTTATTTTGTGCTTATTTTAAAAGGAACAAATTAGCACTCATAAAACATTTATAAAATGGATTTTGTGTTTCTCTGGCTGCTTTTGTTTCAGCTTCATAAAGTTAGCTAGTTTTAAAATGTTTCTCAAGTTTCAATTTATTTGCGATGGCACAATACTGCATCTACTAGTTAATTTTTCTATTTTATTTGAATTTTTTCGTTTAAGTTAAAAGATCTTTTTTGTAGAAGTAAAGTTGTCGCCAAAAGAATAATGTAACAACAAAAGTATTGTACACCAGAGATTTAAAAAAGAAAGAAATATTGATTTGGTAGCGACTAAAAATCTTGGAAAACTTCAAAACGGGAATACGTCAGCTAAAAAATGCAATTTTGATGCCTTCTATACAGACTTTTCAAGAAAAAAGTGCATGAACTAGTTTCAAAATTTTCTCACATAAGCACTTTTCGTGAATTTATAGATTTATTTACTGCGTTTTTAATAAAGATATTTCAAGAAATCTTTCGTATCATCTTTTAATAAAATCAGAAAATATTTCCAGATAATATGTTCAAGTAGGAAATACAGTATGATTTCATTCAAAATTATTTACACTATAGAAAATAATGAAAAATATGTGCCTAAATGAAACAAAATTAAAAAAATACAGAGAGAAGTAATTATTTTATGCATTGAGAGCATATTTATATATTTGAATACAGCTAGACATATTTTTAAATAAAAAAAAGTAAATATTAGGGGTTTTTTTTAAAGTACTGTAAAATGATCTAAATAAACCAAACAATTTAAATTTAAGGAAAAAAAAAACAATTTTGTAACTTCTATCTAAAGACTGTATTATAAAAAATATTATAACTGATCTTTTTTATACATACTTACTACATCAAAATAAATTTTTAAAAAAATTAAAGACGGTACATGCATTTATATAAAGTTCCATTTATATGTTTCTCAAATAAATGTTAAATCTTAATGAAATTTCATTTGCATAAGATTACATTTAAAAACCAACGTTTATGTACTGGTTTGAAAGTATGCGGAATTAGTCCAAATAAATGACAGATATGTGTTTAATAATTTCGAAAATTGGAATATTTAAAATTTTGCTATATATTTGTGCTACACTGCTAGAATTGAGTTCAAAAAAAAATTTGAATACCAATTTATTCAATTTTATTTTATTGTATTCAACAAAAACAGTCAAATAACATGGTTAAACTACCGGAATTTTATCAGCATCAACTAAACCTAACGAAAGAGAAAATCAAACGCATGATCTTTGAAATTTTAAAGCAAGGCCATTTGACAAGGATTGAGAATTTGGGTTTCTATTTTCCATCATTAATTGCCTAACACAATCAATAGAAAATTCTTAATATTCTTGCAGTTGTTAGTGAGTTGTGAACACCTTATAGATCCTTGCAAATGGATACGTATTTTAGTTGAGAGAGATATTCTGTCAATCTCATGATTGGCTAAACCAGAATTCGTATCCAAACGTTGACACCACTATTTCCCTCCATTCTTTCAACACATGAGAACAGAAAAAGGTTTAGTATTTTCCACCTCTCACTACAGATGGCACCACTAGATAAACAAATTAAGCCACGTTCAATAATTCACTTGACAAATCGTAACTCAGCCACAACCTAACTCTAATGCCCATTACCAAGCGAAATGTCTAACATACCTAAATGCAATGTCCAGTTAAATTTCCTTTTTGCGGTTTTGAAATTATGTTAGTTATAAATGGTTACAAAACCGTATAATTCGGTATCCGCGGGTTTTTAACCATACCAGCTGTAAACGGTTTCGCACCAGCATGGGTAACGGAATGTTCGTAACCGCAAATATTACGGTTAATTGGATGGTCAGATTGCTGCAGTTATTATCCTAATTTTAGAATGAAAATTCTCACAGTGTATATTTCTGACCTCATATTTTATGCAAAAAAGGCAACCAGAATGACAAGAAAAGAATATTTTTAAAGAAATTAACTTTTGTGAACTTCTTAATTATATTTGAGGAAGACCATCAAAGAAATTGTGAATTTCATTCCAAGAACTTCAATTAGCTATCTGAATATTAGTGTTCACTGTATTTATAGTATTAATAGCTATATTTTTCTAGTGTTGAAGATCGTCTACGAATTTTTATAGAATGTATCACTAAGACAAATTATTTAATAGTAATGTTTTTATCGCAATTGACCCAGTGAATAAAGCTTTGGCTCCAAATCCTGAGGTAAATCAGACCCAAAGCCATCACCCAATGACTTTAATTCCTCTTATCTACAAAGTCTCAATAGGATATTGGTAAATTGTGCTAGCTGTGATATCACCAGTGTTGATCTCTCTGTTAACTTTAAGCACTCTTGTTGTTATAGTTGATAAAACAGAGTCGGCATTGACAGTTATTAGAAGTGTAAATTAGAAGTGTAATTTACAGTTATCAGAAGTATAAATTACTGGACATTTGAAAGGTAACCCATCATGTACATGAAAGATATGGGGCAATGTTTGGCCAAGAAAAATTCTGAACATTTTTATAGTTTACACTTAAGATTAAAAATATCATTTGGAAGTGCAATGCGCCACAACAGAGAACCACCCTGAGTAACTTTCAATCTAATGATCGGGTTTTTACGCTCTAGGACTCTATCTCAATGGTTCGAAGAAGTGGCCTCAATCATGCCAATTAAATAGTGCAGATGATATTTTAAGTAACGAAATTAGACACAAAGACATACTTTCTCTGAATAAACATGCCTTTTTCAATAGATTCGGATTTCTGAACCCAAAGTATAAGGGGATAGACGCAATCTGGGAAATATAGTCACCATAGTTTGGTCAGTAGAGCGATCTAAAGTTAGGATCACGTAAGGTTAATTTTACTTGAATTGAAAAATGTTTTCCAACAATTATAAAATTCGATTTTTAAAGATAATTCCATTCAAAAAATATTTTTTAGTAAATATTTTGAATATTTTAGTCGAAGAAATTTAATAGTCGAAAGAATTTAGAATTGTAAGGTACATAATTTTAAAGAATCAATCAGAATTTCGCATTGCAAAATAAATTTTTTTAATGAAATGGGTTGAATAGTCGACTTTGAGAAAACCTGAGAAATCGAATTTTAAATACACGACATTTTTCAAAATTGATTTCTTTGGAATACTTAACCGATTTATCTCAAATTTTGTATTTTGCCAGATCCTTAAAAATAATTCAATTTTAAATTTTTTCAACTGTTAAATAAAAAAATTAAAAATAATAAATGTTTACTAAAATTTATTTTTTGCATAGAATTATCTTTCGATAAACGAGTTTTATAAATTTATGCCACCGCTTAAAAAGTTCCCGAGATATGGCGAAATATGCAAAAAGTAAAATTATATTAGGGAGTCTAAGTTTTGAACCACTTTCCTGATGAAATAACTAAGACCATATTTCCCAGATTTGGTCGGAAAAAGATATGTTTATTCAGATAAAGCACGTTTTCATGTTTGGATCATTATTATTGGATCAAAAATTATTCTGGATTATCTTTTTTTTTTGCGCTCTGTACAAAGAACAAACAAAACTAAAATGAAAAAAAAACCCGATTTTAATGCTTTTTTCAAAATTTCTTCTCTTCAAACAAAATATAATATCTTTGAAGCGTTCGCTTCGCAAAAACAATTTGTATACTGCAAAAATGAATACAAAGAATTTTCCAAATAACGCATCGATATTTGTCTTTTCCAAGAATGGGTAAAGTTGACAAGAATAGAAGTTTTTTTTTTCCCTCAGAACTCAACAGAGAAAACAATGAAAGAATCAATCTTTTGATAGCAAAATCACCATTTTCTGTTTTATAAGTCCCTCTGGGTGAAATCTTTACTTATTTTTCTTTTATTTTCATTTTTGGAAGGAAAACAATAATGTTTTCTACGCATTTCAGGATTCTCGGTCGAATTTTTTTTTTCGCTTATTTATTTATACTATCACATTTTCTTTTTCTAGTGAAAGCAACATTTGCAACAATCTCTCATATTTGTCCGGAGGTATTGCGTTTGTTATATATATACATA
>NC_092213.1:17703108-17745954 GCF_043381705.1 Parasteatoda tepidariorum
TATATATATATATATATATATATATATATATTACGACTATCAATGTTCAACTCCGTAACTTTGTAATTTTGAACCAAAACCCCCAGCAGAGAAGAGAAACTTCTGGATCAAGGAGGATCTGGATGATTTGGAGGCGAGCTCTCTATCCACTGAATCTCCACTGCTCACTCTTAACTGTTTATAATCTACTAGATTTGCTGCTAAGTTATTACCGATTTTTTAAAGTTTTATGATAGAAACATTTTATTCTCTCAGTCACTTCTTTTATTTTGTGACGCAAATTTTCAACAACAGTTGAGATAATCGCTCTTCATCGAACTCAACTGGAAGAACCGAATGATTCGTGTCAGTGAATGCGAAATTTTTACTTTTAAGCAAATCACAACCAATCGACCAATCACGAGCAGTTCTTTCAGGCATGGCACCCTCTCCGTACTTTGCACAAATGTCACGAGCAGCTTTTGCCTCCTTAGAAACTTTATCAAAAACAAAAAGATGAAGGTGTTGAATTTTTTCATTTTTCTGATACTAGCACCCATCAATCTGAAGCTGGATGGAGCTTCAAGCCGCCATTGGTAATCGGATCCCAGTGTCTCACAATGGTGGTTCAGCACCTTAATCACTGAGCCATCACCGCTATAATAACATCAAATATTCTTATTATTAAGTGCAAGTTATATGTTAAAAAATTGTATAGTGAATATTCTACTATACGAAGATTTTCTGCGTATATGCGCATTCCCCTGGTCTGCTTTTATTTCCTCAAAATGGAAGTGAGACAAGCCATAACATGACAGTTTATTTTTGTTTTTTCTGAATAGATGAGCACCTTATGCATTCAGACAGTGCACATCTGAGAGTAGAACCCATTCCCATAGTAGTTTCACCTTAAAGTGCTAGATTTTGCTTTTGAAAGCGAACAGTAAAACATTTTCTATCCAAACAACCGTTCCTTTTTCTTTCAATGAATCTAAAATGAGTAACAAAAATTTTTTCTCTGAATAAACATGCCATTTCCTCGATGGATTTGAATTTATACCATCAAATAAGAGTGAGGTATTCGAAATTTAAATAATATAATCCTAAACGTTTTTCCAGGGAAGAAATCGAAAGTTTAAGCACATAAATTTTTACATTTTGCTTATTCCGCCTTGCCTCTAGAACTATTTTTGTCATATGTATAAAAACTATTGCAATGGTTTCAACTTGATGGCAAAAATTACCTTAATTCGTATTAAAATGTATAAAAAAAATTAAGGCAATGATTATTGAACGAATAAATGCAAAAATTAAGGCAGTATTAATAATAATAGTAAGAAGAAAAGGAATAGTGGGGCCGAGATAGCCTGGTTAGTAGAGTGTTGGGCCCAATTTCAATGTGTCGGGGATTCGATTCCCGCCTACCGGAGACTCCCTGTGTATTAAATGGTGATCGGTGCACGTTAAATATGTCGGGTCACAAAGTCCTCTATGTTCCCATTTAAAAATATAAAAAAAATTCATACCTCTTGGGGTACTTAATAGGAGATTGATCGATCTCCTTGCCAGGTCAAAATTACTATTTGTGGATGAATGACTGTATGTAGGAATGAGTCTGTCCTATGAATGAGCTGTGACGTATGTCATATTCTTGGCCGTAGATGGCGCCACTAAAGAGCAAGAAACCCACCCTGTGTCTTAAATTCGCTTGGTTTACCCAAGCAAGCTTGCTGGATTGGCAAGTGGCATTAGAAACAACAACAGAAGAATAGTTCGTTAGCAAGCCTCGTGAAGTTTATTATATTGAACTTTGTGTTCAAATTCAAGGGACCGATTCTTGAATTCCAAACGAATGCTATGCATTCGTTGTGTTTCCAATAATTTATTTTAGGTTATGAAAGTCATGATATTTATTACCAAATACGTGTATTAATGCATGTACAGTGCGTCAATAAATAACTTTTGGCCTAATGATCGTATTTTCACGTACTAGGAATCAATCTCATTGTTTCGAGGGGGTGTCCTCAAATATGTCAGTTAGTTAATTCAGGCGAAATTTAATGCAGACACAAAAACGTACTTTCTCTGTACAAGCATACTTTTGAACATTGGTTGAATAGTTCCTGAGAAATCTAATTTTAAAAACCTGGCTTTTTGAAAAATTTGATTTCTCAGGTTTTTCTTTAGAGAAAAGTAGTTGGCCCCATTTTCGAGGATCAGATACACAAAAAGCATTTACAGTGTAGGAAAGGAATTAACGTAGCTTTCGTTCATTTATAAAGATTGTTTGGAAATCGTGTAAATGTTATTAAATGCATCAACGCAAGACCTGCGCAGCATGCTGTTATTCTTATTTTTTGATTTAATTATTTTTATTAACGAACGTTCACTGAGAAATCTGAGAAAATGAGAAAACTGAAGTTGACTTTTGTGGTTCTGCTTTTACCCATTGGGGATTTAGTTAATGGACAATCTTGGGAGGATGTTTCTCTTCTATACTCTGTTATGCTCTACGGAGAATACATCTTTTTAAGTGTAGAACCGGCAGTAGGTAAAAATAACGCACGTCCTCATCCTGATGTCGTCTAGTCAGTCCTGATGTCGTCCAGTAAAAGTTGCACAAAATAAGTGATAAATAACCACCATGCACCCAACAATTCTGATTTCACTCCACGTGTTTCCAAAATTTTTGGTTCCTTTAATACCCGTATCGGTTCGGTATCTTTGAAAGGTAAACGTCTCATATCGGACAGGCACTTTCGACCTTTCTTCAAGCTGGAGGAAAAAAAAGTTTTACCGGACGTGCACATTCTATCCAGTGAAATGATAAGATGGTTGCCTATGTGTGCAAAGTAAATTTGCATAGTAACGATGCCGATTCTCGGCTGTACATCCATGAATATTTTTTAATCACAACTTAATACAAGTTGAGTTTATTAACTGCAAGAAAATGTCGGGTATCTTAACATAAAAGAGGTGGCAACTTCTTTACAACAAAGTAGTGTTAGACTACACCAAGAATAATTCCTGAAGTAATCAATCACCCCCTATAATGCCCTTAGACGCTATTCAGTGTAAAGTATTCAGTCATTCTAAAATTTATGTTTACAATGAGATAAGATACGCACAAGAGTCAGTAAAGTTATTTTTACGACAATGAAAGAAACATTAGCTTTTAGGGAAAGAAGCATTAATTTAGGACAATAATTAGGACTTAATACAACATAAGCACAGCAAAGAGGGAATATTAATATGAGCTTGAACTAAACCAAAACAATAGAAGTTAAATAGTATGCAAATATTTCATACAACTGATGGATTTATGTATTATGTGACTAAAATTAAAAACATGCATGCATTTTATAACTGTTTATATGAGTAGTTCGTTAAATCTATTCGATAAGAAGATTTTATTTCAATTTGTTGCATAAATGTCGTTGTGCAGCCGAATCAATGTTGCGTTTACGACTACTAATATTCAATAATATTAAATAAAATTATCATACACGCAACCCTGAAATCGAATAGGTGTTACATCACAGTTTTTCCAATGTACTGCAAATTTTATAACAACAAAAAGAATTTTTTTTTATTAAATATTACAAGAACTGTACGAAGTGGCCCCATTGACGTCTTTGCTCAGTCTAGAACAAATTGTCCCACAGTGGACTGATCGTTAAAGCACGGTTCCCAGTGGTTTACCTAAGTCAAGCATCATTGGCTGCTATCAGTGTGTGGGTGGGTGACCACTTGGTTCAGTTTACGAAGAGACCGAGGGTGTGCGGTATTGCTCCTCGTTAATCTATTCTACCGTAATGTGCTCGACTTCGCTGTCGTCGGGCTTCTAAAGTAGGGGAGCCATCCCCTCTGCAGAGGATCAAAATTGCGATGGCATGTCGTCGGATCATCCTCAAGGATGTTTCAAAGACCGTCGCCAACAGCCCATTGTACAGTTCTAGTGCACCGTAAATAAGCAACAACTACAACTAGAACGAACTAAGATAAATTCTAGAAGGTGTCGAGTGAGCTTTTGATGCTAGCTGAAGTGCTAGCTTCAAAAATAGTTTTGATGCTAGTTTCAAAAATATAGTTCTTATTATTACAATTTTACTAAGAAATACAAAACTAAAAAGTAAATTTAAACGAATAAATTGTTTTTCTTTAAAACTCAAAGGTATCCTTACAAAATTACTGACATTTACCAAATTTTATCCCATATTATGCAACCATATTCTAGTAAAAATACCATATTGTAAAATAATAATACTTCTAATTAAAAAAAACTGTAATTTTGGTTAATAAACCAAAATATGCGTTCTTTAACCCATGCAGTTGATAAATTTTCCGTTCTTATAGTAATGGTTTACCCAAAATTCCAGTTCTTTTTACGACACGTTTAGAGAAAAATACAAAAAGAAAAGCAACAATTAATTGAATAAAGGGTTTTGATACCATGCTCTAAGGTATCATGGTAAAATTACCGAATTTTACCACATTTACCAAATTTTATCACTCATTATTAGCCATACTGTATTGTTAATTTTACTGAAATCTTTACCGAAGCACTTCGGTGAAAATTACTGAGATTTTGGTATTCTTATAGAGCCAGAAACTTGATACATTTTACCATATTCTGGAAGTTATGACAATAATTTTTTTCACACTCCAGTATAATTATATTTGACGTTTGCTTATGTTACGGCGACTTCACCAACTGAGCGATTAGGTGCCAATAGGGCAGCCCCTTCTTCATCATCCAATCAGAAGGACTTTGAGGGGTTGCCCTGAAAGGGTGAAGAATCTGGAAGAGCCGTCCGGCAGTTGGAAGCTGAGCAGTCTGAAGGAAGGAAGCTGGTGTGTGAGGGAGAAAGGTGCAGGGGTATGTTGGCTTTAATTATATTCTAATTTGTAGCATTGTGAGTGTTAGGGTTAATTATGTTTTTTGTAATAATCAAGATTTGTAATCAGATAATCAGGATTAAAATTAATTATAATTTGTAGAATAGTTGTTATCATATTATTTAAATTAATTTAGATTAACTAATTAAGATTTAGGGATCCACGTGTGAATATACAGGTAATGACATAATTATTAGATCTTACTAAATAACAATGCAATGTACAGGGAACCTCGTATCACTTATAAACGGAAAATTTGTCTCTTTTAAAAATAGTTAGCAGCATAATACACTGGTGTGCAAAACTTAAGCAACAAGTGGTTTTTTGGCCACAACTCCCCAACAAAGTATAAGACATCCATGAAATTGCAGTATAATATGCACGTAATTCAGTAGACAGATTATTTGTATGCAAATTTTTGAAATAAAACGTCATAGGTGATGTAAGTGTACGTAAACCTTGTGGGTCGGCGTGCGCAGGTCAATGCTGCGATAAAAGGAAGAACAGTACCGTAATTAAAAACATTCGCTGCAAATGCAAGTGATTGTTTTGTGAAACATGTCTTCAAGAAATCATTTAGACTACTTTACTCGAGGAAGAATGATTGGGAAGCTAGAGGAGGGGCGTATTGTGATCAGTNAATTTATTGCAGAGTTACACCGTTTTCAGTCAGCGAGCGCCATATCTCAGCAACTGTGCACAGCCACAGGACGACAAGTATCAAGATTTACAGTGGCCAGACGCCTCCACAAAGGTGGCTTATTTGCTAGACGTCCTGAACGCTGCGTACCTTTAAAAGTTAGTCATCGGTGGCACCGTTTAGAGTGGTGCAGAGAACACAAAACCTGGACACCTCATCAATGGAGCCGCGTCCTCTTCACAGATGAGAGTCGTTTTAGTGCTTCAAGTGATTCTCAACGTCAGTTGATCTGGAGAAGGGTTGGAGCTCGATTTCATCCCAATAACATCGCGGAAAGAGATCGTTACGGTGGTCCTGGAGTTGTCGTCTGGGGTGGCATTATGTTGAACGAGCGAACTGAGCTTCAGATCTTCGACCGAAGTTCTGTAACTGGAGACCGCTACTGCAATGAGGCAATCCTACCACATGTACGTCTGTTCCGAGGAGCCATTGGACCAGACTTCATTTTTATGGATGACAATGCCCGGTCACACCGTACTGCTAGTGTTCAAGAGCTACTGGAAAGTGAAGATATCACACGAATGGATTGGCCAGCTTACTCCCCAGATCTAAATCCCATAGAGCATGTGTGGGATGCATTAGGGAGACGTCTTGCGACACGACAGTATCCACCTGGTAACACCCATCAGCTGAAATATGCGTCAAAGGAGGAATGGAGACGTTTACCCCAAGAACTCCTGGATAATCTGGTGCTTAGCATGGAGAGACGATGCCAAGCAGCAATTACAGTAAGGGGAGGGCATATCCCATACTAGGGAACATCTGCCAGTTGTACTTACGCTTCTTCAGGCAATCATGCGTAAAGCCACTATATGTCAAATAAAACCTTTTTTGTTCCATACCCTTCTTTAAGCTTTATATTCATTTCTGCGCCATTATTCTTTTACCATCGTTTAAGTACTAAATAATGAACATCATATTCAAATTTTATGTCAATCGGATGATTTCTTGTAGAGTTATGACAAAAAACGCACTTGTTGCTTAAGTTTTGCACACCAGTGTATATGCTGAGATAAGTTTAAAACGTTGCCTATGCAGTTGTGAGACATTTTTTATTCCATATTGAAAATTGATAAGAGCAGAAAAACTAATATTTAACATAACTTTTTACACTGCAAATTTTCTTTAGCACTATGTTTTGGAAATCTTTGTGTATTTATTGTGTAATTACATGCGTATTTAATAATCAGAAATTATCAACTTATTACGTAATCATATTGAATATTAATTTTTTCATTGATACGTAAAAAATGAAAATACTATTTCTTCGGAAAGTTTCATATTTAAGTTTTATATTAAAGTTTTAAAGATTTTGCTTTCTATAGTTCAGAGCCATAAAATAAGTTTTTGAAAGGGAACCCAAGTCTTTGAAAACTTTGAAATTGAAAATATTTTCTTGTTTTTAGATATAAAACACAAAAGTTTCATATATGTATTACATAGCTTTTGTAAAAAATAGTGTAACGTTGTAGGAACAGTCAGTCTGCAAGCAAATCGAAATTTTTATTTTCGAGATTGCTTTTTCGCATAGATATTCGAAAGGGAGGTGGAAAAGTAGTATAAAGTTTTTGAAAGTTTCGAAAAAAAATTGTTAAATATTAATGCAAAAAAAGACGAGGTTCCAATAGAATGTATTTCGGATTTTATTCAACATATTACAAATGGATTATATAATTTCGAAATATGGCAAAAACTTAACTAATTAATTAATTTATTTTTTTCATTTATTTATATTTGTGTCGAAAAACAAAACATACCTAGCAAATCAAATTTTTTCTTCTAAAAAATTAATTCACAAGTTTTTTTTTTAAAAGCTTTTTTTTTAGTCGAAAGCAAACTCCCCTCTGTACGTTTCGTCCTTTTGGGGGTAAATGTAGGGAGGCTTAAATAATCTCCACGCTGTCAGAAATTTCCCGGAAAAATTGGTTAAATGAAAATTTATTTAATTGTTCATTAACCATATTCAAACAAAACAGTCAATCAACCGTAAATAAGATGGTTATCATACTGTAAACTAAGAAAAAAAGCGTTTATTACCGTAACCGTTGCTTTCACTTCATTCAGTTAAACAAATCAGAATTTTATCGCACCAACTAAGCCAATGTAATGAAGCCAATAGGTTGCTTAAAACTGCTTTCATATTATAGCCGACAGAACTCGTGATGGCTTTGACAACACAATATTTTCTCCATTCTCATCAAGACATGAAGAGTTTCCAATGTCCTGCACTCTTTAATGCCCATTACTTGACGAAAAACCTCGCTCTCAGTCCAGAATATATTTTTTCTATGGTTTTTAAACCACGCTAGTTGAAATGTTTAAAAATCGTAAAGTTTTGTATTCATGGTTTTATAACCGTACTAGTTTTATGCGGTTTCGAAACCGTAAAGGTAAAAAATGTTCATTATAGTAAAATTTACGGTTAATCGGAAGGACAGACTACTGTCGGTTATTGTACCATAATTTTAGTATAAAAATTCTAACAGTACATGCAGGCTACTTAGATGTTGTTTTCAATGTATTTGTTACGTTGCAATGAATGAAGCAAAGTTCCTTCAGAGTAACTGTTCGGAAATAAAATATTGAATTGTAAATTTAACTGAATAAATGGTTTTTATGCCATGTCTTAAAGTATTATGACAAAATTACCAAGTTTTGACACATTTACAAAATTTTAATCACATATTACAAAACCATGCTTTATTGTTAATTTTACCAAAATCATAACCAAAGGGCTTCAGTAAAAATTGCTTTGTTTTTTGGAGTTACCATAGGGTCAGATATACGGCAAATTTTTTCATATTCTGGTAGTTTTTAGTCATAATTTTTTCCTCAGTTTAGCGAGTTTCAGAAAATATACTCCAACCGCACACATTATTACGTTTTCTGCTGTATTCTACACAAGTTCTTTTAAATTTCTAACAGTTAATGCATATAGCTAATGTTTTCATACGCTTCATTTTTATTAAGTAGAGAGTTTCATTTCTTGTGGTTTATTAAGTAGTAGTCAGAGATATTTGAGTAGCCTAGATTGTCGGGTTTAATTTTGTGTTATATTCTACATACAATCGTTTGTAACCTTGTTGTTCTTGTTTTAAGTCACTTGTCTATACTAACAAGTCTATTTTAAAGCATAAGGGTGCGCTTCTTCATGATTTTCAGTGGCGCCATCTATGTACAAGAAATTAACTTCTACCATGCACATAAATCATAACCTTTTTTACAGGGAGGACACATTCTCACACCATCCATCCATAGATAGTAATTTTGACCTTGATTAGAGCACGATCAATCTCAGATCCAGTATCCCCAGCGAAGATTGAAGTCTTTGTAACCCAGACAGATTTAGAGTGCACCAATCACCATTTTGCACACTGGGAGTTTTCTGCCTGTGGGAATCGAATCTACGACCTCTTGCACATGGACTCAATGCCCTACCAACCAGGTTATCCCGGTCAACCTTTTAAACCTTTAAAACGAATATATGTAGACTATGCTAATTATATGAATTTGTTTAATTTTTTGTATTTTGAAATTTCAATAGAAAAAGATTGCTTTTATATCACATCAAAATCGGAAATTTTAGAAATTATGCTCATATATCACATATTTTTTCATTACATTTTATGACATATTCAAAGCATATTCAAAGAAATGTATGATATTTAAAACAGAGATAGTTTCTTCATATATCTTAAATTCAATAAAAAATATCGCATTTATTTATTTTAATACCACTTAAGTATTATTAAACAGTATAAATGTACTGTGACAGCACAAAACGTCTCGTTTATTTTGTCATGTATTCAAAGTTTCTTTCATTCTTTCTTTTTTATCTCTTAAAGCATACTATTTCTATTTTCTCTGACATTTGATTGTATTATGAAATTTTTCAATTTCAACATTTTGTTTGAAAGCAAAAGAAAATAAATAAATAAAAGGGAAAGTTATTCTTCAATATCTATATTATGGTATTTTGGTTTTCAACTTTAACTTATTCCATTTTTATTTAAATAACATATTGCTAAAAACATGAAAATATGCATTTTAGTGAAAAACATTGAACTCAAATTAAGAAACACTTTTATAATTTTTTAACTAAAATGTTATTTATTTTTAAATTGTAATACGAATGATCAGCTTCAAACTCTTTAAATTTTGGAAACTTTAAAGAGTTTTATTAATGTGCTGGTCAGACTTTTCTCAATAAAAAAAAACATTCAATGCCTGAAGCACTTAAGAGTTTAAAAGAGCGTATCAAATTTTAAATCTTTTCTCATATATATATACCATGTAGTACATGTTCAGAATTTTAAAACGTGTTGGCAACAATCCAGAAGAGATTTACATTTGAGTCACGAATGTTTTCAAATGCTTGAATCACCTCTCTTTGATGTTTAGTAACTCAATGAATAAAATATGAGCGGATTTGGGTAACTGTTTTCATTTATTTGTAAACTAGATTCATAGATTTCTTCAAAGGAAGGTAATATTTCTGTATACTAATCACCGTCATTAAAAGTTTACACACTGATGAAACTTTCTCGAAAGGGAAACGAAAATACAGAAAATTAAAGCAATTTGGTCTGAAATTAAATTTACATTCCTATAAATGTTCAAGTCCTTGTGGATTAAAGGTTTACAACCTTTTGCGCCAGCGGGCTATCTTAACAAATTCGAGAAATTCTATGGGCCACTAAATTATTAGATTTCATTGTAGAAGAGCGCGGAGCAGAACAAAGCTACCTAATGTAAGATGTGCTCGAAAAATACCGGATAGTTAATTAAAAAAGCTGCAAATGTTTCTATGTGCAGTGCACAAAAGAAACGGGACACCCTGAATAAGTTTTCATATACTGATTGATTCAGGGATACCTGAATCAGGTAAGTATACTTATACAACATTTTTTTCTTTAAAAATTGAATCCTCAGGAACTATTCGACCGATTTTGTTCAAATGTCGCATTTTGCCCTTTAAAGTTACATTTTTCAAAATTATATACACATTTGTATGTCTTATACACCGACGAGCCATTACATTATGAACACCCTCCATCTATAACACTAGGCTCGTCCAGGTTTTCATGGTTTCTCGCCCAGGAACAATGTTTTCATGGGACACATTAGGACCCATAATCCTCATAGAACAATCCCTGACGTCCGTAGGCTACTTGAACATAGTTGCAGACCAGGTTCACCCATTCACGATAACAGTTTTTCCTACGGGGGATGGTGTTTACCAACAGTATAATGCACCATGTCATAAGGGTCGAATCGTCGAGGAACATTCCAGTGACTTTCAAGTGATGTCTTGGCCCCCAAATTCATTTGACCTTAATCCAATGGAGCATGTGTAGTCCTACTAGGAAAACCAAATTCGTGCTGCCACGCTCCCCCTCGCAATGTGAGGGAATTGCAGGACCAGTTGGTGAGCGCTTGGTACCAGATACCTCAGACTACCTATCAGCACCTTGTGGAATCAATGCCATGACTGGTGCTAGCAGTTTTGAGGGCTAAAGGTGGTCCTACTTGTTATTAGCCGGGTTGTCATAATGTAATGGCTCTTCGGTTTAAATCAGGATTTTTTCGTCGATTATTAAATAAAATGATAAAAGAAAAATAAATAATTATTAAAAATATTTTTCGCTGACTTATCTTTAAAAATTCGAATTTTATAACTATGTGCAAAAAAATTTATTAACTTTAGAAGTTCTCGAGATATGGCGAAATATGTAAAACGTAAACTTGACATTAAAGGGCCCAATATTTGAACTGCTTTCTTAACCAAACTATTGCAACCTTATTTCCCAGATTGCGGCTGTCTCCTATATTTCAAGGTCAAAAAATCTAAATTTGTCAAAAAAAGATATGCTGAAAGAACGTTTTTGTGTCCTATTTCGTAACTTAAAATATCGTCTGCATTATATGATTAGCATATTTGATCGGAAGCATTAAGAATGTGTCCTAGTACCTGAAAATTCAATCACTGGATTAAAAGTTATTCAGAATATTCCGTTTTTTTTTTCTTTATTTCTCACTTTTTTTATTTTGCACACTCTACAATTCATATTTCCATGTCCTTAAAATTTCAGCGATATTTTCTGCAAACAAAAGTTTGATTTTTTTATTATTCAAAATTAGAAAAATTACATAAAATTCTCCATCGTATTTTTCAATAAAGCAAGATAACTTAAATTGAGCAAATTGATTTTTATCCATTGCTCATATTTTCCATAACACACAAGACAAAATACGATTACAATGAAATAAGCATATCTACACTCTATAAGATACCCCCCATAATAAGATACCCTCTATAAGATTGTCAGGCAATGTCCATAATATAAGAGGGGGGACTCTTATATTATGGACATTGCCTAACAAAAAGTGTTCCAGTAACTGACCGAAGAAATACATTTTTGGATGGAGTATTTGATAAAATTTTCCGTTTTTGAATTTTAAAAAAAATCTTCGGTTTTCTTAAAATATTAATGCATTTCATGTTTTAAATATAATTTATGGAAGGATTTGATATAATATTTCGAGGCATGTGGTATAATTTCTTCGGGTTCTGCTCGAGTATGTGGTGGTAAGAACAATCAACTTTAATATATAAAACTAGTGGAAATGCCAAAAATAAATAAGTTAATTTTTAATTTATGTAGTTTAAAAAGTTAATGGGAGGATTTTAAATTGCATTCCATCAAGCTTTGATCCTTTAAGAATACATTAAAATTATACAAGTTAGATATAACCAATCTGTAAAAATTATTAGTTCATTCATTAAATTCATATTTAAACTGAGTGAATATTTTCTCCACAAAATTAGAGATGCATCATTGCAAATTAAAAGATATATTAAATCAGATATATTTCCCCTTTAAACCTAGGAATTTGATTTAGGTTAGACAGGTCACTGAAGAAGTATACATAAAAAAAATTGCATATGAACGAAATTAAAGTCAATTAAATATACTTTAAGAACTCATAGACTTCAATGGTACAGTTATCAAGTATGTATGAATTACCATGGTCACAAAATTATAATATGTTATAATACAAAGGCAATATATTGCGAAATTAAAATTACTTGCACTAACACTAACACTTATGATATCCAGATTAATATAGTCTATAATAATTCCGTTGTTCAACAGTGACAAGTCAGTCTCGCTCCCATACTTTCTGAAAGAACACACAACCTTCTTAATACTAACACCCATTGAACCTCGTATCACCCCAGTACTTCGTTGGGTTTCGAGTACCCTAACAGACAAAAAAAAATTCATTTACAGAAGGAAGGCAACACAGGTGATTCTAGCAATGGTTACTAAGTTTTATTGCATCTAACATGCTTTCATTTTAAAGTAATAATTCCAAGAAACTGAAGCAGAAATATGTACATAAAAATTAAAAAAAACGTCATTTGATTCAAAAATTTAAAAAAATGAGAAAATTTGACATATTTCGAGTTCCCAAATGTAGACGCCAATTCTCAAGACTCACCAGGTGCGTATGAGGAAAACAAATACATGATAACGACGAAATTGAAAATAAATAAAGGTTAAAACTTTTTTTTAAAAAAAGGTTTCTGTTTCTTTTTTTAAGCGAATAGAAAAAAATTGGCACGCAATTATAAAATTCATTTATCTGAAGATAATTCCTTGCGAAAAATAATTTTTAAGAATAAGTTAGAATAAGTTTTTATTTAGTAATGGTCAAAAAAGTATTCAATTGTAAAAAATACAAATCTTTACATCATATTGAAGAATCTAATTTTTAATGCCAAAATACAAAATTTGAACGAAATCGCTCGATTAGTTCTCCAAAATTAAAATTTTTTTTCACAACTTTTTTAATTAGATATCTCAGGAATGATTTTTATCAAATCCCGTCCTTTCATTCCTATTAGGCCTCATTGTATCCTCTCCTTTTAAAGATATTAGATCTTATCACATCTTATCATATTCTCTCCTTTTATACCTATTATATCTCTTCGCATCCTGTCCAAATTACACCTGATCACATCTTGTCACATTCTCTTTTAATTACATCTGATCACATAATATCACATCCTTTCCTTTTATAGCTGTTATATCTCATCACATCTTATCACATTCTCTCCTTTTATACCTATTATATCTTTTCACATCGTATCACATTCTCTCCTTTTACACATATCTCATCTTATCCTCTCCAAATTACACCCGATCACACTCTCTCCTTTTATACTTATTACATCTCACCACGCCCTCTCCTAATTACGCCTCATCACATCTTATCGCACCTTCTCCTTTTATTCCTATTATATTTCATCACATTTAATGACGTCCTCACCTAATTACGTCTGATCACATCTATTCTCACCCCTTTTTATAATGTCTCATGTTTTTTCTTGTGAATCCCACTTCTCAGAAAATTCAGTATTACGAACATATATTATTTTTTAACATTCTATTAAAATAAAGTATGAAAAATATAATAAGTAAATAACAAAATTGTTTTTTAAATTAAGATTATTAAAAAGCCATATTCAGCAATCATAAAGTCCTAGTCATGTTGAGTGCTTGGATTTGATGCGTTAACTTCAAAACGGAAAGAGCACACTAATGACGTAAATAGTCACTATAGACAGCGGTATTCATCAATATTTATTCTCTAGACATAATAGTCCTCTAGGCAACGTTACTCTCCGCCAGCATTTACATTTTCTGGCTACTGATTCAATAGCATTCAAATATAGTTTAATAGCCGTTTAATTCTATGATTTATCAGATTTACATTGAATTTTATAGTTAGAGAAAAAATGTTCAATTGAAAAAAACTTTATAACAATTTAATAATTTTATTAAAATACAGAAAACAATTAAAATAACATAATAAAAAAATTTTCAGCAAGCATGCTATATATGACGGATTATTCAATTTTATCAAGAGAAAAAAATGTTACATCAAAGTTACCAGAATATGATAAAATTTGCAGTATTTTTGACTCTATAGAAACACTTAAAAGCTTTATAATTTTTCCCGAAGAATTTGGTAAAATTTACGATAAAATGTAGTTTTATAATATGTCAAAAAATTTATTAAACGTGGTAAACATTTGGTAATTTTATCATGATACCCAAGAGCTTGCCAGAAAAACAATTTATTCGATAAAATTTGCTTTTACATTTTGCACTTTTTACTAAATGTGTGATAATAAGAATTATAATTTCTAAACCCTGAAATTCAGGTAAACCGCCATCATATAAAAAGAAAAATTACCGTATAATTGGCTTAAATACCAAATATTTTGATTTTATTAACCAGAATTACGTTGGTCTTTTACCAAAAATATCATGACAGTATGTTAGTTTTACCTGAATTTTTTAATGTGTATGAATTATTTAAAATTAAATTCCCATATTTCATCGGATTAAATTTCAGACTTTAATACTTCATAAGCAAAAAACTCTAGTGGTGCTCTCTTGTCAAACGACAGGCGCTTCTTCCTATCGTAATTCGCAAAGCCAATGGCTGGCGAGCTTGGCTTGTCCAAGTGTCATGAAAAAAGAACAATAACATAAGGAAAAAAAGACACGTAAATTTATTTTTTTCATTAATTGTTTTAATTACAATTTTTAATTTTCATTTCTGAACTAATCATGTTTCAAAATAATTTCAATTTGCAGCTGGTCACGCAAAAAGTTTTCTAACAAGCTAACAAATATAATTTCTGAAAAACTGCTTGAATGATAGAAACAATTAACTAAACAGTTTAATAAAATATATTTTATTTTGTTACATAACGAACTCATTTAATTTTCATACGACATTATATAAACTTATTTTCTCTTGTAGATAAATAAAATTTTGGAGTCTTAGTGGTTGTGGAAATTTATACTGCAACATAATGAAATTGTTTTAATTTATTCTACGGTTCTAAAATAAGCTTCTCCGTTACACCATTACACAAACTTGTTAAATTTAATAGTCAAGCATTAATACTACTGAAGTTCCTCTAATACTCCCTGAGCCACATTTTGTTCATGTAATTAATCTTACGTTCAAGACGCGAATTAATAATTAAAATACGTGTATAAGGAAAATACTCAATTTAGAAATCAAAATATCTTCACTGATTTCAAACGGATTTAATTTTATATATTAGTTTACCAAGTAGGTAAACATACTGTTGATAAGACATATCATTACGTTTGAACGTGATAAATGACAGATATGTAGGAAATTACGAAACTTAAATTAAGTCACTTAAAGTAATACCTCGAAGGAAAGTATTTGCATAAAACTCCTCATTATTAACCCTGGCTGTGAATTTTTAATAACATTTTGTGGATTAACATTACATGCCACAAAAAAACTGAAAAATTACTAAATAAAGTCCTGCTTTCATAAAATCTTTTGTTTTGTTTAAAGAAGTAAAAAATCATAATTCCGTGGAATTTTTTAAATCGAATTTAAAAAATTATCAAAACTAAAATTTAAATTTTTTCAGTTCTAAATTTTAAAGAGTAGAATTATAGGGCTTAAAATAAACTCGCATAAAGTAATAATTCCTATAGCACAAATCCTATATCCATTTGCACAAAATTTCAAATTGCAAATTTCCAATAAAGTTATTTATATTAATAATTGATGTCCCAAAGCTTAATAATATTGCTTTAGTCAGTTAAGTTTATTTAAGGTACTTAGTTCGTAAGTTAAAATATTGGAACTTTGATAAACTAGTATTATACCGAAATAGCGATGAAGGGCTTATGAGGCAGAGAGCGTATAATCCATAAATAAAACTTTATATCTTGCTATCTGTGTTTAAGGAGCAAATCTTAGGCACATTCTAAATTTTCTGAAGGGGATGATGTTAAAACAAACGACAAACATGTTCTTTTGTGTGAATTCCTCTGCTTTTTTTTATTTTATTGTAGGTATTGTTACATGTCTATTTTAAGTGTTATCTAAAGTACCAAGTTCTCTATGACTTCTTGTCCCACAGTGGACTGATCGTAAAGACACGGTTCCCAGTAGAACACCGAAGTCAATCATCACTGGCTGCGGTCAGTCAGCAGGTGGGTGACCACTTTGAAGAGCCTGCGTAGGGGCAGAGGGTGCACGGTAGCGGTCTTCGTTAAACTGTTGTACCGTAAAATGCTCGACTTCGCTCGCGCAAGTCGTCGGGCTACCAAAGCAAGGGAGCTATTCCCTCTGCAGAGGATCAAAATTGCTATGTCTTTAGATCATCCTCGGGGATGTTTCCCAGACCGTCGCCAATAGCCCATTATGCAGCTCTAGTGTGACGTAAATAAATAAAGTAACTCTTATACTTCTTGAAAATAAAATTTAAAAAAATCAAGTGTATAAATTACAGTACTTGTTGGGCAATGACAGTTCAGGTAAAGAAAACAGCATAATTCTGGTAACAAAACCAAAATATACGATTATTAAGCAATTCCTTTGATAGCTCTCATATGGAAACGGTTTGCTTTAAATTTTGAACCGTTGCCATACCATTCTGAATTATAGAATTCAGAATTACAGAATTCAGAATTATAGAATTCAGAATTTCAGAATTACCAAATCAGAATTATAGTTCTTAGTGCCACACATTTAGTAAAGGATGCAAAACTGAAAAGTAAATTTAACCGAATAAGTGGTTTTTATGCCATACTGTAAGGTAACCTGATGTATCACATTTATCACCAAACATCATGGTGATAAAACCAACTTTTATTGTAAATTTTATCGAAAATCAAAGTTTCCAAAGCCAGAAGTTTAACCATATTCTCGAAGCTCAAAAATCTCAGTGAAAATTTTTATCTAGTTTTTACTGTTATCTTTTCATCATTTTATCCTCCTCTCTTACCACGCTATATTAATTAGATGACAAAAGTAGCTTTTTTATTAGTGGGGGGCATATTTTCCAATTTTCTAAGAGAAAATGAAGCCCTTTAGTTTTTTTTTATCAAGCATAAACGTTGAAATAATCCTACTGTATATTACAGGTTTTTATACCTCTTACGAAATTCTGGAAAAATATTTTAAAATTAAGCTCGTATTTTTAGCCCACCTACGCCTATATTTGTTCCATTACGAATCAATTAAAAACTTCAGTGGTTTAAACCTATGTCTAGGGCGGCAGTTTTAATTTACCCCATTTATGGCATTTCTAACAACTCAAGACACACACACGAAATCATTTAAAGTCAAAAACACATTGGTGTTTTGTTTTATATAATTCGCTTACAATTTTGTCGTAACTCATTCGGGAATTTTATCATGCGTGAAAACATTGAAACAGATTTTATTCTCATACAAATCAATTGAGAATACTTACCATTCGAAATAATCATCTGTCAAAAGTAAATAATTTTAGAAAAATTTAAATCTGAACTAAAATGCCCTGATGCCTTAGAATAACTTACAAATAAACATTAATTCTATGGGGAATATTTATTTGTGAAGCCATAGAATAATTTAAATAACGATTTTGCTATTTTTATTTTTTATTTATTTTTTTTTTGTATGTGAGCTTGTTCAAACAAATGACTTGTTCAAACAATTCAGTGAAAATAAACCATAAATGACAGTTATCTTCTACAATCTTTGATCTCAGAGGATACAAAATAATGGGAACATTGTTTTTGTGGTTAAAAACGATTTTAACTTTTCTGCTTTATTTGAAATAAAAAGATACATACAAAAACACTAAACGAATTCCGTTGCTAGTTGAGATTTTGAATTGAGTAGAATAATGTAACAATTTAATGCTTCAATATAAGACTCGATTTATACAATGTTTAAAATGAATTGAAGAATAAATTTCTTTCACATTTTTTTGTTTACCAACTATTTTAAATAAATGCAGAAAAAAAATTGTGTGTTTTAGTTAGAATCATTTACAAAATCTGCACTTTATTACCTGAATGATAGTTTCAAAATGAATAGTTAAATAAACTAATTCAAAAATGTTTAACATAAGATCAAATTTTTTCTACTTAAACTCTTTATCAATATATAGTACCGTCATTCGGGGCTACTTTGTGCAAATTCGAATTTGGCATTTTTCAAGTGCTGCTATTCAGTATTATGTTTATTTCACGTTATAAATGTGTGGAATTTGAGGATAGAATTCTCTTCTATTACTACAAAAAAAATTTCGAATTTTAAAACAATCTCAGAGTGTGTTTCGTTCATCCAATGTCAACAACTTTCCGAGGACGTCGGATGTCGAAAAGTGTGCGTGGAAACTTTAGCTGTGAAATGCATAAACGTTGATAAAACAATTGTCGTAAGTGCAAAATTTTTTATTTATATATTAATAAACAATTATATCATGTTAGCGTTAAAAAAATTTGAAAATTAATAACAAATAAACGGAAAATGAAAAAAAATGCACTTTGGGGCTACTTTGTGCAAAGTTTCATTCGTTTTTTTTTTCGACAGAAAAATGGTCAGACGTTATAAAAAAATACCTGGAACGAGAAACTACCGTGATTACACTTTAGAAAAGCTGCAACAATGTTTGCAAGCAGTTGCTGGTGGTATGTCGATTGCAGAAGCTTCTCGGAAGTACAAAATCCACAGAAATACTATCTCTAATAAAATTCACAAGAAACACGTGAAACGTGCTGGTAAACTATTATTTTTCTTCTACAAAGATTTTTCTAATGAATTAATCAAACGATTTAACACATAAAAATATATTTTATAGGACATCAGGTGATTTTGACAGAAACTGAAGAGCAAGTTCTGTCATGTTCATTCAAGCATGTTATGTTCAAATTTATCAATATTATAAATGTTAATGAATATGTAATAATTATTATTTTTGAAATATCATCCATTTCAATGTTTAAAAAAAGTATATGGTTTCCTTTAGTTTAAACTCAAATGTTTTGAAATAAACATTCTTTTTTAGCAAAAATTCTTCATAAAAAATGTTNTGAAAATTATTTTCAAACTAATATCTTTACATATCTTGATGTTTTTGTCTTTAAAAATGCCAACAATTAATTTTTTTTACAATTTTATATCAATATTTTACTAAAAACATGATTATTAAACTGAATTCCTATCGCTGCACAAAGTAGCCCCATTTGGGGGCTACTTTGTGCAAGGTATGTTTTGACTTATTATTCGTAAATAGTGCATACAAATAATGCCAATATTGATCAAATTCACTAGTCTAAGTCCAGTTATGAATATAATATCGATAAATTTTACTAAAGTTTGAATTAACATAGGTTTTTTACATGTCAAAGTTCAAAAACTGCGAAATCCTGCGCATAGTAGCCCCGAATGACGGTATATCATTATTAACGATTTTTATTTTTTAAAAAAGTGATTTTCATTTTTATTGGCTTCAAAATGTGAAAAATTTGTAAGTCAGGTAAATAATACTGTATTACATTTTGTCTTGTGCTGCGATGTCTCATTGCTTAAGGATCTGAACTGTCATTATGAAGAACAGGGGTTCGATCCTCGGTGGCGGCTTGTAGCCCACCCGGCATCTGATTCATGAGTAGCAACCTGTCTGGAAAAATAGGGCAGCTTATACACAGTCCTGATCACATTGCCAGAATAATGTTGTTGCCATGAAATTGTGGAGTCTTAGCCACCATAATCCCCTTGGCCTACAACGGGCTGTTGTGGCATTACCTTTCTTCACTTTTTACACTATATCGTAATATATAGAACTCGAATACGTACGTATATTATTAAACAAGATCGATGAAATTTCTTTCTCAAATTAGCAAGAAAGAACTGAAAGCTGAAATATCGATAGAGTGTGCAGTCGCAAACTTGAAAAAAAATTACTCAAAAATGATATACGAGTGTATATATAACGAAACAGACATTTATGCATCGTCAATATAGTTGTCACATAAGACATACTTTGTTAATATCTTATTATATAACAGTTTCCCACTTACTTTACTTTTTACACTATATCTTCATATTTAGAACTCGAATACGTCGTATATTGTTCAAAAAGAACGATGAAATTTATTTCTCAAATTAGCAATAAGGAACTGAAAACTGAAGTATCAATTAAGTGAACAGTCGTAAACATAAAAAAGTACTTTAAAATAGCATACGAGTGTATATATAACCAAACTGGCATTTATATATCGTCAATGGAGTTATCAATACTTTGGTGATCAATACTATAGTTATCAATACAAATACATGGTTAATATTTTATTAAATAGCTGCTTCCCACGGCTTTGACAGCTCGGAAGTACTTTGAGTTCAGTTTTAACTATTTCCGCAATATTGACTGAGTTCTTTATGTATGGAATTTTAGTAATAATTTGAATTCTGACAGCTGCTACTAAAGCAGGCAATCCTCCATAAGTATGAGTTTGAAGCATTTTAGCACAGTTGGTAGCAGAAATATCAAAACTGATATCTCTTTAGTGATATCATCTGGAAAACTCATCCCGATATTCCATTACGTGCTGAGCTACTTTCCTCAAGCACCTCTCGAGCCATGGCTCAGCTATGATATACTATGTATGGTTATTGCTAGAAAAAGAAAAGCTCCGTCACCAATAGCTGGTAAAACAGTATACGGCATCATAGCACCGTTTATGTCTAAAATGTCTACAGGCACTTAAGAAAGAATTAAAAAAATTAATTTAAATAATTGCTTCGTAACTAAGGTTTTTCATTCAATAAAAATACAAATTATTCAAAATAAATACTTAACGTATAACTCAACGTATTGATGAGCAGTATACTAACGTAAAACTGTTCATCAATACTTAAACAATTACGTAAGAGAAACTAACTAACCGAATCCAGAAAAAAATAATTAACTTATAATTAATTATTTAATGCTTCATAAATTATTACTTAAGACAATCCAACAAAATTAACCATTATAGATTATCATAGTTTTGCCAATTTTGACCGAGAAATTCCACGTGTTTGGTGCCACTTAAATTAATAGATAAGTACACTGAGAGAAAAGTGTAGCCAAAACTACCAAAATATGGAAAGTTTTGCACGTTTCTTTCTCTACGGGACCACCAAAAGGTTCAGAAATTTTTACTGCGTCACTTCGGTAATGATTTTGGCAAAATTAAAAATAAAATATAGTTTTATCATACGCAATAAAATTTGCTAAATGTGGTAAAATTTGGTAACTTTATCATGATATTAAAAATAGTATAGAAATCATTTATTCAATTAAATTTACTTTTCATTTTTTGTATTTTCCACTAACTGTGTTGTAATAAAAATTATAATTTTGGAAACCAGAATTTCCGGTAAACGGTTACCATATTAAGGGAGAAATTACCAAACAAATGTTTTAAATACCATATATTTTGATTTTATTTTATATATTTTGAATTTTTTATTTGAACAATTGAACAAATTTGAATAGAATTTTAAAATTGTTTTTTTTCGGTCCTTAAATTTGGTGAAAGAAGCGGGTTTGATATTTATTAATAAAGAAAAACTAAATTTAAATAAAGACTTATTATAATAATAAAAAATAGTTTAATTTTTTCTATGATTTGAACATTTAATATTCTTATATATTAAAAAAAATATACAACTATTAAAAACAAAAGAACACATTTTTATTTTTCTCAAAAAAAAGTTAATTTTCAATTGAAAAATTTCCATTCACATTAAATGTACACAAAATATTACATTTTATTGCTCTGAATTTTATTGTTAATAACTATAAAATAAAAACTAAAATGCTTTAACCGAAAAGCTATTTCAAATTTTGTTTTACAAGATAATATACTTATTTCTTTTTATTTTGATCATACAATGCATTTCAGAAATTTATCTTGTGTCAATATTAAGACAAATATTTTATTTTCAAACAATAATATAAGTCAAAATATTTATCATAGCAAGTAAATATTTAACATGTAGGTGCAATTACAGAAAAATTTATAACACAAACGATTCTTATATTTCAAAGTAACTTAAAAAAGCTCAATAGTTGCAATTATTTTACTTTGAAATATTGCAATATTTTCAAACAATAATCTTTTTTTTCTTTTTTCTTTCTTTTTTTCTTAAAATAGCCTTAAGTATGTCAAACAATTCTCTAAAATTAAACTATCAATATTACAAATTATTTGTTTACAGATTTTGATTTCCATTGGGGAAGAAATAATAAAAGCATAATATTTAATAGCTTCAAATAATGTTGCATTATTAGTACTATTCATAAATAACCATAATTGTTCAACGGAAATTTAGGATTAAAATCAAATATTTTTTTAACAAGCATTTCTTTTAAAAATATTTTGTCCAAAAGTGTTAAATATATTAAAATAGCAATATATTTAAATCACATTAATTTCAGTAATTTAATACTTTCGCGAGTTAAAATGCGCTAACAATACTAATTTTAAAAGTATAAAATAATATTTAACGACATTTCATTGCTCTGAACAATCTTACATGTATATATACAAAATATTAAAAAAACACAAAGAAAATTAAGTAAAACAATAAGTTTCATATATTGCGCATAAGCTGCAAGTAAACAGAACTCATGAGATAAATTCAAAATGAAGATAAAACGAAGGAGAATTACAGACATATGAAAAAAAGGGGGGAAAGAAAAATAATAGTAAAAAAAATATCAAATAACTGGGGGGGAAGGGATAATTTTTTTTTAATAAAAAAAAATCCGGAAAATGAAGGATATAATCTTTTTAACAGAATATTTCAAATATTATATATAATATAGATTGTTCAAGACAATGGAATGTCGCTAAACATTAGTTTATGCCTTGAAAATTAGTATCGTTAGTGCATTTTAAGTCGCAAAAGTTTTAAATTACTGAAATTAATGTGATTTAAATTAAGAAACATTAAAATATAAAGAAATATGAATAATTGGTAAAATTATTTACTTCATATAAAGCATAATTCATATTTAAATTAAAGCCATCCATAATAGTTAAATAAATTCATACAGTTTTTCCAAAATGATAAAAGGATGCCATATTATATAATGAACTTCACTATATAATTAATTCACTCTGATATTGTCTTGATATTATAATTAGTAAAACTGAAAGGTTTCTTGAAATCATTATGTCAAACCAAGTTAGATGTTATTTGGTCTAAGAAATATTAATTAAATCCGCCATCGAGCAAGAAACGAGTTTTAAAAAGTTCGAGAAAGTTTTCATGATTAACGTTTGAGCATAAAATAATGAATACTAATTAGTTTCCATAATAAACCTTCATTTTGAAATTTAGAAGAGCTCGATAATTAAAATTTGCCAGGAAACGCTGCAATGCATTCAAACAGAGTATTTCTAATTAAAATATTTAACTTATTGTTTTTAGAAGGCCATCTTTAGGAAAAGATTCAGTTGTAATAAAAATGTATTATTTTATTTAAAACCCTCAAGTATTATTCTAAACGTATTTTACTAAAACACGTATGCATTTCATTCTAAAATTACGGTAAAATAACCGGCAGCAGTCTGTTCATCCTGTTAAAGTTTATGGTAAAGAACATTTTTACCTTTACGGTTTTGAAACCGTATGGATAGAAAACCATGAATACAAAACTATACGGTTTTTTTAACAATTTACAACTAGAATAGTTACAAATCGTAAAAAAGAAAATGTTTAAAGGAGATTTATTGTGCTGCCATCTATGCGTGAATAAGAGTGCCATATTCTAATAGATTAAGGTCGCAAATTGGGACGCTGGATTGAGTGCAGGATACTGGAAACTCTTCGTGTGTTCCGAGGAATGGAGAAAACTTGTGATGTCAACGCTGGGATTCGAACCACCATTCTGTCAGACATGAGATTGATGGACATTGTTGGTGAGATAAAATTCCGGTTCTTTAACCATATTTGGTGAAAGTAGTTAATAAACAGTTTTTCTCAAAGATAACAGTTTGAATACCATCTTATTTATGGTTATTTGATAGTTTTATTTGAATATGGTAAAGCAGCAACTAAACATATTTATCCATTTTTTTTTTCGAGAAATTTCTAACTGTGCGTGTATAGATCCTAAAACGTTAATTAAGAATACATGATTTTTGATTTCTTAACAGTAATAATAGAAATGTTTTTTTGTAATTTATGTGCGTTGTGCTATGCATATTTAGTAATTTATAATATAAAGGAGACGTACATAAATCTTGTTTATTTATGTATGAGTTATTTTGGCATTTTTGAAGTTCTTGCTAAACCATATATTTATAATATCCTATGCATAGATGAAAATATGAAGTTCGTCTGCTTGCATATTTATTCAGACCGCTTAATTTGAGTTTAAAACTTTTTTACATACATAAACTGTTAAAAATTTCTCGGAAAAAATGCTTAATACTAACTTATTTAATCATTATTTTATGCGTCATTATAAATGTTTTCTGTAAACCCCCCCCCCCCCTACTATCTACTGCACGTTTCGACCTTTTCGGGGAGAAAGGATGGAAGATTGAATAATCTTCACACTGTTAGAAATTTCTCTAAAAAAATGGTTAAATGACAGTTTATTTGATCATTATTTTATATATCATTATTTTTTTACTATGATTAACATTTAAGGAAACCGAACTTTCTAACACTTTCCAAACTAAATTCTCAAACCATATTTTTTCAGATTCCGATCAGATTCAGATCTCCCATACTTTGAAATTCAGAGAGTCAAATTCGTCAGAAAAAAGTATGTTTATTCAGTAAAAACACTTTTTTATCTCTAATTATGTAACTTAATTAATAGTTAGTCCTTTTTAATTAGCATGTTTGAAATTGTTCATTGAAACCATTAAGACCGGCTCTTAGTTCGTCAAAATCTGATCATTCGAAAATTTATTGAGAGTGATATCTTTTTTATTATGTGCACTATGCACATGAGTTTGATGCGAAAAATGTGTCTAGCATCTATAAATAAATTTTACAAAGATAAATGTTCGTTTTTAGATATTATATGCTCACTAGCAACTTTTAAAAAAATGATGCGGTATACTTTGTGATATGAAGATTAAAACAATAGAAAAAAACACTAATAGAGCACAAATGAAATTACAGAAATTGACGTACTATAATTTCAGTGGAATAAACGAGAACTTTCCTCATTATCTTAACACCAAATGATGGCAGATAGTTTAAACAACATAATGAAAGAAGGAAAGAAACAGGTTCAGTGTTTTGGCTGCAAATCCAGTGTACAATAGATTAAATTTTAATAAATTTTCTAATAGTGAGAAATACATGGAATATCATTAACTAAATTATTAAAATTTTAGAATAAATTTTTATTCAGAAAAATTATTTAGAATGATTCCCAGAAATCAAGCTATGTAGTAAAACAGCAGTGTTGAAAAATTTTAACAGCGAAAAACTCAAACCTGCGATTTTAAGTTCAACAATGCAGGACGATGGAAGATCGGTAAATATTCTAGTATTGTCATAGCTTTCGTATTCAAGTTAAAGTTTAATAGCGTACGCAATGCACGCAAGACTACCCTAACTAGAAATTTGATTAATGCCACAATTATTAATATCAACGAGAGGGTCCTGAAATTTAATGAATTTTGTTTGTTTACTGGGAAGAAAATGACGTGAATATCAAATTCATTCAAAATCTTAGCAATTTGGTTGCTGAATAATAAAGTGAAACAATCAAACTAGGTCGAGTCTATATCATAGAGTTTAATGGATTGTTAGATTAGGTTTTTTTTTTAAATGAAATCAATAGCATTAGAAAGAATGCCATGGTTTACAGTGATAGCTTTAGGGGAAGGAAATCTTCATTGAGCAGATGAATATTTGAACAAATATTAGAAGAACGGCAAACAGGTACAGGTAAAGCAGGTATTTTTTAGTTAGTGGGGTGGGGTAAAAGTTTATGAAAGGGAAGTTAACCCTTTCCTTTTCACTCCCGTGAAAATGACGAGGTATGGTTTCGTCCTCTATTTCTCGCTCCCGTGATAGTGACGGGTTGGAGTGTTCCGTAGTAACGCGCCAATAAGAATAAAACTAATTTATTTCTTCTGCCCTGAAAACATTTTATTTCTCATTTTACACACCATATGGTGGTACCAGGACATTTTTAAGGTAATTGTTGATAGCTAGTTTATTTTAAACTAGATAACAACACTAATCAAATTCTTAATTCAAATACAAAAGTCAAAAAATAGGCACTTTTATGACCGTTTTCTTGAAAATTAAACGATCGTTAAGGGGTTAAACCACAAACGTTGTCTCATAAACATTTTAGGCCAAGCATAGAAATTTTAAAAAATGTGACTATATTTTCATTGAAACATGCTTACATTACAGTCATTNCAGAAACTGACACAAAACAGTGTTTTCTCCGAATAAACAAACCTTTTTCTTCAGGGATTATCAAATAGTGAAGTAGCCTCAATGTAAAAGAATATGGCCCAAAGAAGAATTGTCGAAAGCTTAGTGTGTAGTGTAATGTGCGCAAAATGAAAGAATGTAACACCTGAAGTAACTTTTGTTCTTATGATCAGATTTTCACAAACGAAGATCCAATCTCAATGGTTCCTAAAGGTGAACTCCAAAACGTTAAATAAATTCCTCCTAACTTATAATTAAGTTACAGAAACAGACACAAAACCGTGTTTTCTCCGAATAAACAAACCTTTTTCTTCTAGAATTATCAAATAGTGAAGGAGCCTCAATGTGAAAGAATATGGCCCAAAGAGGAATTGTCGAAAGCTCAAAACCTATCAAGTTAATTTATTTTTTGACCTTATTTCTTTGTATCTCTCGAGCTTTTAAGTAAAAACAATCATATTTGCAAACAAAAATTTCGTTTATCTAAGGATAAAGAATTCCAACTAAAAAGAATTTTTATTTTTCCACATTATTTTATTTGATAAATGCCGAAAACTGATTTAATAGCTAGAAATAAGATTTATTTCCCCATTTTTAACTATATAAATGTGAATTACAAAATATAAAATTGGAAATCAGTTAAATAGCTTCTGACTTAAAAAATTGCGCATAAGATTTATAATTAAAATTTTATTTCACTAAAAGAATTCGACCGAAAATAAAAGAAAAATTTGTCTGCCTTACGATTAAAAAATATTGGACTCTTATTTATTAAAACAATAAAGAATAATAACAAACTGTTAAAAATTATTTTTTCGCTACTTCGGATAAACTAAGATTATAAGTCTGTGAAAAAATCTTTTGAATCGCTGAAAAAATTTCCGAGTTACTGATAAATACGCAAAACTGAAATTAAAATTTAAGGAGCCCGAACTTTCAAACACTTTCCAAACTAAACGATCAAACCATATTTTTTCAGATTTCGACTATCTCCCACACTTTGAAATTCAGAAAGTCAAATTCATCAGAAAAAGTATGTTTATTCAGTAAAAACACGTTTTTATATCTTATTCTGTAACTTAATTAATAGTTAGTCCTTGTTAATTAGCATGTTTGAAATTGTTCCTTGAAACCATTAAGATCGGCACTTAGTTCGTGAAAATCTGATCATTAGAAAATTTATTGAGAGTGATATCTTTTTCATTCTGTGCACTGTGGACCTGAATTTGATGCAAAAAATGTGTCCAGCATCTGTAAATAAATTTTACAAAGATAAATGCTCGTTTTTAGATATTATATGCTCACTAGCAAATTTTAAAAAAATGATGCGCGGTATACTTTGTGATATGAAGACTAAAACAGTAGAAAAAGCACTAATAAAGCACAAATGAAATTACAGAAATTGACGTACTGTAATTTCGGTGGAATAAACAAAAGCTTTCCTCATTATCTTAACACCAAACGATGGCAGATAGTTTAAACAACTTATTAAAAGAAGGAAAGAAGCAGGTTGAGTGTTTTGGCTGTAAATCCAGGGTACAATAGATTAAATTATAAGTGAGGAGTACATGATTAAATTATGAGTGAGGAGACTGATAGTGAGAAGTACATGAAAATCATTAACTAAATTATTAAAATTTTAGAATAAATTTAATTCAGAAAAATAATTTAGAATGAATCCCAGAAATCAAGCTATGTAGTGTTGTTTTGTCGTGTCTATGCATGCAGTGCTAGTGCAAAGATTAGAGTCCTCCAAAAATCTTGACAACAAGATTTGCAAGTTTTGGAGCCCGATGGCTGAGGAGAATTTCGATGTTGAAAGAGGGAGCTGATAATGGCCTGGCAGTCAAAAACATGGTCTGGAGTTACATAGTTGCAAATGGGGACAGTACTTGCAGATGGGATAGGATTTTATATTGGTGCGTGAGATCTTTATGCCCTTGAAATGTCCAGTACTTAGCCTAGCTATTGTGGAGGAGAGGTTTCTTGGGCAGTTTAGATCGGGGATTGTTGCCTTGCTAAAGTAAAACAGCAGTGTTGAAAAATTTAACAGCGAAAAACTCAAACCTGCGATTATAAGTTCAACAATGCAGGACGTTGGAAGATCGGTAAATATTCAAGTATTGACATAGCTTTCGTATTCAAGTTGAAGTTTAATAGCGTACGCAATGTACGCAAGACTACCCTAACACGAAATTTGATAAATGCCACAACTATTAATATCAGCGAGAGGGTCCTTAAATTTGGTGAATTTAGTTTGTTTACTGGGAAGAAAACGACGTGAAAATCAAATTCATTGAAAATCTCAGCAATTTGGTTGCTGAATAATAAGGTGAAACAATCAAACTTTGTAGAGTCTAAATCATAGAGTTTAATGGATTGTTAGATTAAGTTTTTTTAAATGAAGTCAATAGCATTAGAAGGAATACCATGGTTTACAGTGATAGCTTTAGGGGAAGGAAATCTTCATTGAGGATATAAATATTTGAACAAATGTTAGAAGGACTGCAAACAAGTACAGGTAAGGCAGCTATTTTTTAGTTAGTGGGGTGGGGTAAAAGTTTATGAAAGGGAAGTTGAACCACAAACGCTTTCTCATAAACATTTTAGGCCAAGCATAGAAATTTTAAAAAATGTGACTATATTTTCATTGAAATATGCTTACATTACAGTCATTAAGAGACAAAAAAAATTTGGTGTGAAAAAAATTATATTTTATATCAGAAATAAAATGCTGCGTATAGGCACCATTCACCAAATTAATGAATAAACCATTTAGTTGAACACTTGTTTTTTTAATGAAATTTGTTTCTTTTTAATTTACTAACTTGCAACTTTAATCCATCATAAAAACATATGATTAATCTCAAAAGGAATAATTATACATTTTCAAAAAATTTCGCTTGTCAATAACCGTTTTAAGTTTAAAAATTTGAATAGTTTTAAAATTTCTCAACAGAAAGTGTTTTTCCCAATGGAATTACTTATAATCAATGGATGTCTTCAGAACCCTTGACAGCAGCAGAAAAATAAAATTAGCGAAAAATATATGTCACGGTGTTAATAAAAAAATTTTTATTGAAATGGTACGTTTGTGCACCTTTGGTTAAAAATGAGTAATTACGATTAATAAGAAAGTGCAAAAAAGATAAACACTTATCATTTTCATGTTAAAACTTGATTTGTATGCAAAGATCATTATAATTCATAATATTGAGAATGTGATCAATGTCAGCATTTTCCATCAATGTGAAACAGTCGTCGATAAATCTCAAAGAGTTTCACTTGAAGGTAGTGCATATACAAGCCACTTAGGAAGGGACTCGGAAGATAACCGATAGCTAAGCCGTTAAACTTAAAAATTGTATTGCTGATATTAATAGTTGGGGTATTTATCGAATTTCATATCAATGTGGTCTAGGGACAAACTAAACATGCCCATAATCTAGACTTAGACGAAAAAGAGCACGAAAGATATGTCCAAAACCAGGATATTAATCTATCTTCTATCATCATCTTATCACTGGTTTGAGTTTTCTTCGGATAAAATCATTCAATACTGCTCTTTAACTACAGAAATAGATTTCTAGAGATCATTCCACATTTTGAAAACTTATAATAATCTAGTTAATAATCTTTTTAATATTATACCGTTTCCCGATATTTGGAAATTAATTTTATTTTTGCACCTCGAGGTTTCGATCAAAATCCCTCAACCTGTTTCTTATCTCTTTTCTTTTATCATCTTTTCAAATCATCCCTATTGGTTGAGCCAATTTACACGGTGTTCATCTCTTTACATTACTACTATCGATTGGAGTTTAGACACTGAAGAAGTTTCCTGTTTACGGAACCGAAGCTATAGTATGCCCATTCCAGTACTTCCTTTTATGTTTTTTTTTCACTATTGATTTTTTTTCTTTTGCTTTAACTGTTAAAAATATTGCAGCAATAAAATTTTTCAAATCATGTTATTGTACAAAATTACTCTTACAAATAAAATATTTTTTTACAATTAATTATGTAGATTATTGATAAAAAATGTTTTAGAAACAACATCCATTCCATTACTTTAATTACAGTTTTCCTTTAATGATAGATAATTTGTTTCAGAAATTGATATTAATAGTACAACCAAAAATTGATAATTACAAATTATGCTCTTATTTCAAACTTATCTTTAATGAAATTATTTAAAAAATCCATTGTTTTTAATCGTCAATGTTCATCAGAAACTCGTTAAGTAACAATCTAATATCCATCCGATAACTATACAAAAATAAAATCATGAAAGTTTGATTTCATCTTATTCGCTAATTCTAATATTGTAAGAAGCGTGTTGTTAATTAGTTAACTATAATGTATTAAAAGTTATTTTAATGAACTTTAATTTGAAACCCATGTTTCTTAATAGCTTAAAAGCATATGGAGTAGCATTAATCGAAAACTGCATCCCTTTTTTTTTTCTTTTTCCTCATTACTGATTCTTAAAAAAGAGTTCCTAATCTATTATATATTTCTAAAATTTGATAAAATACTTTTAATTAAGTTTTTAAAAAAGGGAAGAAAGATTCTGTTTAAAATGCCTTATAAAAGGTAATTAATGAAGTTTAGATAGCCTTAAGTATATGAAACAGTTGTTGTGAGTAATAGAGTTAAGTAACTATTAATTATGTCTAAATACTTATCTAGCGTTTTAAAGCCCTTTAGTCAGTAAAAAATAACAATTTTTTTTTAATCCAAAGTATACAATTCAAGAGAAAAGTAATCATTAATGATTCTCAAGAAAACCTTGCTAACTTTATACATAGCAAGGTTTATAAAATTATAACCTTGCTACGATTATAAGGATTATAAGGAATAGTGACCAGTTTTTAATTAATCTAAAATACTTATGTAACATAATTTACTACTTACATATAACTACTTATATATATAATATAATATAAACTACTTACACCGAAGAGCCACTACATTATGACCACCCTCCCTCTATAACAATGGGCTCGCCCAGGTTTTCATGGTTTCTCGCCCAGGAACAATGTTTCATGGGGCACATTATCTCCATTTTACATNGACTTTCAAGTCATGTCTTGGCCCCCAAATTCACCTGACCTTAATCCAATAGAGCATTTGTGGTCCTACTTGGAAAACCAAATTCGTGCCGCCACGCAACCCCCTGGCAATATGAGGGAATTGCAGGACCAGTTGGTGAGCGCTTGGTACCAGATACCTCAGACTACCTATCAGCATCTTGTGGAATCAATGCTACTGCGGGTGCTAGCAGTTTTGAGGGCTAAAGGTGGACCTACATGTTATTAGCAGGGTGGTCATAATGTAATCGCTCTTCGGTGCATATATTAATACATTGCAGTCTTCGGAAAAAAACACCTAAAAATAATTAGATTTTCAGGTGCAAATAGGAAGCAATAGGGAAATATTTTCCTGCAATTTTTGCTAGCTTGAAATATATTCAAGTTTTTAGCATTACAACCATTATCTGATTAATGGTTTGAGTAGTTACTTATTAGTTATTAGTCTTAATTATTGATGCAATTACATTACAAACTCCTATAGTCTACGAAAAAACACGTAATTCTAATTTTGATCAACAGATTGGACTTTAATGTGCAGGCACACTGTAAAAACAAATATGCAAATTTCACGTTTCCTCGTTTTTGACGAAACTGTTTCCTGGTATATGCTCTGAACGAACATTTTTCAAAGTGACAAAATACTTCACTTCTTTGAGGAAACGTGTTTCTTCTTTATATTTTTTTCCGAAAAAAATCTCGTAGTGCCTAAATTTACCAATAATCACATTATCCTAGGCACCATATAGCTAAACCAATGGCACTTTATCAGCACTAGCAAGACAGATGGAATAGTGAGAAAAATCGCACTCATGTTTAAAAGGGGGATTTGAATCTGTGATCTTCCTGATATAAGAAAAACTGGCCGGTTGGCTTGCTTCGTCACTTTATTTTCGATAGTTTAATCTTCATCCTAATTAATTAAGACAATTATTATGAGGGCTACAAAGATTTTTTAAAAAAAGCAAATTCAGAAATAAATATCAATTTTTACTGTAGGGAATTGGCAATTAAATCTCCATTTGAGCAAGAAACCTTGTTTATCGAACATTTTATCTCTTAAATCAATCTTAATTAAGAATTTGAAGACGGTTCTTTTTCATTAGGAATTTTCGAAAAAAGTGTTCCGAGTTAAATCCAGCCATCCTATCTCTCAATTACTGCCGTAGATAGGATGCGTCGCACATTTTTTTACCTCTTACATAATAGAGATAAATTTTAATTAATTACACTGTCCCCTTTAGACCTTACACATTTTCCTTCTCAAGCAAAGAGTTTATAAAATTGAAAAATATGACTTTTAATGTGTATATATATTTATAAATATATATCAATAAATCTGTACTGAACAACACTACAAAATAGTGCGCAAAAGACAAATACCGACACAAATAATGAAGTTAAGATAATTCCTATGTATATTATTTATTATTATTTGTTGACTTTCTCAGTTGCTTTACATTATTAGATTAAGCAAAGCAAATTTTCAGCTGTTCACCCCATCAAAATAAAGGCTAAATGTATTCAGCATCATCTGCCATATCTATCCATAAAATGAAAGTATTGATGAAGCTGTAATCAACACCAAATTTACTCTAATCTGTCAAATTTTAAACTATTACCAAAATGCCAATAAGTGTCCATTACATTGGTGACCAAAATAGTATGTGACGGTACCCTGACTTTTTACGATACACCGTAGAGAATAAGTAAATTTTCCCGATTAATTTTTCCTTTTAGCTCATAAGGTATTTTTATGACAGTTATTTTTATGTCAATATTTGTTATGAAACATCATTGACATCAATAATTGTCTACTGATTTTTTACGCTCTCTTTAACGAACTGATAAACATTTCTTTGTTTCTTTTGCCTTTTAATACATAGCTTATTATTGTACTTTAATTAATAATTTGAGAAATTAATTAATTAATTAGGTTAATTAACTAATTAAAGTCAAATTAATTGACTTTGGAGTATATAACAATATGGTGTTTTTTTTCGCTTATTCTTCAGGTAAGTAGTTCCATTTCTGCAATAATTTTGACTTTCAGTACAAAACTTTTGTTTTTGTTTCAAATACCATCAATTTTAAATTGTTCAGTTTTGTAAAATCACGATTTAAAAGCATAACTAGTAACAAAATGAACTTTTGGTTTCAGATAAACTTAGGATTAATAATTAGGTGATGTAGTTTGATTATGCTTCCACGATCACGTTGATTATCACTGGCACAACAGATCACTGGCATAACAAATAAAAAATAGAAGTAAGCACATAACCAGAAGAGCAGTAAACAGCTTTTTTTTATTAAAACTTTAAGTTATCTTTAAAATATTTGAAAAAACTGAATAGTCCATATCTTATTTTAAAACACTAGCTATCATTAAGTCAATGAGAAAAATTCATTTTTTAAATGCATATGAATTTAAAATATAATTTTCTAGAATCAAAAATCGGGCTTTGCAGTTGCTTTATAATTTTTCCTATTTACATTCACTTTCAATTTTCTATTTTTCGAGTTTAAGGTATATCCGCAATTCGGTATATAGCCGCACAGGCAGGCACGCACAAATTCTAAATTCATGCATAGATTATTTGCAACCCTTCTCAGTTGCTTGAACATATTAGATTAAATAAAACGCATTTTTGGTAGCTCATTCCGTCAAAATAACTACTAACTGCATTCTGTGTCATTTAGAAGAATGATGTAAAGACAGCTCGTTTAAAATTTACCACAGTCAAGATGTACGTACCTATCTTTATAATAAATCTATAATAAAAAATGCACAACATTGGTGCAACTGCAATCGGAAACAATTTCACTTTAGAATACGTTGTCTCCGTATAAAAGTACTAGGGGTCAAAAGTAACCTTACCAGCAGGTATCCAACGTAGAACTAACGAACCTCTGAAATTACATATACCGTTGAACATTCAAAAATAACGCTAAAATCTAAACCAATCATAATCGCTATTGGGTTTCAACATCGCCCAGCAGGTATCCAACGTAGAACTAACGAACCTCTGAAATTACATATACCGTTGAACATTCAAAAATAACGCTAAAATCTAAACCAATCATAATCGCTATTGGGTTTCAACATCGCCCAGCTTGGCGATCAACCGCGATCACAACTTGGCGAGAATCAAGGGGCACCCTCAAATATAGTCTACCCTAAAATGTTTAATAAGATAGGACGCCGATTTAAATAACTTTATCTTAAAATGTGACGTATAACTACGTTAATCTAATAATAATAACAATCCACTTAAACTCTTAATTTCAAAAACAATCAAAATAATAATAGTACAGGTAAATAACCTATAAGTTAGGAATATAGAATCATTTATAAGAAAACAGTACCTCTATGACTTATATCAATTTTATGCTGATGACAACCTAACCAATATGAAAACTAAAGTAGGAAAACTGGATCCTACCATGTGATTTTCCGGCCAATAAAAATGCACCGTCAACAATGGGAAACTGTGACACCATCATCAGATTTTTATAAATAGTTAGACATTTGGAACCTATTAAAACTGCACCAATAACCATGATGTGGTGCTTATTACCAAAAGTATGCACGTAACCATATGTATAAATACTTTGAACCATAATTGAAAAATATTTACTGGATCTTTTATAAGGTGCTGAATAGAACTGCATATTAAATTTAATACAATCACAAAAGATTTCTATAGTTAAAACCTGCAAATATTCTAAACTATTCTAACGATTTGCATTAATTCGCAGTTAGAATAATATTGACATTAATAATTACGATAAAGAAAAATTGCAGCAAAAGAGCATTTTTAAATCGCAATAATATGCTAATGAAAGAAATAATTTATTGTGAAAAACTGTTTCTCAAATGTAGCTTGAAATTTCAGAAATCAGTGGAAAACCTCATTTAAATAATGCGACCGCTAGAAAATAATCGCATTTTTTTTCGTTATCTTTACGAAATTTTTCAAAAAGGAATAAAATGTGCTCAAACTATTTTTAAATATTCACGCTTTGCCTGTTTTAATTTTGGTCATAAATTAGCTCATCAGATACATTTAATGACAAGTCATTTATCGATTTTAATCTTCTGCGAAAGCTTTTCATTTGTGAAATAATTCGTTAAATTATTTGAGCCTAAGAAATAGTTTAACTGAAAACTTGCCTGTAAGTTTATGCAGTTCAACGCAGCATACAAAATATTAAATTTTGTTTGTCAAAAGATAAATGTTTCATTTTGTTTAAGAATATTTTTTTTACAAAGTAGTTGAAAATTGAGAAGTTTTTGGCATCGAAAAAACAGAATTTCATTTTCGTTTCGGCGACACGTGAATTATGAAAACTGGAAAAAATGCAAGACATAAATATTCAGGGAACAAAACTGAAAGGAAAATTAATAAGGTGAGTAAGTTAAAGTGAGGTAGCTGGGTAAAGGGTTGTGGTTGAAGGTGTCTAAAATATAATAGAATACATTTTCATGAGCATAAAAAGATTGGATCAGAGATAAGATCATTTATTAGAAAATCGCAGTCGATGACAATAAATTCAGACACAAAATCATCGAGAGCTGACAGGTCAAATTTAGAAATAATTATGGAGTTTTGATAACTAATTTAATGTCCAAGGTGCCAACAATGTGCTGCAGCTAAGAACAAAAGTATATCTTATGCTATATCTCAAAATAATTAACCCCTTAATTCAATGATTTGTCTGTTTCTAAATTTACCATTCAATCATTTGCTCATTTATTGATTATTTCATTCACTGATTTATAAACTGATTCATACATTGATTATTAATTGCTCTTATTTAATTATTAACTGAACTATCGAATTCCGATTGTTTTGAAACTTTGGTCGTCATGGTGCCATCCGGTCAAAACACGCAATAAAAAGTTGGATAAATAACTTTGAAGAGATTGGATCTGCCTTAAGAGACAAACTTACAGGATGACTAAGAAGTTCTCGTCAATTGAGAATCTCCACAGCATATTTCAAGAATGCATTAGTAAAGGAGGATGGCATCTAAACGACGCAATTTTCAAAAAATTATAAATTTCATTAATGCTTCATAAATAGCATATTTTAAAGTTTCAATTCCAAGAATAAAATCTTTTAATTCTATCACTTTTATTTTTTAAGAAGCTATCTTCTGTTTCAACCTGTAATTATGCATTAAAATGGATTTCAGCTGTTTACGACTACATATTTTGCGTTATTAAAAATATATTGCTTTTACGTTTTTCTTTATTATCAATTTCAAAAAAATTATATAACCTTTTACATGAATTAATTCTTATTCATAAATATAGTTATGAGAACATCAACCGAAAATCTATTCTTTACTATAAATTGTACCTACCTGTAAATTAAGTTTCATATTATTATCTCTATTTTTTTTATTTTTCAAAAAACATTTTTATAAGTATCATCTTAACTATTTATGCAGAAATCAAATTAGTTTCACCAAAGTTAATTATACCAAAAAAAAGCTTTCATTTTCACACGGCTATTCACTGTTTAAGACTGAAATTTGTTTTAGAACAGGGATTTCCTTTTTATAAATTTGTTATAAAAAGATTAAACTTGCGCGTGCCAATCAACGGCAAAGAAAACTAATTTTAGCAGTGAAGTCCAGGTAACATCTTGAATCTTAATTTAGAAATAGATTCAATGGTAAAATTTATTCAATACAAAGTGATAATTTACAAAACATGAAAAAAAACTTTTCTTTTACAATAAATGAAAGTTTAACCTAAAGAAGCCCTTCGGAAAACTATAACTATTATAATGTTGGTGTTTTGACTTATTAAGCAGGAGAACACATAAACTGTTAAAAATTTCTCTGAAAAAATGGCTAAATAAAAATATATTTAATTTTTATTTTATCATATTAAACAAAACACTCAAATAACCATAAATTAAATGATAATCAAACTGTTAACTGTGAAAAAAAATTATTAGCTGCTTTCACCTAACACGATTAAACAACCAGAATTTTGTCCCAATCTGTAAGTAAATTTATTGAGATCACTTAGTTCCTTGAATTCGTCTAGCCTACAAGACTAATTTGTCAGGCTCATGACAGACGTAACAGGAGTTTGAGTGAAAGCGTTGACACTACATCATTTCCCTTATTCCCTTCAACACATAAAGAATTTATAGTGTCCACTATTCCCAAATTTGTGTCCTGCTCTCTCCAATGCCCTTTACTTAACAAAAAGCCAATGTCCAGATAAATATATATATATAAACAACGAAGAGCTATTACATTATGACCACCCTCCATCTATAACAATGGGCTCACCCAGGTTTTCATGGTTTCTCTCTCAGGAACAATGTTTTCATGGGGCATATTAGGACCCATAATCCTCATAGAACAATCCCTGACGTCTGAAAGCTACTTGAACATAGTTGCAGACCAGGTTCACCCATTCATGGCAACAGTTTTTCCTGCGGGGGATGCTGTTTACCAACAGGATAATGCACCATATCATAAGGGTCGAATCGTCGAGGAACATTCCAGTGACTTTCAAGTGATGTCTTGGCCCCCAAATTCACCTGACCTTAATCCAATAGAGCATTTGTGGTCCAACTTGGAAAACCAAATTCATGCCGCCGCGCTAACTCCTCGCAATGTGAGGGAATTGCAGGACCAGTTGGTGAGCGCTTGGTACCAGATACCTCAGACTACCTATCAGCCCCTTGTTTGGCGGGTGCTAGCAGTTTTGAGGTTTAAAGGTGGTCCAACATGTTATTAGCAGGGTGGTCATAATGTAATGACTCTTCGGTGTACCTACAAATAATATTTATATATATACAAATAATATTTTAAAAAAAAGACATCTATTAATGGGAAAAAGCAAAAGTCTTCCTCAAGACACGTCTTTTGGTATAATTTAATGCGATATTTCTGAGTAAAGAACAATTATCCTAAGATAAAATATATATACAGCTTTATACAATTTTCTGCAATTGGCATTTAAAAAACATAATTAAAAGACAAGAAAAAGAAACCTTCATAGTTTCAACATTGAAGCTCAATGTGAAAAGAACCGAAACAATGTCTAATAAAAAAAGTAATTTTTTTACCATTGACAAAATAACTAACTGCGCTACATTTTTTACAAAAAACAAACTAATGTTTTTTTTTAGATTCAGACTGTGAATTTTTGTGAGAATTTTTTTTTATCAAATTAAACAAGCCCATGGTAATGTATATCTTTCTAAGAGACATCCAAAAAAGATTGACAAGATAAATTCCTTCATTTTATTTTCAGTTTATTCAAACATTGAACTTTTTGTCAGGAATGCAGTTTTTTGTTTACGAAAAAAAACATTTTTCTAAAATTTTATTCGTCTTACAAATTGACGAGAAGTTGATTAAAAAAAAGTTAAAACATTTATCATTTAAGCAATTAAATTGTACGTTAATTAATTAAATTGTAAAACTAAAACTTAAATGGACTTAAAAAATTGACGTGGATGTTAAATTCCTATATCGATATTCCTATATATTTCTCATTTCATTCCAGTAGAAAAGAAAGAGTATGTATGTCACTTATTCACCTTTTGATTCTTGGCGAAAATGATTTTAAAAAAAAGATTTCCTAAATTTATCTCCGATACAAAATGAAATATATAAAAAATAAAATATTTCTTACGCAACATAAAATTTCTTATTGTAAAATAAAGGTTAGCCATAATTTATTTTAACATTGAAAATATTCGAAAACTTTCCCTGTAGAAAAACTTAAAAATTCTTTTTTTAATAAAATTATTGGGCAAATTTTAAATTTTGAAGACTGCAATCATGCCCATTGGCGTTAATGCTAAAAGTAAAAGCTAGACCTTACCTTGGGATGAGTTAACAAATTTGAAGTGTTTTAATTTATCTTTTACCCTTAGACGCAGAATTTTCATTAAACATGTTTTTCATATTTTTTCATTAATTTGCATTAATTTAGGTCAAAATAAGTGAAAAATATTATTACATTTAGCATTTTTATAATCTATGGTTATGAATTACAGCATAAAAGAACGATGTCTTTTTTTACGAAGGAATCTTCCACACATGGCTCACTACCAAACAATAATATTTCAAATTTGTTCTTATTTGCAGTTATTTAGATTCAAGAGAAACATTTATTCATCTTTAAAATTTACTTAATTTAAAAATTCAATTATTAATACATTTTTGAATCTGAATATATGGTCCCATCTGGGTCAAAGGGTTGTTCCGTCTCACTAATCCAAAAACCAAGTAATCCTGTAATTAAGTAAATTAATTTCAACTTTTTTACTTCCTGTTGCCTCATGCATTCTATATTTTTAATTTTAAATATTATTTTTTCAAGTTCAATTGCTTATTTCTTAAATCCAAATAATCCTTCATTTTATAATGATACTCAATGATAATGATACTTATTTTATAATGAACAAAATTATCTTTTTTGTTCTTTTTTAGAAAAAAGTATGTTGAATTTTAGGAGAAAATAACAAAGGTCAATGCGAGAATAACATGGAGGTTTCTTTTAAACCCACCTAATGTTCTTAAGTGCAGAAAATCAAAAAAGGCAAACAAACAAAAAATCAATCTCTTTAACGATTTATATCTTTAACAAAATTTGCAGTATTGTTAAATTTATAGCACTGCAAAATTTATGAAAGTGAATTTTACCAATTTTTTTGCATTAGATCTGAAATGCTAAACTATGTACAAACCTTTTACATTTTGTCTCTAAATTAATTCGAGAAAAACTTTTTTAATTCAATTAATATATTTTCTGTTTATAATGCTATCCGTAATTTATATTCAGTTTAATAACTGGTAACTGAATTACATTTGTGCTTATTGTAGTAATTCATTCCAACAGTAATAGTAGCTTATTCACTATATCCAGTCCTATATAATGAATAAGCTACGTATTCATTCCTACAGTATTCATTCCTACAGTATTCATAAACTATATCCACTCATACAATAATTATATTCATTCACATAATATTTATAGTAATTCTAGTCTTCCATCCACATTTAGATTTCATATTGTGCAAAGAAGTGATGAAATTAGAATTGATTAGTCGTGAAATTAAAAAGTTAAATCTTCACATAATTGGTGAAATCGGAAAATCAACTCATAAAATAACTAATGAAATTTAAAGCCTTATTCTTAAAATACTTGGTGAAATCGGAAAATCAATTCTTAACACATCTGGTGAAATCAAAAAATTAACTCATTAAACAACTAATGAAATAAGAAACCATGACTTTATGGTGACTTTAGAAAACAAATTCTTAGTGCGGAAATTGGAAAATTAACTCATAAAATGACTAATGTTATTAAACTGTTAAATCTTAACACACCTGGTGAAATTGGAAAATTAATTCTTAACATAACTGGCGACAATCGGAAGGTGAATAAGTAACAAAACTGTGGAAATTTGAAGAAAAAAAATTTTGCATAGCTGGTAAAAATAAGAAAAATAATTCATAACGTAAGCATTAAAAATTCAGAAAGTTAAAGAAAATTTTGCTATTTCGTTTTAAAGTAATTCCAATTTTAAAAAGAAATTAAAGTTAATCAAAAAAGGCCTTTTCTAGAATATTATGTCGCATAATTAAACTTCAGATAACTAGTATATATATAGAATATGACTACATTAAATTTCATTTTCAATACATTCATTCAAACTAATATTAATATATTTAAAATTAATTTTCAAGTTTTACTGTTTTTTTTTCATTATATTCCATATTCAATTGTCTTTTAAATTACTCTTTCTAAAGTCAATATTTGCTATTTTTTAGGATTTTTCATAATTTATTAACTTTATTTTTTGTTCTAAAAAGCAGACTTTTCTAACAGCAGCATTATTGCAGCTCATGAATAAACACGGTTAATAAAATAATAAAAATTAAGTTTCGAAATTTAATTAAACAAAACTTAAGCTTAATAGTATTTTAAAAAGGGGATAATAGTATTTTAAAGGAACATTTCAATTTCTCCTAAGGGATTATTGCATTAAATTTCAAGTTTGTGAAAAACTGCCATTTCTTAAGAGGTAAATTTTTTTATGAAACTCAACTTTTATTAATCTAATTTTCTCACCAGAGAAATATTCAAATTAGTACATAAAGAAATAATTTCTTAAGAACATTTTTAAAACATAGATTTATGCAAGTTAAACATAATTAAAATGAAGGTAAAAAATAAATGAGAGAAATTAAAAATGGAAAACCATGCAGTTTGAAAATTTCAAAGAAAAAAATAGTTTTTCAAAGGCGTATAGATATCTGATTAATTATGCACATAAATTACAGTTTTTTTGAAATAGATATAGATTAAAATGTTAACTTAGAATTGCTTAAAAATTACGTAATAGTTAATATAATAGTGGTATATTTTAGTGTCAAAAGAAAAGTTTTAAGAAAATCTATAATTAAAAACAAGGAGAACTTATGTAATCAATCTTTACAGTAATGTAGTAAATAGTATTTTGTAAAGACCTCTCTACATATATATATTATTACTTGCCAAAGATATATTAAAAATACCCACACTCACTAGAGAAGTAAGTTAATATTCAGGAAATATATATATATTAAAAACTGTTGTTTGTTATTTTTTTACTTATTATTCCCCCCCCCTTTTTTCATATGTCTATCATTTTTCTTTGTTTTATCTTCAATTTGAACTTATCTAATGATGCGCATTAAAACAAGGTAAACTTCTTTTTAACTAAAACAAAGTCAAACAAAATCAACTTCTTATGAAACTTATTGTTTTTCTTAACTTTCTTCGTGTTTTCTTGTATTTATTTATTTATTAATGCATTTTAT
>NC_092213.1:17746466-17829816 GCF_043381705.1 Parasteatoda tepidariorum
AGAAACAATACCTTTACGACTTTCATTAATTTTGTGCTGATGACAACCAAAACAATGTGGAAATGAATGAGGAGAAACTGGATCCTACCACGAGGTTTACCGGCCAATTCTTCTGTGATTAGCTATGTGCTATCATTTCATTCTCTTCTTATATTATATAAAGATATATATGTTACCGGTAAGGTATGAAATTCCGCATCGTATAGAATGCCTAAAATTAGCCGGCAAAGTATGAAATGATTTATATTTCACACATTGCCTAGGCATTCTATAGAATGCCAAATGAGAAACCGGCAAAGTATAAAATGCATCTCCGATTCGTCAAAATGTCATGCAGAAATAACAAATTCAAAACGTCATCCGATTTGATATTAATTTATTCGTGGATATAATTACATTTATTCGTTATTTTAATACTTACTGACGATAGATTAGAAGAAACATGTGTTTGTAGTATCGGGAAATATGTACCGGGCAATGGCACTTGACCTTAAAAATACATCAGTGCAGGGTATACCGGGCAGTGGCACTTAACTAGATCTAGTATATATTTCGGACATTTACCAAAGGCCTAGTCATACTAGGTATAGTTAAGTGCCATTGCCCGGTATACATTTGCCCGGTTTACCCTACACTGATGTTTCTTTATGGTCAAGTGCCACTGCCCGGTATATCCTACACTGATGTTTTTTTAAGGTTCAGTGCCACTGCCCGGTATACATTTATCCGGTATACTCTACACTGATGTTTTTTTAAGATCAAGTACCATTGCCCGGTTATATTTGCCCGATACTCCAAACACTGATGTTTCTTCTAATATATTGTCAGTAAATATTAAAATATCGAATAAATGTAATTATATCCACGAATAAATTAATATGAAATCGGATGTAATAAATATTTTAGACATTCACCAAAGCGACTATGTGATTGCCAACATTCACCGGTGAAGGTCAACAATCACCGATTTAACTCATTCACAGTAACATGCACATCATTTACGCAATAACCTCATCAGGACGTTTATTTCATACTTTGCCTAAATAGCATCCGGCAATGTATAGAATGCCTAGGTACTCTATGCAATGCCTAGGCAAAGTATGTAATACTTCTCACATTTCATACTTTGCCTAAAAACGTCAGGCATTCTATACAATGCCTAGTCATTCTATACAATGACGGCGTTTCATACTTTGCCGGTAACATATACATTGAGATGAAAAGCAACCAAAATGTCCAGGGTTTCACCATTGTAACCATCATTCCTGATACTTGAAAGCGCGTGAACGCCTTTAAGTTAACCGAATATTTTCGGAGCAAAAATTAACAATTTTGTTATTACTGATTTCAATGCATTTTTCAAAATTCACTGAACATTTTCCCTTTCGAAAAAATGCATATTCTTTTTGTCGTAAACTAAGATTTCTTTTTTAATTTTGTTTTCTTCATATTGCCATATTGCTTTTAAATAATAAACTTAAGTAATAAATGTTAATTTATCGTAATGCTAATTTTTAAATAAATAAATAATGATTATTATCGTAACGCATTTGACAAAAACAGCCAAAACTGCAATAATGGGGTATTAGCATTTCAAGAAAAAGAAGAAGATCTCGAATACCTCCACACGTGACCTTTGATCTCAGCGTCAGCAGCTGATAGTTATAAACAAAATGGAGTGTTGAAATCGAGCTACGTTTCTCCACATAAGGTGGAATGTTAATTAGCTTAAAATTAATTGAACACAGTACCGTATCGCACCTCAAATTTGTTAGAATATAATTCTTTCTCATCTACATCTTAGCTTAAAGTTATTATTTGCTCAAGTATTTAATTGCAACTATGATATATTTTTGTTTTGTGTACCTCACAACTTCGACGCTTAATTAGTTTGTTTATGTGCTTCGTGGCTTCGTGCTTCTTTGTGTTATAAAAAATATTTAGTGAAAGAATTGAAATACTCGTGTAAGGAAGCAAAATATGTCACTTAGGAGAATTTATACTTGACGGGCATGGCTTACTCGAAATAGAGTGGAAAGAACAGTTGCTAATTTAAACAAATTCCACCCTTCAACTACTGATCAGGATCGAGATACCCATACTACGTCACTTGCAGTTGTTGTTTTTTTTCATTTTTGTAGTATAGTAAAATAATATTTTTATAATTTTTGGCGTACTTTGGCGTTAGTTTTGGCTTTTGAGCTTACTTGCACAGAATTTCGAATAAGTAGTACAAACCGATTTCACAGTTAAAAAGGTAGAAAATAACGAAAAAATGTTTTTTGAGGCAGAACCCCATATTTTAATTAATATAAATTTATATTCCAGAAATACTTTTAGTCCACGACTAACATATATGATTGAGGTAACTATTTTGATTTTTTATAAGTATGAAAAAGGCTACGTTAACATTAAATCTGTCATATTTTAATTTCTAACTTTCTATTTCAGATAATACTTTTAAGATTCGACTTCAAAATTTAAAGTGGTTGAACTGTGTTATAAGAAAAAATTTGACAGGAGGAAAATAACTTTTGAGGATTGGGATTTAATATGATGGATGTGGTTTGGCAAAGATATTGACATTTAAATCAGAAATTTGTGCGCTCATAGGATAAAAGAAGCAAACAAAAAAGATGGAGAAAATATATACATTTTTCTGTATGTTTGTTACAAAAGTTGGAAAAAATAAGGATATTTTTTTTAATGTAAACTAATTCATTTTGCGTATGCCTTTCCCTGTTTTGTTGTATTTTTAATTAACTATTAATATTTTTTATGCAAAAAAACACCGAGAAAATATAATAATTGTCACATGTAATCGCAAAACTGTTAGGCCTATAATTAATAAAAACTTTAAGCAAAATCTGTAATCATTGAACTCAGTGTTACAAATTGTCAAAAGGTGGCCGCAGTTCGAAAATATACACGAATTGATTGTTCTAAAATATAAAAACAATATTATAAATAGCATCAATCAATTTTGAATGTAAAATATTACCTCAAGAATTGCAGCTCATTATGTATGTTAGAAAAAGATCTGTTCAAAATCTATAAAACATACACATCATCTGTAGTAAACGGGTCGAGCTATCAAAAACCGTAACTGACGTTTGTGTGAATATTAAGTAATTGCAGTAAAGCAATAATCAGTTTATTTCTACTTTCCATCCTTGAAAGATGTAGTTTATCGGCAGAAGTTCAATTGCACTTCCAACTATTGTATGACAAATGAGTATTGTATGAATATTTAAAATTGTTAACAATAACTTGAATGTGATGACCGATGAGAAAATTTTGTTCTGTAATGATCAGATAAAACAATTGCAAATAAGAGACAAAAAACTGAGAAAAGTTGTACAAAATTTATGCTAACAATGAAAAGTCGTTATTCATAAATCCCCAGCAATGTTAATCCTATGTAAGACGCTCAGCTTCATAAATTTATTTTATTTGTAATAAAATAACATTGAACAGCCGTCCTAATTTTGGGTTTACGACTACAAATGTTCAACTCCGTTGCCATATAATTTTGAACCTAATCCCGAAGACAAGGGAACTCCTGGATCAAGTATTGGGGAGAAATTTACCTTCTTGAAGGACTTTTTGATGGAACTAACTCACATTTGCGTTGCATGGAGAGGAAAACCTCGAAAACCTATCACGAATAAGCTGACGGCAAGGGGACTCTAACGCAAGATCCATCTACCCCTGAGGATATTTTACGTCAGCACTCTGGTCAATGCAAGTCATGTGTGGAATTCAAATCGGCCAGCCATCGCTGGGATTCAAAACCAATTCACCTCATTGGAAGGCGAGCTCTCTATCCCCTCAGCCACCACGGCTATCATATAACGTATATATATATNAGCGCAATAAATGTTACTTATTGTTTTTCTTAATTTTCTTAGTGTTTTCTTGTATTTATTTATTTATATATATATATATATATATATAAATTTTATAACCGTCGTTGAGCAGCAGACCCAATTGGGTGTACGACTGCGAATGTTCAACTTTGTAGCCTTGTAATTTTGAACCCAATCTAGAGGACAAGGGAACTCCTGCATCAAGTATTGGGGGAAATTTGCCTTCGTGGAGGACTGATGAAACTAACCCGTATTTACGTTATATGAAAGGGAAAACTATGGAAACCTCCCACGGTTAGTCTGACTGTGAGATGATCCCAACCCATAATCCGTCAACCACTAAGGATATTTTACGTCAGCACTGTGGTTGGTGCAAGCCGGATGAGAAATTCGTATCGACCAAGCATCGCTAGGATTCGAACCCGGTTCGCTTCATTGGAAGGCGAGCGCTCTATCCCCTGTGTCATCACAGCTCATCATAAACTTACTGTCGTTTTTCGGAGGTTGATGTTGTTTTGAAAGCGGTTATTAACGAAAGATTTACTGTCAATACATTAGCTCCCGAAAGTATTCATGCACTTATAACTTTCAATGAAATGGCGCTCTATTCATTGGTTAAGAGGAATATTTTAAAAATGGCTCGTAATTGTAATAAAATAAGAGACAACATTTGAAAATTGATTATTTTTCATCAATAAGTGGTAATTCAAAAAGAATATTTCAAAAATAGTTTTTTTTATTTCCATTCCACCATGTAGTATGTGATAAAACGCTTAAAAGAAGGAATTTATATCAGCGTGATCAAAGATGATTAAAATTTTAAAATTCGTGAAAAATTCATAAAAAGAGACTCATCATAATATTGTAAGTGTTTCTATAGAATATAATAAAAAATATTCTTTTTCAATTTCACCTGAAACTCTTCGACGAGTTCTTAGAGCAGCTATATTAAACAGGCTTTCCGCTTGCAGAAAGTGTTCAGTTAAATTGTTTGTTATTTTGATTGTAATTTCTCAGAAAAAAAACTTTTTCTTTCTTATTAAAATATTCCATGCAGTTTTACTAAGAACAGAATATAAATCTTATTCTTAAATATCAATTCTGAAATATTCATTTTAATTAATGGAAAAAACCTATTTTATTGAAAGTCAACAAGAGCACTTTTTAAAAACACTGTATCTTGGTAACTACTGTAGCACTGTATTCACTAATTCGTAAGTTCCCTAAGTTGACAAATTAATTACCCGTTGATTCGCTGTTTTATTGATTAGCTAATTTATTGATTAACGTTTTTTTACTTCTGTAATTTGTTTAGATCTTATCTTGCATTTCGCACTATCCACCAATTCTTTTAAGATCTCAACAATTTAATTAATATTAATTAATTTAATTAATTCGTATTTAATATTTAATTAATTCGTAAACTTATTGACCTTTAACAAAGCTATCGATATTTTGAGCTATTTCTTATAAATAAACATTCGAATGGAAAATGTTAAGAAATTTGAAACTGTATCAATCATGTATGGATCAGAAAAGAAGTTATAAGTTTTTCCTTTTCCATTTTGATTTTTTTCTTTGCAATTTTAAAAATTGTTTGTATGCACTTTTCCATAATTTGTATCTAGATATTTGTTTTAATTGTAGTTTTTTTTAATTCTGACATCTCTTTTAGAACCAAAGTTTTGGGAAATAAAAATAATAATTGGAAAAAAAAACTTTTGAGTAATAATTTTCGAAAAACAAGACAAAAATAATAAGCATTTTTAATAGAAAATATTTTATTGTGTACAATTTCAGTGTTAAAATTATCAGTTTTAAAATATAGTATTGCTAATTAAACAGAATGTTCACAAAATACACTTAGCTTCGTTTAAGAAAAATTGCAAAGCTAAAATCTCAAGATAATTGAAATATAACTTCGCTAAAAAATCCTTCTTTACGGAATAATTTCTTTATTTTTAAGTTGAAGAAATTTTCTTATATAAATTAAGTTGAAATACGTACAATATTTTAATCAATCACTTTTGAAAGACTATTTATTTTTTCAGCTGCCTAATTTCAATGAACTTTTTAACCGTAATTAAAATCAATTTATTGCAAGAATAGCTAATTGAAATGGTAAATGAATGAGCAGTTTAATATGACAAAAGAAAATTTTATTATTCTCACTTCAGTGAATATTTTTTAATTCATTGAACTATAATGCAAAATTATTTCGTCTGGAAAAATTCCTTCTTTAATATTCAAATGAGTAAACACGACTAATTCTGACTAGAGTTTCTTTTTTTCTATTTAAATCCGTGATCATACGGGTTTCGCAAAATGAATTTTCTTTGAGACAATGCCATTGAAAAATAAATGTAGTGGGTCTGGAAATGCAATCTAAGTCGTTGTCTCTTTAATTTGTTTTCTTTTAAATGATAAGGTGAATTAAATAATATATGTCTAAATCTAATTGTTGTATATTTGTATCGTCATTTAAAAAAAATGTTAAGAATCTATATCAAACCAAACATCCGCATTAACACGCTTTGTAAAAAAAAAGCTTTATCATTCTAGAGAAGGCAACACAGAACTGAAATAAACTAAACTATTATATTATCTTCGCAGAAATGAGAAAATAAAGCTAACACTTCGCATCAAAAACAAGATGAATAATAATTTAATTCCCAACTGTTTTTTTTTATTTCCAATGGCAGATTATAGACAGTAACGGCATACATAAGCATCTACTAAAAATAAGAACGGAAAGAAAAGATGCTGCAACAGAGTCTATTAATATTCACAGTTTATTAATCGCAGCATGTCTCTAGCTTCCTAATAGCGTTCAGTGATAGAATTCCTGCAAAGTGCAGAGCAGTGGAGAAGGCAACTGTTTATATTAAATTTTTATGATAGATATTATATAATGATATATATCATATTATGATATATAGTATAGTATTTTATGCCAAATGAATAATTCTAAGAGCCTAAATTCGTAAGATGCTGGCAACATAAAAACTTGATTTGTTACACTAATTAAAAGGGCGAAAATTTTGGCACTCAAAAATAGGAGCCCGTTTTCAAGACTCGACAAACGTAAATAAGGAAAACAAAAAATAATTGATATACGAAATATTAAGTTGCCAACGAAAAAAATCACAAAAAAATAATAATGAAAAATAAAACTAGAAAAAAAAACGTGGCGGCAGAGAGAGGCAAATCAGGGAAAGCTAAAATTTCACGTACTACGGAGTAAATGCAACCTGCCCCAATTTGGCTTTCTCGACTGCCTTGTTTTGTTTTTCATATAATTTATTTTTCATTTTTTTCGTTAGCAAATTTACTTTTTCTGTTTTGAATCTGTTTTGTCCTACGAATTAATGGACGCTCATGTTTGTGCGCTAAAAAACGTGCCTCCCATTTTCAACCGCTATAATTAATGAAGAAAATGCTAGTTTTTATTTCGAACCTGGAATACAACTCTCATTTTTATCTGCTTCGTTACTATTCTTTTCCTTTCATTTACTTTTTTCTTTGGTTTTATTCATTTTAAAAGTTTGCTACAAAATAAACTGGTACTTCTCAAAAACTGAAATTATAATGTGTAGATAGGGAAATTCGATGAACTATTTATTCCATAAATGCTTTTCAAGAAGCATTAAAATGCGTATAAATCTAATCTTAATGTACATAAATTGAATTGCATGTATTTAAATCAAAGGTTTAATAGAATAAAATTATTGAATATTTTTAGAACTTCTTTTAAAAAAGCGTATACTACTTTTTACACAAAACCAGGCGAAAATATAATAATATCCAATGAGCGAAGTAATGTGATCTCCAATTGCTTCAGATTTGTTATTCATTTTACCTTTTATTTGTAATTTTATTTTATGCCCTTTACCAACTAGAATAGACTGTTCACATTTCTATAGTTTGTTTAAAATGGCGGTTTATTTAAATGGCTGATAGAAATTATGACGTTCAATTGTTTATTCCTCTCATATATTCACCGATCACAAAAAATGAACCTATATAATGATTTCGATTGTTTTGGTTTTTTTTTTAAAAAAAATACTGTACCCGGTTAGATCAATCTATGATGAGTGTTTGTATCATAAGGGTAGTGAGATTTAAGAGCAGTGTAATTTATTTAGATATATCACATTGAAACATGCGGATGTCTCTGTAAAGGTAAAAAATAGCTTAAAAACTCTTTTCAATATAAAAACACATAGCACGAGTTTGAGAAAGATAACAAAAATGGACATCCAATGTTACAGAGGGATTCAATCCCGGAAAACCATGCTTCAGAGCAGAGATATTACACGAAAGAAACAGCGATATTGCTTGAAGGAAATCGGCATTTCTCGTTAGTAAAGCAGCCATACATTACAGAAGCTTCTGATTCCGAATGGTATGATCCTTCGAACAAAGGTTCTGAAGCTTAGATGTAGTGGGTTCAAGATCGTTGAGGTGTCTTCCTCATGTTTGCGCCATCAGTTTTTCAATTTGTTAAGAGACAAACAATTCTTTGTATTTAGCACACACGCCCGTATATTTATCTAAATTAAATTTATTTACTCATTGTTACACTTCCAAAATTGTAGATGGATTCACAGCAGCCGCATCTATTTTACATAGAATTTTTCAGAAATGGTCGACTTTTTCCTCAGGGAGGCCCCCGTGAAACGAATGATTAAAAAATTCTCATCACTGTTCTAAACATTTTTTTATTTAGTGTCACATATACATTTGTAGGTCTGTGTGCTCATTACAAAGTGTGACTTATTATAAGCCCTTGTCAAGTTGAAGAACAAATCGCACGAGTTAGAGAAAGACATTACAAAGATGCATCTTAATCATAAAGAGAGCATAAAAATACAAAACAACATAAGTAAGAACATTAAACATGAATGCAGATTAAAAAAAAAGAAAATCAGTCTCGAAGACATTCAATTCCAAAAAATTCCAAAACGATTATCAACTTTTTTTGATCTTGTGCTACTTTTTTATTAATGCCTAATTTAGACTGAATTTTTATGACTCTTACAACTTTTTATTTGCAATTATAGTGAAGTTGATCTAGTCGATAAGCGTGCGGACATGAAAAACCTAGAACAATAACAATTTTCTCAATGAGTAATCAGACAGTGCCGAATTCCAAACCCAAGAAATTTGCTTACAAAGCAAGCGTATTAACCACTGTAACAACAATTTTAAAGTTTTAAATTGTTGGAGAATAACAGAAAGGCAGTAAGATGACGCAAAAGTGAAGAGTAAAGTTTCGTCAAGTACGTGTGAGCTCTCTTTTCGCTAAAAAATCACGTGATTTCGTGAAGAAACAATTGGATACCTTTAAGTGACGTCATTGGATACCTTTAAGCTCAGAAGCCAATCAGATTCAACGCACACGTGTGATATTGCTTACAGGTATCCAATTAAATCTGATTTAAATCACATGGTTAAGCATAATCACTTCATTTCTTCTCGAGTTGCAAGCACCTATTGAGATACCTGCAAGTGACGTAGTGTGGGTTAACAATGTTACTTTACTTAACTATAGCTTTACGGTAATTAACATTACGTTAATTGACATTCTAATTTATGTTTATTAATTAATTTTACGTTAATTAAGATTCTAACTTGCGTGGAGAAACTTAGCACAATTTTAACAAGTCATTATGCTTATAAACGATCAGTTGACACTGACGTCAACGGTCACATGTGTGTGCATCTGTGATCTTCTTCTTCTTGATGTGCAAGTACCCAATTGTAAAAAACAACGAAATACAGCCCAAGGTTTGTCTGATCTCCTAAAATTAAAAGTTTTATTTCTGCGAGTGTAAACATTAAAAATCATTTAGTTTTCATTCTAAACTCATTTCAAGTAATATATTAAAAGATAATTATTGGAGAAGTAAGGAAATGACAAATGGAAATGAGCAGTTTTAATTTTTAATCCTTGTTTATTCATTGTGAAACAACTATGTGTTACACAATACAACTCATAAATCTTCAGTAAGCCGAAGAATTTTCCTTCTTAAACCTAATACAGTACACAAGTTAGTTTATTATTATCGCAATACACAAGTTTGTCTTATTCTTTAATCATTACTTCTAAAATCATTGAAAAGAGATTTTTCTTTAAAATAGTGCAATTCCAAAATAAAGCCCTTAATTTCGCAATTTAGTTAACGTCTTTGTCTTTTGGATGCTTTTTTTTAAAAGAAAGTGATACGGTGAATTTGATCCCACAGGAATTAAGCTTAAACTAATTAAAGTCATTTTAGAAGAAAAGCTGATGCTGTTCTAATTTACTTATTTACTTTTTTTCCTATTGAGTGCAATTTAAAAAACTTTTTATTTTGTTTTAAGGCACGACTTTAATACGCTTAATGCGCTCGACTAATTAAAAGTAAATAAATATTTTATATTCAAAAAAAGTTCACTGTAACCTTTTTAAAGGAACTCATTATTTTAAACGAGGTAAATTGTGTCCGTTTTAATTTAAATATTTGAAGGGCCTAGCACTGAAACATGTTAGGGGACAATTTAGAGAATTTGTGGTATTTTGAATTGTATTCAAATATTCGAAAGTTATTTACAGATATTTTTTTTCTGGAAGATGCACTTTTGAAAGATTTAGAGAAATAACTTTACAAATAAACGCTTTTAGTGAGCATAGAATTTTTTTTTTAAACAGAAAAATTAGTTGCTTTCAAAATAACATATTTCGACATTATTATGAAGTTCATATAAAAGCTGAACTAATGCTCGGATACACTGAATTTAAAAAAATATATTGTAATGCAATTTTCAGCATTACATAATACCTTTCAGAATAAATTTATAATGAATTAAGAAAGGGAATTAAACACAAATAAATATACAAAAATGAGCACACTGTATTTTCAATTCTATAAGCAAGTATCTTCCTCTGAATCATAACTCAAAAGAGAAATTTTTTTTCGTAGCACAAACTATACTCTATCTTTATTTCAATTTAAAATGCCACTTTTTTATTATATTGTTGTATTTTAATGTTACATTTATAATGTTATATTTATAATGCCATATTTAATGTTAGATTTATGTTATATTTTAATGTTATTTTTATAATATTATAATGTTATATTTATAGTGTTATATTTTAATGTTACATTTATAATGTTGCATTTTAATGTTATATTTATAATGTAATATTTTAATGTTATATTTTAATGTTAGAAAGTCAGAAATACTATTCTAGCATAAAACGAAAAAAATTATAGAATGTGTGTTAGCACGGCAGCACTTCATCAGGGGACACACTGCCTGCCAGCAAACAGGAGCCTTTCTGTTGTCAGTTGTAATACCAAAAACTGACGATGCCCCGAGGTCCCATAACGGATAAACAAAGAAGAAAAAGCAATTAGAAAAATTGAAATGTAAATGCAAAGAAAAATTAATGACAAGCAAACAAAATTTTAAAGTACACAGGGTAAGACTTAGTAATGATAAGCCCACATATAAGAAAAATAAATAGAGATAAAGTCACAGTTTGAAAAACAAAATTAAAATAAAATATAAATTGCCAAATCATTAAGAAAACTTGAGATATAAATCAAGTGCTGACCCGTGTGTATATATATATATATAGTATTATTGTATATATATATACATAAATTTCCTAAACTGTTTTTACAATTTTGAAAATTAAATAAAAATTAAAAAATTAAATGAATAAACCATTTATTCAAATTATTAGAATAATGCATTAGTTCATTTTTCCAAATTTTTTTAAACATTAAATGATTAAAAAATTAAATTTTTATAAATTAAAATTAAAATATTTTGTTTTAAAAAAATTTTTATCACAATTGTTATGTGAATACCCTTTTAAACTTTAATTTTACTTAATAAAATTAGTTATTTATTGATTTTATAAATATTAGGTAGTTTGAATATTAAGTAGTTTAAAAATGAGAAACATTTTAACCATTTAATTTTAAAAACGTAATTTCCAATTGTTTTAAATACAATTTCTTAGTCATGTTTTAAAGTATTATTTAATTTTTCAATTGTTTACTATTTTTTAAATTATGTATGAAGCTTTGAAAATATTATTTATTATTTTTTAAAAAGGTTTCAATTAGTTTACTAATTTTTTAATTGCTTAAGAATTTTTAAAGTAACATTTAGTTGCTTTTTTTAATTATTTTTATTGCATATTTTAAATCTTATTTTGTAAGTTTTTAAAAATAATACTTTTAATTTTTAAAAAAAAAATATTTAGCATACAATTTATCAACAAAAAAAATGTGAGAAAAATGCAAATCTAAAAATAGGACATTCTTAGCATGAAAGTGTAATTTTAAAATGCGTAGAAATTTCAAAATCTTTTCTTTCTCCAAGTTATTTGACTAGTAACCTATCCATAATAAAATAGCAGGTAACATAAAGTTTAAAAGCTCTTCGTTCTTTCATAAAATAGTGCATGTAATTTTCCTTTTAAAGTAATACCTATTTGTAAGCTTAATAAATTTCTTTTTAGCAATATAGCAGTCTGATAAATGTACAAAAATATCATCAATCAACATTTAATGACCTTTCTCCCTCTCTTCTCATGAGAGCTATTGTCTCCTGCAAAACTCTATTCGAATAGAAAGTTTTTCGATTTTCTGATCCATAAATCATTCGATTGTTTCAATAGAGAAGGTGCTCAAGGATACGATCATAGAAAAATTATTGATTGAAATCTTATGCTAGCAAAAAAAAATTTTATTCCTCCAAGATCTTCAAAAATGCTTCTTCTATAGAAGAAAGTGTCACATCATTTCATTTTGTCCATTTTGGAATATAAATTTATTCTAAAGTTCTTAAAAATATAAGCTGTGTAGGTCTAAGAGATATCAACTACCGTCAGATATATCAAATGCGCCATGTCTACTCAGACCACAATGAGTTGAATCAGGTTCGAATCCCAGCTGTGGCTAGTTGCTCCCGGCTCGGATATAAATGTTCAACTGTTTTGTTCAGCTTAGTTTATTTCAAAATACTCTTTTTATTCTCCCTTTCATTGTGCAGAGTGATTGGATTATGCTCCCGGATCGCTGTGACTACAGTGTTGACGTAAAATATCCTCTCTGATAGACAGGTCATGACTTAGAATCCCCTTAACGTCGCGTTAACCGTGAGAGGATTTCATGATTTTCCTCTCCATGTAACGCGAATGCCGTTCAGCTCCATCTAAAAGTCCTCCAAGAAGGCTGGATTGTCCCAGTGCTTGATCCGGGAGTTCCTTTGTCTTCTGGGTTGGGTTAAAAATTACAAGGCTACGGAGTTGATAGTTTTAAACTCAGAATTGGGTCGGCTGTTTAACATCGGTTACAAAATTAAATAGAATAATGTATACCATTTAAACTATATCCTTTACATAGCTTTCTATATATACTACTATAACTTATCATAAAAAATCGTTTACTTATAAAATAAATTAACAAAATCATACTATTTGTTTATCAAGCATTAAATTACGTAAAACAATGAAATCCTATTTTTATTATAAAACTAATCATTTTGCTTTAAAATATAAATGTTTCAATAAGAATAAGATAGTAAAAAATAGCGAAATGCCTGTTACTGCACTCGCCTTCAACCGGAACTACTTAGACAGTTCTTTTCGGATTGCGTTACAGAGCTCGCTTCACTCGCTCATTGATCTAGCTTTGTACGTATGGTATGTTTTTAAATATGAAGTAATAAAAAATGTACAACATATCAAGGCTCAAATGTTATATTGTTTGACATGGCCGTGGCATGTTTAAATTACATTTTATTCTGGCATATATTCTTTACCTTTACATGACCGGCAAGGCATATACACTTTCATGTAATTTGCATGAAAAAATTCTTTTACTGGGACAAACAAGTTTCCGTGATTAACTCTTCTTCTAGGTAACATACGCTGAGTCTGAATACTTTTGTCTGAGGAATTTCTGGATTAACTCCGTTTCCTCTTAACTTAAAATTTATTACATTGACTTTTCCCGTTCAGTTATTCAGCACTTGATGGATTCGCTTGCATTTTTCAGCTATATCTCTGACCGTTTATAACACTAACTTTCTATCATATTCAGTCGTATGTCATATGATATATTCAATCGCATGTCAGCACATTTCGTCGCTAGTCTCTTAGCCTGAACAATATTATCTGTCACTGCTTCCGAATTCAGCATCTCTAAACTCGTAAATTTGTTACCAGCGTCAATCTTTCTCTTTCCCTTAATTTTAATGTACGTTGCTGTAATTCTAGTCAATAATGCTTTTACAATCTTTTCATCGGCATATAGCGGTTGGACAGTGATGACTTTATATAATAAACTACGTCTTGATCTGTAGTCTCCAAATGCTTAGTTTATTGAGGACAGTCAAAGCTTCGTCAATAAAGCCAGCATTAGTTTTTTTTTAAAATACAAGAAAGCTTCCCTTTTCATTGACCAAATATGATAGTTTGTCTCTGACAATTTTGGAATTCCAAACGCTAAATTCTTTTCTATAATGATTCGTAACCTCATCGTAGTCTATTACCAACAGTTGTTTGTTGAACTTAAGGAAGACAAAACATTTGCCGTCAAATAAAGTCCATTAATACATAAATTGTAAAGTAAATGCAGACAAAGTGCAATGTGAAAAACATTGCACACACGATGTGCTACCTTAGCCCACAAAAATGAATCAAACAAAATTGCCCTCTCCGACTTAGAGCAACACCTCCTAGAAAAGAGCAGGCCTCAGCACGGGTTACCATAAATATCCTTTAGTAGTCCCAATGTAATGACATATTTCGTATTTTCAACCACTGCGCAGCTTAGTACCCCGAACGTAATGACATATTTCTTATTTTTCATCTACTGCGCAGTTAACTTCGTCACATCGGACTACTAAATTGATCAGTGCTGAGGCCTTCCTTCTTCCAGGAGATGTTGCTTAGACTGAGACTGATTATAAGACGTTCGTGTCCGCGAAGTGAACAGGAACATCTTCATATGCCCTAGGATGACTTGAAAAGTGGGAGTCTACAATGCGCAGAAGAAGGGGGAAAAACGGACTACCTGGAAAAACTTATGATTTAATGATTGGACCTTCACGATCTAGGACTCAATATTAATGGTACGTCAGGGTAACCTCGAATATGCTAATTAATAAGTGCAGAAAGTATTTTTTTAAGTTACGAAATCAGACACAAAAGCGTATTTTCTCTGAATAAATATACCTTTTTTTTTCAATGGATTCGGATTTCCGACCCCGAAAATATAGTGGGTATAGCCTCAATCTTGGAAATATGGGAATTATAAAAATACAGTTTGGTCAGGAGAGCGATTCAATGTTCCCCTTAATATTAGTTTTATATTTTGCGTTTTTTTTTCATACATGGAGACCTTTTAAAGCGAATTTTAAAAAAATTTGCACACAACTATAAAATTCGTTTGTCCAAAGATAATTGCATGCCAGAAAAATGTTGGTAAATATTTATTATTCTTCATAATTTCATTCAATAAATGTTGAAAATATTTTTAATTATAAGGTATATAAACTTTTAAATCATTTTGAAGTATGTAATTTTACTTGGCAAGTTACAAAATTTGTGCGAAATCTGTTGAATAGTTTCTTAAAAATCAAATTTTAAATATACGACCTTTTCTCAGGAACCATTCAGCCGATTTCGTACAGATTTTATATTTCGCCATGTAAAATAACATACCTTAAAATGATGTAAGGAATTGTGTACGTTATTATCAGATACGAAATTTTTCCAATTATTACTAAATAAAACAATAAAAATTAATAAATATTTACAAAAACTTATTTTTTGCATGGAATTATTTTTAGACAAACACATTTTATAGTTGTGAGCAAACATTTTTCAATTCACTTCAAAATTTCTCGAGAGATGGCGTAGTAAGTAAAAAGTAATATTAAAATTAAAGGGTCTACACTTCGAACGCTTTCCTGACAAAACTATGGGTACCATATTTTTTAGATTGCGGCTACCCCCCCCCCCCATATTTAGAAAGTCAGAAGTCCGTATTCGTCGAAAAGAAGGCGTGTTTATTCAGAGAAATTACGTTTTTGTGTCTGATTTTGTAACTGAAATTACCGTCCGCACTTATTCATTAGCATATTTGAGGTCACCTTCTCGAATCATTAAGATTGAGTCCTAGAGCGTGAAAATCCAATCGTTAGATCAAAAGTTATTCAAGGTGGGGTTTTTTTTGCACACTGTGCAGTAGCAGATCAGTGTGAGCGATTATCAGCCCCCAACCACGGCTTGTAGCTTTACATAATCATTAAACACGTCATACACAGCCTATAGCGATGACATACAGGTAGCCGTATTTTATCAGCGTAATTATTAAAAAATTGCGTTTTTGAAACCAAATTTCGTGTACGCTGTGCCTATATTAATGATTTTCGTAAAATATTACAATAGTATTGTACTACAAGCTGAATCCAGACATTTTTCACGCGTTTTAGGATAAGAAATACGCCGTTTCATTTCTATTTGTTTATGATACTGAGTTATATTTATTATTCCTTAATTATATGAGTAATATAGTGTTTATTAAGTCCAAACTATAAACTCACTCCAAAGTTTTTCAAACCGTTTAGTCTTTTTAAAAAAATTTCAAAAAGTAAATTATTTTAAAATTTTAAAGATTCAATTTCATGTATCTTAACTTTAGAATTATTTTCCTACTTTCTCAAAAACATTAAAAGTAATCAAGTGCTTTAATAAATATTGTTTAAAAAAAACTATGGAAAAACATTAACAATAGTTAAAAATTGATTAATGATCCAAGTCTGAACATGACATATTGGTACAAAATTTTAGACAAAAAATATAAGTTTTACTTATTGTCTTATAACTTCTGGGCATGAAGAAGAATTTGACAAGATGACAACAACGACATGATGATGTGACAAACACAGCTAAAGTTCATGTTCACGTAAAATTAGAGAATAAAGAACAGAATGTTCTCCCTAGATGAGTTTATTTTATGAGTATATCCCTCTATTCACATCAAAACTTTCAAATATTAAACTCTTTTTTTTAGTTCTGTTTTTAATTTTAAAAAACTTATCTATTATTATTGAAAATGCATAAAAGTTGTTAAATGTCTGTTTAAAATTTTTATGCGTTTTAAAAAATTACGTAACAATATTTAAGAAAATAATTCAAACAAAACATTTATTGTGGAAAATATCTAAGACTTACTTAACTTTGACATTTATAAACTATTATTTTATCATTCTAGTGAGCTTATAAATACTTTAAAATATATCATTATAGTTATTAAATATATCTTCTTGATTCAATCTCAGCATTTCGCACTTCAGACATTATCCAAGTATAAGTTTCAGAATAGGAGACACTCTTTTTGAAATTAAGATTAGATCATTTGACAATATTATGATACTTATTATTGTTATAATGATGCTCATTATTATCTAATGCTCATGATCCCGCACTCTTAGTAATAAAACTCTCACTTATTACGATTCAGCAATCCTTGAGCTGTATTTCGTTAATTTTGAGAATCATTTCGTCACGAAATCACGTGATCGGTGACGAAATGTGAACTCTCAAATATATGATAAAAAGAGTGGAGATATTAATGGAGATTAATAATTAGAATGCGTCATTGTGGGAGATTATTAATTAGAATGACAGAACTAGAATAAAGATTAGACGACAGAAATAAAGAAACTGAAAATCCAGTATGGTACGATACAAGCTGAACGTACTGCATGGTGGTCAAGGAGTTGGTCTCGTATCACGAAGTTATTAGCTTCGAATCCCTCTTCAGGCATGGGTGATTTTAATTCCATCTGCTCTTTGTTTATAATTTCGACAATTTTAATGCACATTTATGGGGACCACCATAAGGTAATTATTAAAAGAGTTAGCTACTTTAGGTATCACGAGATTTTTTCCTTTTTGGAAAGGAATAGAATTGCAAAATTTCCTTTAATTTTGACGAAGAAATGACAATAGTTATTATAATCTCTTTGACGAAGTCTCGTGATATCTAGAAATCCAATTTATACAGTGCTCTGTAAGCTAATAGGTAACATCCAAATTTCAATAACTCAAAAGCACTACAGTGTTTTATCAAAAAATAAAAATATTGAGAAAATCCACCTAGAAAAAGTATCCTAATATTGGATAGTACCGAGATGGTAGTACCAAAATACATTAAATACTTCAGCTTGAATTGCTATTGTCTTGAACACCGGTTACTTATAGACAATTTTGTGATGAAAAAGAATAAATAAAACTCAGCGAAGTATTCACTCGCATTGGTTGAAAAATTCTCGTAGGGGAGAAATTTTAAATTTATTTTTATGTTACCAATTTACGAATTTGAATTCATATGCATGAACAATAAGGGTATTTTTCAATTCAGGGAAAGTTCGTTTTTGATTTCGTATTTTAATAATCGGTTATGGGCAGTTGATATTAAATTTTAATCTCAATCTTGTCTAAGAAAATTGAACAATTTGTTCGAAAGTTATTTGCGTTTAGTGTCAATATTTTTTTAAACAGAAAATAAATTAAAATTTTAAAGAAATAAAAGACCTAAAAATAAGGTTTTTTTTCAAACCGTTAGTAGGATTTTGAAATTCTATCAGAAAACTTAATTAGTAACTTACTCTGAATACTCATTAGTAACTTCCTTAGTAATTATATAGTAATAAACAATTTATTCATCTCTGCATAAGTAGCACTAATTAATAATTTGTAATGTATTAATTGATTCACGCTTAGTCGAGCTTTATATGTCATTTATTTCAACTTTTATTCCCACTTTTTTTAAATTTTTAACATTTTTTCCCTTATTGATAATTAAAGTGAAAGAATGCAATTTTAAATTTAATCATCTATTCAATGACATTTTATTAATATTTATTCAAGCTTTTATTCAGGCTTAATGGTTATTATGCCTTTATTCAATATTTGTTCTTTTTATTTAATTTTTGCAACAGTTAAACTAGTGAAAGTATTTAAACTATAATAGTATTAAATAATAATATTTAAATTTTAAACAAGTAAATTACAAATTATTAATAAAATCCTAATATTGTATATCCATATCTAAAGATTAACATCAATCAAACATCAACAATTTAAAAAGTTAATTGAATTCAAAAATTTTCATATCTTTATTTTTTAAATTTTTTTTATTTTCTATTAATAACTTTATATTGGCTTTCTTTCTATTGTTAAGTAAATTTTAAATTATTATTAAAATGATGATTAATAAATATAATATAAAAATATATCATTATTAATATTAAAATTAATCAATATTATCACATATTTTCAGTAGCGGCAAAAATTAAGAGAAAAACTAACTTTCAAGATTCATTTCATGTACTGTAAGAAATTCCAGATCAAATTACGTTATAAATATCGGCACTTTGGGTGCTTCCTCCATAAAATCCACTTTACCGTAAATTCATTTTTACTGTAAAATATATTTTTACAGTAAAATCCCTTTTTACCATAAATCTTTTTTACCGTAAAATTCATTTTCACCGCAAAATTTATTTTTACGTAAACTTAATTTTTACCTTAAAATATTATACCATAATCACAGTAATATTTAATTAGAATGATTCAGTGATTTTACTGCTCTTATTAATGTAAAAATTACTATATATCAGATCGTTTGTGCCGTGACATGTTTCCGTGAAAAGGGTTTTACCGAATCTTTTTACAGTGTACTTTAAACTGCTAAAACTCAAAGGTATTATTTAGTTTCTGGAAAGAAAAATCTCTTTAGTTGTGTTATTCTTATTGTGTGAAACTGAATGTGATATTTGCGGGGAGAAAAAAAAAGTTTTTCTCTCAAATAGGTTTTGTAGAAAGTTTTTTCTCCCAGACTAAAGTTTCTTTTTGCCCTAAGGAAGTGAGTACGAGCTCTTTACGTGAGCTCTATTTCGTGTCTCAAGAAATAAGACATTCAACTTCGAGATCTTTCTTATAGCAGCGGAAACATTTCTAACAAGTATATCTCCTCATTTGTGCTTGGTTTCTACAGTAAGTTAAGGGCAAGTTTAGAATGAATACATAAGACTTGTTCTTTTCAACCTTTTCTTATGCAGATCAAAGTGCTTGGAAAAAAAGTTTTTCTTGAAACTAAAGCTCTTCTTAAAAAAATTCACATTGTAGTCAGTTTTTATGTCCCTTTTACCTCAAACCAAATTCATTCAAATAGTAGAATATGCTTTGCAAATGCTATAATTATAATAAGTATGTTGTTAATTTTATATTTAATTTCATCTAGCAAAGAATACATTAACTTTACTATCAATCTACAAGAACAGATGGCTTAGGGCTCACTTCAGCTTTGCGGTGGTCGCTTTGCTGGTTGGAGTACCCAAACCGTACAAATCAACGACAAGGTTCCAGTGGCTTAGGGCTCACTTGAGCTATGCCGGCGGTAGCTTTGCTAGTAGTTGGACTTCCCAGGCCGGAGAGATCAAAGACGAGGTCCAGGTGAAGAGAAAGATCGCCTACAGGTTAAAGGGTTGAGCACAAGGTTATCTACCTCGTCTCTTAAAAAACTAATTGTTACAGAAACCTATGTCCATGCCTTTAATTAAATAGTTGCATCCGAAAATTTAAAGGAAGACAAAGGTCAGGTTTTATGCCTGCTTAATTTTGCAGTGATGCATTATTATCTGGAATAAGTTTTAATCCTTCTTTTTGCTCTAATTCCCATTGCTAAAAAGTACCATCTAAGATTCAAGGTTTTGCAGATGGATGGAAAAAGGTCCGTAAATGGCCTCATGTGCACAGATAATGTTCTCTGATTTGAACCTAGTCTGAGTTTCTCTCACTATCTCAGTAAATGGAAAGGGTCTGAAAAAGGCATCTCTTCTGTGGTTTGTAATTGGAGGGCTCTACCCAATTCTTAATAACCATGCCTTCATTTGTTTGTTTGCTCATTCTTGTGTAACTCTGTAATATTAAGAAGTCAAAAATGTAATGTCAATTGTTCGGTTTTGATAGAGTTTGTTGTATCTCAGCCATACGTTCCATTTAATATAATGGGTATTGAAAGGTGTTTGGAAGTATAATCTTCACAGCAATTAAATTATTTCTTTAAGAAAATGTATAATTTGAAATTCCGCAACCAAATATTTGTCACATTTCATGGCCAGGACGAGAGAACAAAGATTTCATCCTACAAATCCTATATACGAAATATAGAAAAATGTTAAAAAATGAATAACAATGTATGACGCAGTCCCTAGGGCTGTTCCAGTCACTGTTCCAAAAACCGAAAATAAAACACATATCTTTGTTTCTGAACTGTAAATAATAATTTTGTTCCAATACCTATCCCAGCGGCATGTCAAAAATCATAACGGATAACTTTCGGTTTTCCAAAAAAGTTGGAGGAAAAAACATAAAAAGAGTTGTAAAAGTTCTATTAGTTTTGGTTTTGTTTTGAAGGATAATCCTAAATAAATTGGAAACCGTCATCTGATATCGTAGTTTATCTGTTTACTTGCCCGACATGAGTCGTTTGACTTCTGTTCCAATGACATCTTTAAGGAACAAAACATTCGGTTATATCAAACTGAAATCGAGTTTCTTTCTTTCTGAAAAGCTGTTATTTAAATCAATGAATGTAACACATATTTCTTAAGTTTCTTATAATTTTTCAACGGAAAAAACATTTATATATTGCTAGGGAAATATATTGCTATATTATATCAAATATATTTTGTATATTGCTTGTTTAAATGAAAGTTTTAACCATTTGTGATCGTATAGGAGCTTTTAACAACCGCAGAAAAGAACTATAACTTTATGAACAATAAAATTGGTGCTTAAATCAATAGGCTTCAGAGGGATATAAAAATTCAAAATTATATATTTTACTAACTAATTAAAGTGCAGTATTTTTTTCCTTTTTTAAAAGAATTATTTACCTCCATTCTTCATCTTCTGTATGTTATACAAATCATATATTCAACCATATAAAAAAAGTTTTGTTAATTGAATATGTGGATTGATGTATTTTCAATTGTTTACTATAATAATGATTTTTATTTTTTGAGAAAAAGGTTAAATGAGATAATAATTTAACTTTTTAATGTTACGAAATATGTTATGGATATTTTTGCATGAAAAACCATTATCAAAAGAATTACGTATTTAAATGTGTAATGTTATATGCAATCATCGAGTCTAAGTCAATAATAATGGCATTTCTTATTAGGCAAATAAGCAAAATCAGAAGTCTAATTTAATAAGATTGCTTTAGATATTAGGTTTAAAATAAAAATTTTATGATAAATTTTAAAACAAAATCGCGTACTTTGAATTTTTTTTTTCATTTTTGAGAAGGAAATTTACATATTTTTATTGCTGTTACACAAAGGGGATGTTAAATTTGTAAAGTAATGTTAAATTTGTATTGTTATATGTAATCATTAGGTGTAAGCAAATAATAATGGTATTTTCACTAATGCTTCAAAATAAAATCAAAATTGTAATTTTACAAGATAGCTTTAGATTATAGGTTTCAAACGAAAGTTTGAAGAAAAATTTAAAAAATTTGCGATACTTTGGAATTTTTTCTTCATTTTGAGAAAGATTTCCCACATTGCCAATATTTCCAACATTTTCTTTCGCAGTTGCAAGGTGGACGTTAAATTTGTAGTCTTATATGCAATCTGTATATGAATCTGTAATGTCATATATAACCATTAATTCTAAGCCTGTAATAATGGCATTTCCATTTATGTTAATAAGTAAAATAATAAGAAAATATAATGAGATAGCTTTCGATATTAAGTTTAAAATAAGAATTACATGATAAATTTTTAAAAAATTGCAATAACTTGGATTTTTTTTTAAATTCGAGAAAAAAATTACATATTTGCTTTACTTTTGCAAAGTGGGTGCTGAATTTGTAATATAATGTTATTATCAAATATGTTTAAATTTGTAATGTTATATGTAATCATCAAGTCTAAGCCAATAATAATGGCTTTTCCATTTATGCTAATACATAAAATCTGAAGTCTAATTCAAAAAGACAGCTTTAGATATAAGGTTAAAAATTAAAAAAATGATGATAAATTAATTTTGCGATTCTTAGATTTTTTTTTTAATTTTGATAAAAAAATTAATATTTTTATTGGTGTTACAGGGTGCAAAATAATGTTATATGTAATCAATTGTGTTTAAATTCGTAAGGTTATATATGATCATCAGATCTAAACCAATAATAATGGTATTTCTGTTGATGGTAAAAAATAAAATCAGAAGTTTAATTTAATAAGATAGCTTTTGATATTACGTTTGAAGTAAGCATTTGTTGTTAAATTTAAGAAAAAATGCGATATACATATATACACATATATATATATATATAGCATTTTTTAAATTTGTTCTTAAAAAATTAAAATACTCGAAAAATTAAATATTCAGCTGCAATTGAAATGTTTCTTAGCTATANTTAATATATATATATATATATAAATATAAATTTTTTTTTTAATTTTGAGAAAAAATGACATATCTTTAATGCTGTTACGAGGTGCACGTTATATTTGTAATGTATATTGTATGTAATCATTTATATATAAATTTGCAATGTTGTATGTAATCATCGTAGCAATCACAAAAAATTCCGGTCAAAAGACAAATATGACTTAAAATGCAGTGCAAGATCATAAAATCATTCTAACTGCCATTTCTAAAATTTAAATTCAATGTAATAAAGAGTCAGAATCTTTACAACATAAATATTCTTTTTTACTGAAAAAATTGTATATTAAATTTCATGACAGTTAATTATACCTGTTATATAATTTTAAAAAAAGAGCACTACTACGACGAAAACAAAGGAATTTATTATTTTAACACTTTATTACCTATGATGCAATTTTAAAATTAAAAAAACTGTTGTTAATGTTCAAAAGGATGTTAAGACAGCTATTATTTTAGTTTAGGATGATTAATCTCCCTCTTCCAGGGGAAAAAAAAAGTAAGTTTGAAAAATGAGCTTTAAATTACCGAGTCTCTTATCTTGTCATTCTGAAATATCCAGTGCCTTAAAATAAGTAATTTTTTTTATTTCAGGAAGTTTCTAATTTAAAATGAGTTCAGGGAAAAGACAATTTTGTAAATATGCATAATATTTTTATAAATATTCATTGCCTCCACTCTTCATTAAAATTGTAAATACGAAAACGTTATTTTCCTGTTTAAACTATGACAAATTCTTTAAAAAAATTTACACAAATAAATATTGGAATAAAATATGAGAGATTTTTTTTGCTTAGTTCCCATTTAATTATGTATACTTTGTGACATATACCTTACAATTAGCTCATGTTTTACCGAATGACAAAAATACTTTTATGAATGTTTATCAAAAGGTTTCTAACATTCCTTCACCAAATTGGGGATTTTCTTTGCATCCCTAGTTGCAGAATAAAGATAAAAAACGAACCACCCAGAATAACTTTTGATCTAATTATCGAATCTTCCCGTTCTAGGACTCAATCGTAATGGTTTGAGGTCATCAGGCATCTCAAATATGCTAATTAATTAGTGAAAATGATATTTTATATTACGAAATCGAAAAAACGTACTTTCTCTGAATAAAACATACCTTTTTTTTAACGGATTCAGATTTCTGACTAAAAATATATACTGGGTAGTCGCAATTTGAAAAATATGATCCCCACAGTTTGATCAGAAGAGGGATACAAAGATTGGATCCCTTAATGTTAAATTTATTTTTTGTGTCTTTCGCTATATCTCGAAATTATTTTAAGGGAATTAAAAAAATTTCCCGCAATTATAAATTCATTTTTCCAAAGATACTTCCATATAAAAAATAAATTTTAGTAAATATTTATTATTTCTATTACTTTTAAATGAAAGTCAAAGCACTTTTGAAATACAAGGTAGGTAATTTTTTACATCGTTTTAAAGTATGTCATTTTACAGAGAAAAATACATAATTAAGGTGAAATTGGCTGAAGGTTTCCTTAGAAATCGAATTTTAAATACTCAACTGCGTTAAAATTTTATTTCTTAAAAACTATTCAACTGATTTCGCCGCAATTTTGTATTTTGCTATGTACAATTGCATACTTTGAAGTGGCATAAAAATTGTATACCTTACAACTCCAAATTTTTTCAACTATCATTTAATAAAATAATAAAAAAATGCAAATATTTATTAACATATATGCTTTGCATAGAATTATTTTCGGAAAAACGAATTCTATAATTATGTGCAAAGCGTTTTTCAATTCACTTAAAAGAATTTCGAGATATGACGAAATACTCAAAATGAAAAATTCACATTACGGGGTCTAAACTTGAACCACTCTCCTGATCAAACTATGGAAACCATATTTCCCAAATTACCACTACCTCCTATATTTTGGGGGTTAAAAATCGAAATCCATTGAAAAAAAGGTATGCTTATAAAGAGAAAGTACGTTTTTGTGTCTGATTCCGTTACTTAAAATATCGTCTATATATTGCTTCTTCTAATCTGCTATTATAACGTTTAACTGAAAACTTTGTACTGAAAAACAAGCAACTGAACTAGTTAAATATGAAGTGAGCCAAGGCTCAGTTTTACGTGTAGAAGGTTGGGTATTTAAACGAACTGCACCTTCTCTGATCGTGCCTGAGTAGCTCAGTGTCCACTGGCATTTTCAAATCCAGAAGACTCTATGCATGGTTGGGTAGTTGTGTCGCGTGGTGTGGAGGTCGGGTAATTACTACCACCGTCTGCCATAATGGAAAATATCCAAAACATGTTCAAATCCGGTAATTCTAACGGTAAAAGCGTTCATATGGTAACTGTTTACCGAAAATTCCGATTTCATAAGTTTTGGTTCTTATTACCACACATTTAGTGAAAAAATACAAAAACGAAAAGTAAATTTAACCGAATAAATGGTTTTTATACCATGTTCTTAGGTATCATGATAAAGTTACCAATCTTTTTCACATATTATAAAACCGTATTTTATTGTTAATTTTACCAAAATCATTACTAAAGTGCTTCGGTAAGAATTACTGAGCTCTTTTGTGTACCAATAAGCCAGAAACACTGTAATTTTTTTTTCACATTCCGATAGTTTTTACCTTACTCTTCTTCTCCTTGCAGAGAACATATAAAGAAAAATAAGTAGTAAGTAATACCGATATAGATTGCGACGGGTTATACTTCATCAAATTGGACATAATATGTTGTAAATAACATTCAAAATAGGATGTAATTAGAATAATAGACCATCCAGTCGAACTTATCAGTTTGTATTATATGCTTTTGTATTATGAAATTCAATACCTAATTTATTGCATTCACTTCTAAGTAATGGTGCACATTACTTACAAACTCAAACTTTCATACGATTAAATAACTCCCAAACAATGAAGTAAAAGCAACAGAACATATTCATTTAGCCTGCCTTAGCATTCCTTATTTTCCTGGTAATCATGAAAATAGAAAGTTACATTTTGATATGCAGTTGCCCCCCCATTACGAATCTGTTTCCTCCATGTTGCACAAAAAGAAGATGAAAAAATGAGATTCGGCTAATAAATATCTTCGCCTTGCCAATACGAAGTTTAATTACCTGGCTTTCTGTCACAAATTTTTAAATTATAAAATGGTTAGTTTTCTCGTGTATTAATATTTTTCAAAAAGCGTATCGAGACTGAAAACGCTTCAAAAATTCAGACAGAAAAACGAAAATATCTATTAAAATATGTAAGTTTTAGGTCAAACGCATATAACCGCTTTTTTTCATTAGCAGGATTACAAAAAAAAAAATTGTTTTCCCGTGCATTTTTCTCAAAGATCTTTTTTTCAGATATTCCAATATATTGTTATTTATTTAATAGTTTAATAGCCGCTTATTCAGTGGAGTTGAAATATTATTTATCTGTCATGGGTTTCACTTCCTGTGCGATGATATATTTGAGTCTCTGATCGGTTTGGACTTACTCCAGTTGTGTCGAAATGGTTTCGAATTCCATTTAATACAATGTCACCAGTCGGGATGCACCATTAAAGTATCAGTTCATTTACTTTTTGTCTAACTAAGAGCCGATGTGTAGTCGTGGTGTAACGGTTAGGATATATACCATTTACTATACAGCATCTAGGTTCATTTCCCAGCTGGGATGATTGATTTTTGTCTTTAATTTTCTCTTCTATAAAGGTTGATACCCGCTTAATATTTATACAATTCATAAAATTTTATTTTTTTTTTTCAAATTTTTTAAAATTAAAATTTCACTAGTAATTTAGTTCTTTTAATTTAAATGTACTGGTTACTTAATGCAGTGATTCTCAACCTTTTTTGGGGGGCGGCACACTTTTAACGATTTCGACATTTGACGGCACACAATGAAAAAAATTAGTTTATAAGTTGTTTACTTACCCANACTTAATTTTATAATTTAAAATTTATATTAAAGTTTTATATTTTTTATGAAAACTACTAAATTAATTTAAAAATATTGTTAATTTTCTTTATTTATAGTTTAAATTAAATTTTTATTTTTTTTTAAATAAACCATACATTTTAATCAAAATTATTCAAAAAATATTTGTTAATTTATTGCTTGCAAAAATTTAATTCGTAAAAAATTTATTTAAATTAAATGGTAATAATTTATAAATTGCATAAAACATATTAATCAGTTATCAACCACATCAGAAAAGAAAATTAGAAATAAAACTTAATCGGATAAAGTGGAAGAAAATAATCTAAAAAAGTAACTTAATCGGCTACAACCTAAGCATTACACCCTGAATACACGACGATGTTTTGCGAGTTTAAAAGTAAAAGAACCGGGTCTATTTTACCCTGGGACAGATCTGGCGGATAATATGTACCTTATCCAAGGTTTTCACACATGCTCTTTAATTTAAGCTTTGTTTTAACGGGTATTTTCGAAATACGTATTTCCCTTGTTAGTCTAATGTGAATATTGTCTGTATTTTTATAAAAACCTTTAACTTTTATTTCCCAATAATTTTACACGAGACTCTTGATAATAGATTTTCAGTTCATTCTTATGTAAATACATTTTACTGCATGGAATCCATCAAAACCGTGATTACTTTTTATTATAATCTTTAGTTTATAATTGCATCAGCAGAGAAATATTTACTTAATTATTCACTGTTCGAGGATCGAAATACAATAAGTTGAATATAATCAATTTAAAATATATTCAATTCCATTTCCTCGCATTCGTAATTAATGCTTAATGCTCGACAAATTTCTAATGGTAAATTTATCGTTTCAAACTTGACTTAACAACACAGTGAACAATTATAGCAGTAGCAATAATCAGCTTAGAGCTTTCTACGAGTCAATAAAATGTTTTGGAAGTGAAATAAAAGACGTTCTCATATAATTTTTTAAGAACATAAACGAATATGCTATTGTTTGGTCCCTACGAAATTAGAATAATAAAATATTTAAATCAGGAATACATTTGAGAAAACTATTGTTCAGTACTTCTCTTGATTCAAACGTCAAATCGATTTAATTTGAAAACTGTGAGTTTGTTGGTGTTTGATTACATTGTCAGAGATGTATTAATTAACTGTGATTCAAAATGTATTCAAATGCATAGTTTATCGCATGAGAGAAAATATCTAATGAATTTTGAATGAATACGGGCGAGATCGATTCTCTTAATACAGCCTACCGTTATAAGATGGTTGTTTCGATAAACTGGACAAGTGTATCGTCTTAATTCTAACTGAATTAACTATATAGTTTGAATATAGTGTGTATATATATATACAGCATAAATCATTGATCCAGGACTGTTTTCTTCTGTAAATAACATAGTAAAGTAATATAGTATGTAAGATAGATAGTATATGCGTTGTATAATGTCAGTAAAAGATGCTGGATTCGTGTATTTTCTTTATTCCAGCAGAATTAACTATATGGAATGAATATAGTGTACATGAATCTTTGATCCGGGACACTTTTTTCTCTGTAACTAAAGATATAAGGCAATATATCATGTAAGATAGTATGTAATAAGTAAGATAGTATAGTATTTAATATGTGAAATAGTTTAGTATATAATATGTAAAATAGTGTAGTATATAATATGCAAGATAGTTTAGTATGTAATGTGTATAGTAAAGTATATAATATGTAATATTGATTAACATATAATATGTAAGTTAGTATAGTATAAATTGTGTTAGATAATTTAGTATATAATATGTTAAATAGTATAGTATATATTATGTGAGATAGTATTGTGGATAATATGTAAGATAATATCGATATAGATGTCGATAGATAATATAGATATAAGATAGATGTATAATAAATATGCAGATATAATTTTTTGAGTATAATGTGAGCAAAAGTTACATAAAGAAGTAAATTGGTAAATGATTAATAAAAAAATGTAAAGGATAATACAATTTACGTATGTTAACGCAGTCTGCTATAGTTCAAATTTAACTAATATATAAAGGAAACTTCTATTACTGGATTATGATCATTTACAAGTGTGTAAATCTGTTGTATGCAGAGTGTTTCGTAAAGATCTCTATCAATATCTATTTTTAGGTTCCTTATCAAAAATAAAAAAAAAACCAAAGAGGTCGCAAATTAATATTTCTTCGAGAAGAAAAGGAAAACGCCTTCAAAGTCTAAGAAATTGCAGTAGAAGAGGGTGGTTGAAATAAACATCAATTTAATTGATGGCTGAAACTTGAGGCTATTTCGAATTATCACCTGTCAACTCTTCTATGTTTCCTCGGGAAATCAAACATGTTTTGCTGTTTTTAATACATCTCCCTCCTGTACTGTAATTTGTCAGATTTCGCAAGCGGATTTGTTTCTTCTCACCTATATACTGAAATGCAAACTTTTATTAATTTCATATTTGATGAGAGTTCCGAAAATATATATTAGAAGCGATTTTTATGAAAATCCTGTTTATGAAGATCTTATTTGAATAATGATTAAGATTTTTTTCTTTCATTTTAAAACATAGAAACTTAAAGTTAAATGAATACTAAAATTTCGAAAAAAATTTCCAGGATCAAATTACATAAATTAGAACAGAGTTGCAGTCATATCTAACAGTCATAACTTTTCTTCATCTCTACCAAGCGCCACCATTTTTCATACAAATTAAATTGTTTCATTCTATTTTCCGTATCTTACTAAGAGAATCGTATTTCTTTATTTCAAATTCAATTTTAGTAGTTTTTCGTAAATTAAGAACAAGCTGTTCTATCATAATTTCATGTGAGGTCAGTCTTGGCATCAGTTTTATGTAGATTAATTTATCTAATTGTATTCCCTCTTTTACTTTATCAGGCACTAGTATTTATGCAGCACAAATCAAACTGTTATCGTAAACTAAAACGATGCATTTACTCTCCAGAGAATTGCAAGATTAAAAGATTGTCTTGCTTGCCTTTCAATCAATCGATTTGCTAGATTACACAACCAGTATTCTAATCATTGAAATTCGTCCATTAAGTAATCTCATTTTGTAGACCGTACTCAGTAACGTCGTAATTCTCTTTGGATGTCTTTTCAAGTTTTATGTCATTATAAGGTTTTGGATTACTTTTGTTTCCATTTATAAACGATACACTGGAAGATATCACATTTTCTCGAGACAAAAAGTCCAATCCATGTGGAGAAAAGGTATAATTCATTTGGTTTTTGAAGAAATAAATGTGAAGGGTTTGGTTTTTGAAGAAATAAATGCGAATTTTGAAGAATAGAAAAATGCAGAAATAATAAAGTTATCGTGTTATTGAGATCTTAAATTTGAACAGAGAAACGAAATTCGTGTTTACGAAAATGGATAAAGCTCAAAATGCGTTTTTTTGAAAATGGACTCAGCTCGTAATGCGTGTTTACGAAAATGGCCGCAGCTCGAAATGCGTGTTTACGAAACTGAGCGCAGCTCGAAATGCGTTTCTACGAAAATGAACGCAGCTCGAAATGAGTTTTTACGAAAATTAAAACAGCATTTGAGTAATGCGTTTGCAAACATGCATTTTGAGATTTGTCCTTTTTTGCAAACAGACAATTCAAGCCTTGCCCACTTTAATAAAAAGGCATTTCGAGCTTTGTCCATTTTAATAAAAAAGCATTTCGAGCTCTGTCCATTTTCGTAAACACGCATTTCGAGGTTTGCACATTTTTGTAAACAGGCAATACAAGCTTCACCTATCTTGGTAACATGCATTTCGAGCTTTGCCCATTTTCGTTGACACGCGTTTCGAGCACAGTCCAGATTTAAAAACTCACCGATGCATAGTTAATTTGTGATAAAAAATTCAATTAATATTTTGAAAAATCTTTATTTAATTCATTGATAGAAATTTCGAAATGACTTGAAATATAAAGTTGTTAAATTATGTTGCAGCATTAACCCTTTACATATTATTAATAATAGCATTAACCCTTTATGTTGCAGCATTTCTTCTAGCAATTTCTTATTAAAATAATTTTGGGATTGATGCAGATTTATAAAAAGAAATCCATTTAGTGAAGTACCTAAAATTAATTTGATTTTGGAGGAGAAGGGGTAGAATTTTATAATACCATAAACATACCATTATCATACCATAAAAAATATACCATAAACTTCAACTTTTTCAATTTATAAATGTTGTGTTTGTAACGACAAATAAGCTCTATTAAAAACGCATAAAGCACAAGCGAAAAAGTTTTTTCTCGTGGTCGGTCTCCACTCCTGATTCCACGCTAACCATTACTGTTAAACACATTTATGTAAACAAAACCTTCATAGGAATTCTTTTTTTTTTCTTTTTGTATTTTCTATCAAGTTATCATCAGATGATTTTATAAATCAGAGGCGGACTTCCCATTGAGGTTTAAGTTGGTGGTAAGCATACTTACCATGGTCCTATAAGGAGTAATTTACCAAATTATCGTGTAAAATTATCGGTTTTTTGGAAAACAAGAAGTTTAATAAATATCAAAAAAATACATAATTATAGTTCGTTTACCAGGAGATGGCACTTGGCCCCACCTCCTCGGACGAAGAATTCATTTCGGTGCGGAGTAAGAGGAGAAATGTCTCCGCTCTTGAAATTGAGACAACCTGCGCGCCAAACATAAAGAGTGAATTCTTTTTCAGTCACTTACTTCGCTTTATCATCTGCTATTATACCTTTTGTTACTCTAGCTAATTGAATATATTGCAGCAAAATGTCTCAAAAAGGACAAACTATTCACTCAAAGGAGAGAAATATCATCAAATTTATGAAATATTTAATGTTAAAAAAATGTACATAAAGATTGTGAAATGAATATTTTTGTCATACGATAGCCAAATAGCAACCTTGTTCAGAATTGTTCACATCCTTCTCCAGAAAATAGCGAAATAGTATCGTCGGATCCCACGTGATGAAGGCGGTGCCTTGTGCCAACTATAGTAATGTTAGGGAAATTGGTGAACGAACTATAGTAACAACAATAGTAATGTGAGGGAAAGCGGTGAACGAACTATAGTAATGTTTCTGAAATAAGAAGATCATAAAAGAAATCATGCAATCGTATAAAATAACCCTTCCTAATTTTAACTCAAATCATTAAATAAAGCTTATTATTGTTTGGCATGAGCGAAATCATGATTAAATTTAACAACTCATCAATATTTCAGACAATTTGCACCTTAAATTGGCTTAACCAAAATTATTTTTCAGAATTAAACCAGTTTTTCTGAGAATTTAAAAAATAACGATAAAAATACTACTTGTTACTGACGGCAAAATAGTTTTTATGGAAGACGAGAACTTAAATTAATATCGAAAAAAATTATAATTACTAAAGTTTAAGAAATTATAAGATTAAAAATCTCATAATCATGTAAAATAACCCTTCCTAAATTTACCTCAAATCTTCAAATAAAGTTTTTCATTTTTGGCGTGAACTAAATCATGGTTAAATTTAGCACCTCATCAACATTTCAGTCAATTTACACCGTATAATAGCTTCAAAAACCGTTGTTATTTTTCAAACTTAACTCTGCTTTTCAAAACTCTGTCCCCAAGGAAAATAGAAAAGCCATAGTTTAAGTACTTTACATTTGAAGTAATGCGATGAGTTTAAACTATATATATGTAATCTTGCCGTGAAGAATTTTCTGGGCTCTAGAGCAGACAAATAACTTAAATATTTTGAAAAGTTATTTTTACATTTTTTTAAAAATCGCCAATTTGGCGACATTTTTTCACCTAAAAAAACAATATCAAAATCACTGACTTATTCTCAGTTTTTGGAAAAATTTTATGAGCCCAAGTAATGCATCATTGGAATAAGATTTTAAATATTAAAAAAGTAGACCCCAAATGCTTTAATTTTTACTAAACTGTAACTCTTCTCTACATTGACGGTTTGATTCATCTATATATATATTTCTCTTACACGGCGACAAAAAAAAGCCTCATTACAACTCCTCGAATGGCAACGCTAGAAAATCGACCACTGATTGCCGCTGAAAATGTCACATGCCAAATCTAGCTGTGATGGCTCAACATATAGCGCTTTTAAAAACGGAAACTGAAATAACCTTAAGCTAGGCAGGAGTGAGTAGTCTTTGTCGATAGATCTCTATTTTAGTATTTTGNTTTCAGTCACTTACTTCGCTTTATCATCTGCTATTATACCTTTTGTTACTCTAGCTAATTGAATATATTGCAGCAAAATGTCTCAAAAAGGACAAACTATTCACTCAAAGGAGAGAAATATCATCAAATTTATGAAATATTTAATGTTAAAAAAATGTTCATAAAGATTGCGAAATGAATATTTTTGTCATACGATAGCCAAATAGCAACCTTGTTCAGAATTGTTCACATCCTTCTCCCAAAAATAGCGAAGTAGTATCGTCGAATCCCACGTGATGAAGGCGGAGCCTAGTGCAAACTATAGTAATGTTAGGGAAATAGGTGAACGAACTATAGTAACAACTATAGTAATGTGAGGGAAAGTGGTGAACGAACTATAGTAATGTTTCTGAAATAAGAAGATCATAAAAGAAATCATGCAATCGTATAAAATAACCCTTCCTAACTTTAACTCAAATCATAAAATAAAGCTTATTATTGCTTGGCATGAACGAAATCATGATTAAATTTAACACCTCATCAATATTTCAGTCAATTTACACCTTAAAATAGCTTAACCAAAAATATTTTTCAGAATTAAACCAGTTTTTCTGAGAATTTAAAAAATAACGATAAAAATACTACTTGTTACTGACTGCAAAATAGTTTTTATGGAAGACGAGAAGTTAAATTAATATCAAAAAAATTTATAATTACTAAAGTTTATGAAATCATAAGATTATAAATCTTATAATCATGTAAAATAACCCTTCCTAAATTAAACTCAAATCTTCAAATAAAGTTTTTCATTTTTGGCGTGAACGAAATCATGGTTAAATTTAGCACCTCATCAACATTTCAGTCAATTTACACAGTATAATAGCTTCAAAAACCGTTGTTATTTTTCAAACTTAACTCTGCTTTTCAAAGCTCTGTCCCTGTGGCGTAACTACCACTACGAAAATTAAACACCAATTCACTGGTATATAAAGCATGCTAACTTGATTCTATCATGAGGTACCTATTGATAGATGACGGTTGGTATTGTCGATTAATTCCTCCCCCACAGTCCCCAAGGAAAATAGAAAAGCCATAGTTTAAATACTTTACATTTGAAGTAATGCGATGAGTTTAAACTATATATATATAATCTTGCCGTGAAGAATTTTCTGGGCTTTAGAGCTGACAAATAACTTAAATATTTCGAAAAGTTATTTTTACATTTTTTAAAAATCGCCAATTTGGCGACATTTTTTCACCTAAAAAAACAATATCAAAATGACTGACTTATTCTTATTTTTTGAAAAATTTTATGAGCCCAAGTAATGTTAGTAATGCATCATTGGAATAAAATTTTAAATATTAAAAAAGTAGACCGCAAATGCTTTAATTTTCACAAAACTATAGCTCTTCTCCACATTGACGGTTTGCGCCATTTTCAGAATAAGCGTAGACTTTGCTAGCTTTAGATAGGCTAAACTTGGCTTAACAGTCGTGAGTAACAGTTGCAAACTCACAGCAGTTATAAAAATAGCATATTATTCCCAAAAAAGCATCATTTCATATTACGACGGGGCCTTCGAAAAACAGCCTTAAACCAGTTTTTCTGAATAGATTTGCTCGGAATGGATTTACCCGGTACTCCGAACACTGATATTTCTCCTAATCTACCCTCATCAGAATGTTGAATAAATATAATAATATCACCGAATAAATTAATATCAAATCGGATATAACAAATATTTCGATATAATTAACAAATATATATTAAATATTCACCAAAGTGACAATGTGATTGTTGACACACGCCAGTGAAAGTCGACATTCTATTGATTTTGGTCATTCACGGAAACATATATACTATATATAAAACCATAAACATTTAGTTCTATATATAAAGTATGTTTTTGTGTTTATGTTTATTTTAAATGTTTTTTTCAGAATAATTGTAATGTTTTATTTCAATGTTGATGATTTTACAAACGCTGTACATAAAACCATTGACATTTACTTTGATAAATAAAATATGCTTCGATCTAAATTAAAACGCAGCCTTAGGTGTGTATAGTTTAAAAACTTATCTCCAAGACCAAAAGTGCAAAACAGAACAAATCAGTTCTATTATCTTAATTACAAAATTGTAAACAACAAAATATAATAATGCGATTTTTTATTTCACAATTAAAAACAATCTATATTACTGGTTGTAAATTTTTCACCTACATTCACATTAATAAGCTTTTCAAATTTTCTAACTGCATTTCACATTTTTTGCATTATGCTATTCGTGTACATTAACTGAAAACATTAAGAATGAAAGTTTTTCTTCACCTAAGAAAAATAAAAGCAATAATTACAACCAAGCTTAAAATATTCAAAAGGTTCCCAAAATCACACTTCAACTATTTGCTGTTTGATCAGGATGATGTCAAAATTACATTAACATTGAATTTCCATTCCTTCTACTACGTAATTAAATTTCTTTTCCATTTGCGGAATAATGTGACTCTGCTAATTTTCATACCTCATTTCCCTTAACAAATAGGGTTATATAAAAAAAAGAGAAAGATACAAGGAACTTATTGTATCACATGAATAACTGAATAGGTAACAGCCTGTTATTTGCCTGGATTTGAATAGCTGAGCATCAACATAGACATAAAGGTATTCGGTTAACAGAAATAGGAAACGAAATTACTCAAAGGAAAATGTGAAAACATAGTTTAGTTTTTTTAACTATTATTTTTTCAATTTTTTGTCTGAAAACATTTTGATAGTTACAGAAACGGCTCCAAAAAAACGTTAAAAAAATAATTTAGAAACAAGTACGCAATTTAGTATTCGATTCCATTACAATTTCTCTTACGTGAAATATTTTAAACCATAAAATGCAAATGTTTAAAAGTAAAGTTTAATAAATGAATAGTATTATAAAAACACCATTATATAAACATATTTAAGTAGCTAAATAAAGACTGATTATTTTTATTCTGGATACAATTAAATGAAAAAACGGCGTACATATATAAAAATCATCAGAAGTGGTGACCCAGTTTCAAATCCCTGCTGTGGCTGTTTCATACGAATTCTACTCCCGGCTCGCACTGACCACAGTGCTGACGTAAACTGTAAATAATATGTAAAAAATGATCTGCGGTTGGCTGATCATGGGTTAGTATCTCCCTAACCGTGGAGTGTTTCATGTTTTCCTCTCTATGTCACACAAATGTGGTTTAGTTCCATCAAAAATTTCCCAATGCTTGATCCAGGAGTTCCCCCGTCTTCTATTCTGGGTTGGGTTCAAAATCACCAGACTGCGAAATCGAACATTTATAGTCGCAAACTTGGCAAACTCAAATTTGATTGGCTGCACAACACTGGATAAAATAAAACAATGCAATCTCTTTTAGCTACTTTCTTGGGCTTTATTTGTTTTGTTTTTCTTTTCTTTTTTTTCAATATATTTTTCCCAGCACAAGGAAAGTATATTATAAGAAGAAAAGCTGTGTAGTTAAAATATCTAAAATGATTAATAACGGTTGTCTGTCTTATTTTAACAATTTTATTTCTGTTTTTGGATTGTTTCTGGTTTATTCTGCTCCAGCTCAAAGTTTGAAATATATATATATATATATTATATAACTCATTAGATAAGTTCAAAATGAAGATAAAACAAAGGAAAATTATAGACATATGAAATAAAAGGGGGGAATAATAATGAAAAAAAATAACAAACAACTGTTTTAAAAAAAAAGGATGAACTTTTTTTAAAAAAACCGGAAAATAAAAGATATAATCTTTTCTTCAGCCCACACGATTATATCCGCAAAAAATATTGCTTCCTGATATTGTATCAATATAGCCAAATCAAAATATATTAATACAATAGTGTGAGGAGTTAATACAATAGTGTGAGGAGCACTCAAAAAAAAATTTTTACAAAAATTACAACAAGTAAAATAGAACACTATAAGTAAAAATAGAACACTATAAGTAAAAAAAAATGTTGTAATTTTTGTAAAAAATTTTTACAAAAATTACAACAAGTAAAATAGAACACTATAAGTAAAAATAACACGTAAAAACAGAAAATAAAATGAAAGAAGAAAAAAAAACAGTATAAAACAAAATCTCTAAAGCTAGTAGCGAAATCAGATGTACTTACATGCGGATATAATCGTGTGGGCTGATGAAAAGATTATATCTTTTCTTTTCCGGTTTTTTTAAAAATTTCATTCTTTTTTCTTCTTTTTTTAAAAAATAAAAACTTTTCTCTTGTGTTTGACGATTTNAAGTGAGTGCTCCTCACACTATTTTATTATTATATTTTGCTTCGGCTATATTGATACAATATCAGAAAGCACTCTTTTTTGCGGATATAATCGCGTGGGCTGACGAAAAGATTATATCTTTTATTTTCCGATTTTTTTAAAAAAATTTTATCCCTTTTTTTTTTAATCAATTGTTTGTTTGTTTTTTCATTATTATTCCCCTCCCCTTTTTTTCATATGTCTATAATTTTCCTTTGTTTTATCTTTATTTTGAACTTATCTAATGAGTTCTGTTTACTTGCAGCTTATGCGCCGCAATAAATGAAACTTATTGTTTTTCTTAACTTTCTTCGTATTTATTTATTTTGTTGTATATATATATATATATATATCCATAGTCACCGGTAATCCATAGTATATAAAAATATCCCCCTTTTTCGTCGACCCCACACCCCTACTAGATATAGTTATATCTCGTTACGATAGTCACCACCACGAGTCCAGACGAATAGCTAGGGGAGTTCTTACTGTAGACAAATTATACTACTGCATACTTCAGCGCGATATGTCAAATTGTCAGAAACATTTTAACCAAACACACCTCAGATTAAGGAAATATCTTCCGTGTGTAAGGATTTTAAAATTAAACTGAAACTCGAGCTTGATATTTCTGTATAGTACATATGTCATTTTACTTAATCTCGATATCTTCTTAGCTTCATAAGTACTCCATGAAACAGTAAATTTTACTGGTGAAATATAAATTATTGAAGTAGTATATATAAAAAAGAAACCAATAGTGATAGAAGAAACCAATGTTTTACAGATTTTCAAATTTCAATTCAATTCAATTTCCATTCAATTCAATTTCCATTCAATTCAATTTCAATTTCAATTCAATTCAATTTCAATTTCTATTTCTTATTGAGAAATTTACTCCCTTTTAAAATTGGTTTATCAGTGTAAAAGTCTAGATACCTCGAGCCTACTTGATCTATGTATGTAGTTTTAGTTTTTTAAACTGTATCGCATCTTATATAAAACATAAGTTTATTTATAGCAATTATTTTTAGGAAGCACGCTGTCTTGATATGTTTAATTTATGACGGTAGCGCTGGATAAAACTAGAAACATTTACTACCGAAGTTCCCTAGTATAAAAACATCAAAAAATTATGATCCAAATATTATGGTCCAATAGTCTTAAAGTCATTATAATATTAAGGTATTGTTTTATCTATCTGTATAGTTTTAGTTTTATAAACTGTACATGTACCACATGAAGCAAAAATTGATCTATCGTAATTATTTCAACGGGATACGCTGTTTTTATACTTTAAGTCTGTGATGGTAACGCGTGATTAAACCAGAAACATTTACTACTACAAGATCATAAGATACAAACATCAAAACAAAGAGAAAATATAAACCTGGGGTAGATTCTAGTATGAAACCAGAACAGCTTCTCTAAACCAAAAAAAAGCAAAATTTTCCCTCAAGAGGGATATAAAGCGGAAAATGGGGATTTTCGCTGTCAAAAAATAGACTCTTCTGTTGTTTTCTCAGTGTAGCGTAAAGAAAGGGAACTTCCTGTCCTTGTGAACTCAATTTATTCTTACGTTAGTTGACAAAAGAAATATTATAGACAGTCTCTTTCAAAGGATTTGCTTCACTCTTCTTTCGAAAATACCAGATCTTTTGATCAGAGGATATGAAACAAGGAAGTATTGATTTCTAAAGAAGCTACATACTACATGTATATTTAATTTTATTTAAAGAAATATTGTTCATATCCATTCTGGATTAATGATTCTAGCTTTATATTGGATGGCAAATATAGTTCTTAGGTGTAAAATACGTTACTGTAATTATAAAATTTAATACGACTCGTACTTTCTGCCCATTATTTGTAACAAAAGTGGTAGCTGCTATTTTACACGAAATAATGATAAGGGACATTCTTGGTGTATACACATACATGCAAAGGTTACACTGAGAAAAGAAATGTGGTCAAAAGTATCAGAAAATGGTAAAATTTACCGCTTTTCTGACTCTATAGGAACGCTAAAAATTACGATTATTTTCACTGCAGCGCTTTGGAAATGATTTTAGTGAAAGTAACATTAAAATATAGTTTTTTAATACGGGATAAAATTTGGTAATTTTATCATGATACCTTATAATTTAAAAGCATTTATTCGTCTAAATGTAATTTTTTGTATTGTATTTTTTACTATATGTGTAGTAATATGAATTATGATTTTAAAAGCCAGAATTTTCGGTAGACCGTCGTGAATCGGAAAACTTACCAAGGGAATGGTTTTACCGTATATCTTTGGTTTGCTTGACCAAAATTGTGTTTTTTTTTACCAAAAAATTATGACCATACAGTACGGTAATTTTACCAGAATTTTTTCGTGTATTAATGACATTTCACTACACGACTTTGGTGTAAAATAAATGCCATCATTCTTTGGTCTTTAGAAAAACTAGACGCTTTGGCAGAGCACAATTTAAAATATGAGTTTACTTTCTGTTTAGTCTGCCATCATGCGAAAAACAACTACAATTGTATTTCTAAAAATCAGAGATCAAAAATTCAAAAGCTTTTGGAAAGCTAATGAATTAAAGTTCAAATATAAACAACTAGAGCCGTGGTGGTTATGGGGATACAGCGATCGCCCTCCAATGAGGTGAACCGGGTTTGAATCAGCGATGTGAGGTAGATACGATTTCCGCACCCGGCTCGCAACGACCACTGTGCTGACGTGAAATATCCTCAGTGTTAGACTGATCATGGGTTAAAGTCCCCTTCTCTTCAAGTTCACTGTAGGAAAGTTCTCATTGTTTTCCTCACCATGTAACGCAAATGAGGGCTAGTTCCATCAAAACGTCCACCACGAAAGCAAATTTCTCCCATTACTTGATCCAGGAGTTCCCTTGTCTTCAGGTATTGGGTTCAAAATTACAAGGCCATGAAGTTGAACATTAGTAGTAGGCTCCTCAACAACGATTATGAAATAAAATAAAATATCGGTACAAAAAAATTAGAAATTTTAGTCGAAATTATCTATTTTCGTACACCCAGAAACCACAAGCTTCACTAATTTGTATGAAATTAATAAAGGAAATATAGAATAACACTGATTTAAGTTTAGTTATCTAAGTATAAAAAAAGTTATTTTTTATAATAACTTTTTTATTTGAAAAAAACCTATAATATTTAAAAATAAATAAATAAATTCAAGTTTTTAAAAAAATAAATAAAATATTTATTTAAATGATAGTTAATGTAACGAAATTGAATTAAATGTTAAAAATATGCGTATACCTATATTATACTTTTTCTGATGTTTTTTTTTTCTTACTGTCTCAAAAATTTGTACATCGCTTTTTTTTCCATTGCAATTAATTTGTCGTCTTTTACTTGTTACTTCGTTACATTTTATTTGAATATAACTTTTTATTTGCATTTTAATCTGTCAATAAATATTCATTATTGCTTATAAACATACTAATAAATAGCACAATCATCCTGTTCTGAATCAAACAATCATATCTCAGCTTTTTATCACGTTTCGCGATTGAATTTTTGAATTGACTTATTATTTTTCTATCCTACCATTATTTGGAATGAAATAAAGAATATCGATTTAACTTAATCTTAAGTTATAGAATAATTCTGTTTGAAAAAAAGAAGGAAAAAACACTTTCGATACCTTCGTCACTTTCTCTTCTAAAATAAAATAATGCACCTTTTCTCATTTTTTTCTTCATAACTATTCACTATCTTTCTATTCAAAAATCAGAATGCTGCATTTTCCAGCATTCGCAAAGTTATTAATGGATTTTTTTCTCTCACAAATATTGGAAAAACTGTCAATTCCTTTTTTGGTGAAAAGTTTGAGTGCGGAAACATATTTCTTTTTAATAAATTGTATTTTCTTCATCGAAATATGCTTCGTGATCGACTCAATTACTGCGTTTCATACTATTCTGTGTCTATTTTATTAAAGGAATTCTATATCCTATTCATCGAAGATATTATTCATATCAAAAGAAATGATGATTTTTTTTTAAATTCTTCAAAGCATAAATAGTACAGTTTATGAAATATTTTTGCTTTGTTATATATTAAATTGAAAATATATATAGTTATACTTCATAAGTTTGATCATGGAAGCATATTGTTTTCAATGAATTTTTTTTTATCGAAATATGTTTCGTGATTGACTCTACTATTACGTTTTATATAATTGTGAGTCTATTTTTTAAAGGTTCTTTATATCCGATTCAACGAACATATTATATATATCGAAGGAACTGATGATTTATTAAAAAAATATCCAAAAAATGAATATTAGTTTATGAAATATTTATACTTTGTTATATATTAAATTGAATATACATATTCATAAACAAATATAATATACATATGGAAATCAATTATATTCTGTGTCTATTTTTTAAGGGTTTTCTATATTTCATTCAACGAAGATGCTATTTATATAAAAAGATCTGATGATTAATTTTTTTTAAAGTCTTCAAATCTTAAATATTACAGCTTATTAAAGCATATTGGTAGATGTAAGTAACTGCAATTTATCTATAAATATATATATATATATAGAGAGAGAGGTGCANAAGTGATGAATAACGTTTGTCGTTCCTTTTTCTGAGAAAAATTAATGAAAAATTGACAGTAATTCTAGATATATATATATATACGTACAAATTCTTCTATGTGTAAATGTAGTGTGCTATTTCTTTACATAATAGAATAAAAAACTATTAAAAATTTCTAAAACCTTAAAGAATGTTGCAGCCTGATGACTCAATATTCTATGATGATAATATATTTCAAATTTACTACATATGGCTGTCATGGTACTAAGATGAACCACATTTTTATCATACGATACTGTGGTACAACTTGAACGGAAAAATGGTACAATTTAACACTCTTTTAGGTTGATCCATTTTATAATATTACGCGATATAATGGTTAAACTTGAATTCAAATTTAACACTTTGTGATTACCTTTCTTTAACTCAACGCCATCTGTATACTATAACCACGTGATCGGAAATAGTGTGATCGAAAACTATTGCAGTCGCTTTTTTTCGGAAATATTTCCCTTGCCGTAAGCGGGATTCGAAACCGTAACCATTGGCTTCGCAGTTAAGCACGCTAATCCCTCTGCAACCTGTCTCGTCAGAAGCGAGATGTTTTATAAAGAATCTCATATACTACGTAACAAGTTTCGATAGCTTTACTTCATCTAAGATTCATACAAGAGAATATCCGACTGCAGGTACATAAAGCTTCCTAACTTACATTTTGGCTGATAGTACTCTATTTTCCATAGTGGTCAGAGCATTAGGATACTATTCCAAAGGTCCCAGGTTTAATTCCTGTAGGCAGCAACGAACTTTTTTCCCGCATCTGTCTGCAGTGATGATCAAGCACTCTGGCTCTTCGACAAAAAGCAGCACTACATTGCATCACCTCATTCCATAATTCGCATTATGAAATATAAAACTTCCCAGGTCACAATGAAAGCAAAATTTTTTACTGCAACTATGAAATATTTTACCGTAAAAATTGACAGAAAAAAATCATTTGTGTATGAAGATGATTTTCTTTATAGATGTCATAAAAAATTTATGTAAAGTTGTTTTTATCTTAGTAATAAATGGAACATTTCTAGCAACTTATCTGCCGGAAATTTCCTTCGATGTTTCAGAATTTCTTTTACAGTGCATCATTCAATATCGTTAATAAAATAATTATTAAACTTACAGGAATGGAAAAAAGGAACAAGCACAAATACTCACATATGACGTATGGAATATTATGATTAAGTTAACGGTATTATTGCAGTTACAATAGACAACATCGGTCTAATCATTGTTAACATTACATCATATATAACAGCATTATTTGTGTTCTTAATACTTCCTTACTTTATTTAATTAGTATTTCTGTTCTAAAAATCCATTACTATTTAAAATAATAAAATAAATTTCAATTCCTCGGTCAACTTTCATTACTTTTAACACCAAGTTCACAAATAAGGCTGTAAATATTTCATTTTAAAAATCATATTCCATTAATTTTGAAAAAAAACGGAAACACATTTCTCTGAAATGTTTTGTTATCACATCATGTTAACCCAAATTAATGAGGAAAAACACATTTCATAAAACGAAAAATTCAGTAATGGTACAATAAAAGATTTCAAATCAGTAACATTTTTTTTTATAAAAATCAATTAAATAAGTGTAAGACCTAAACTACATTCTATTTTCCACAATGCATTTATTCAATTGCTATTTACTTCAAAATTGCAGTCCATTTCAATTAAAACGCATCACATATTTATATGAATGCAAACAATGGAAATTTTATTATTTTAAAAAATGAACTGCTCTTATCAAATTAAATAAAAGGTTTCAAAATAATTACAACAAAGTAAATCAACTTTCCTAAGATTTTATTTTTCACCCACGGGAATTGAAAGTAAGTATTGATCATAAATCAAGAGAATGATTAAAATTAGTTTTGCAACGGCCCCTCCATTATTGGACTAAAACTTTTGTTTCAAAACTGAAGTTATGAAATATGGAAGTAAATTTTAAGACTCCTTCTTGATTAATTAAGGTCTGATTTTCTAAGTGATGAATAACGTTTGTCGTTCCTTTTTCTGAGAAAAATTAATGAAAAATTGACAGTAATTCTAGAAATAGTTAAGTTTAATTATGTTACTTGAAGAAAGATGAGCAGCTGGATATTTCCTTCAATCTAAATTGTCTTCTATCTAATAAACTTCAATCTAACACACTTCCTCCTATGTAACTAATTTTATTTTAAACTAGCTGCATTTAGTGGCCAACAGATCTCTTTCGAAATGTACCTGCTGGTCGGAGGTACGTGATATGCATTTTAAATAATTGATGCAGACGGTTATTATATGTGTGGTGTGTGCGTGTTTTTTTTTTTTTTTTTGTTTTTTTAATTTTAAAAAAATATTTATTTCTAGCATGCTCCATAGCAAGAGTTATAATACATGCATTGAAGAATAAGAATAACAAATTTAGATTAAAAATACGAAATGAAATACAAATATAAAATATAAAAGCAGACAAGTAAAATCAAAAAGAAAGAAAAGGAATATTATGAACAAACTTTTGAAAAATTGGTAGACAGTCAGTATTGATCAGAGTATGTTGGTGTGAGTGAGTGAGTGACGCTTAAAATGTTAATTCTGGCATACTTTAATCTAAATTTAGAACTAAAATGCGGCATGTGAATAATAAATTAAGAAAGAATTTAGATAAAGAAATAGCCTATATTTGTTAAAACATTTCTTCTGACCTTAAGTTAAAACTATGTGATTCTGTATAATCATTGCTTGATTCATACATCAAAATTCAAAATAAACCATAACGCATCGTTTTCGTTAGAGAAAAATCGAATCATCAAGAAATATAGCCAAGCTTTTGTGTTAATTTCTCGGATATTTCACTTCCTATTGAGTCAAGACAAGAATTTCAAAGTTTTGGTAGTTACATAAGGTTTTTTTGTCGCCAAATTTGAAAGGTCACAAAAATAATCGGCAAATTGTTTACTTTTTCACAAACGAGAAAAGCACCTTTTCTCCGACTATATGTGCTGTATGCGAGAAGTTTGTGCTGTTGAAACACGTGAGGACGTCAATCTAAAGCGTAGAATTTTGGTAAAACGGGTAACCAATGTTTGGTTTGGGTTTTGGTGAACAAATTTTGATAATACGTTCATTATTTTCAGGCAACAATACACAAAAACACGTATTTTCATCTAAACGACATTTTTCATTGTCAGCGATGAAAAGGTTCTCACAAAATATTCTAGTAAAAATGGTTTTACGAATTTCATTGTTTGTGTACTAGTCTTTGGAGATCCCCATTGGTTAAAATGCGCCGAAACTATTAACAGAGAAAATAGATTTCCTGTTTTTGTGAAAATGTTTGTTTGATACTTCTTTTCCAAAAACGAATTTTTCATTACCCCTGAGATTTATGCAAATTCTCTTCCACTCAATGCTTTCAAAAGATAAAAGTAGTTTAGTCTGCTCTTAAATATGGAATGAAAATCAACATGGCTAAGTTATTCTATTTTATGCAAAATGCTTTATTGAAAAACGAGTATATATTTGCAGGAAACACTCAGGAAATTTACCTAAAAAATATATTATACTACATTTTTTTTTGCGGAAAAATGCATCAACGTTCAAACAGCACATGCAACTGATGAGAATTGTGACAAAAGCTTCTAAGCAAAATTTTCGAACACTTCATGGAAAATATTATTTTAGTCTTCTTTTCTATACAACATTTATTTTATTTTTAAATCTCAGTTATACTATTTTTTAGTCATTTTCTCATATCTCTAGTAGATAGAGTTATTGTATGACAATCTCTAAATTTTGTTTGAAGTGGAAGAACGCGACGAACAGGCAGTAAACAAAAAATGAGAAAACTTCAAGGAGAAACAAATTCTGGTAAAATTACCATGCTGTGTTTGTAGTAACATTTTCTGTCAAAAAACACAATTCTGGTACATAAAACTCCAAAATATACCGTATTTGGTAATTTTTCTGTTTTCAAATTCTGGTTTTCAAAACTGTAGTTCATATTACCACACATTAGGCAAAAATGCGAAACTGAATGATAAGTTTAAACGAAGAAATGGTTTTTATGCCATGCTCTTAGATAACATGATAAAAATGCTAAATTTTACAGCATTTACTAAATTTTTTCACATTTTATGAAATCATATTTTCTTGTTAATTTTACCAAAATTATTGCCAAAACGCTTCAATAAAAACTACCGAGTTTTTGGTGTTCCTATAGAGACAGAAACACGGTAAATTTTACCGTACTTTTTTTCTCAGAGTTACAATTCTCCATTCATTAAATTAAAACTTTAAAAGTGCAAACACTGTGACTCGAACAGTTCAAATGAAAGTTTCGGATTTTTAGATTGCGCCAAAAGGGAATGTTTGTGGGCAAAGAATCAATGCAAGGCATAATCATTTTGTTTTCTTTTTATTGTCAACATACTAACTTTAAAGCTTAATTTTCTGAAATGTAACTTATAACCCTTATTACCACCGTAACCTAATAATGAAATTAAAGTTCGACAAAATATATCATGGGATAAACAAAAATAGGAAAATAAATTTATTTTGATTAACAATGACTTCCATAACAGTATGAAAATTGCAGTGTTTAGAGGGAGACATGTTTAAAGGGAGAGGATACGCCATTTCTCAGAATCAAAACTTGAATGAATAAAATGATGAAGCAAATGACATTGCTGACAACAGATAAAAGGTGCATATTTTAAAAAACAGGAGTAAAGCAGGAATCTAAACTTTAAACTCTAACAATTAAATTGAATTTTATTTTAATTTACAGTGAAAATTTTAGAGTAAATCGCAATTTGCTTTAGTTGAAGGAATTAACTTGAACATTGCAAAAGTTTACTTTAAATGCCTTAAGAAAAAACTTTTTTTCTATTCAAAAGAGCCAATTTAAAATATTTATGATAAATTCCTGAACTATCTAACTAATCTTAACTAAGCCAAAGTAATACCTCCACAAAAAAATTACTATATGTCAATTATTTTTAAAATTGATTACATGAGAGAAATAAATTATTTTAATTTTGGAATCGGCTAAGGTGACAAAGGACTTTCAAAGAAGCAAAAATTCGTCAAAAAATCGATATTTTACGTTTTATATTTTTAAAATCTAGGCATTTAACTGAAAATTTAAAAAATGAAAATTCTGGAATAAGAGAAAAATTGATGAAGTTGTGGCCATTTCAGTTTTGACCACGCCCCTTTGTTTACCTTTTGTTGTCTGCAGATAAATGTTAAAATTAGTTACGTTTAAAATTAGTTGATAATTTTGTTATTATTTTTAAAAAAAATTTAAGTACATAATTATTAAACTAGTTCATTAGAAAATATTTATAGGTATTTATATTGAAAACAAGAAATATTTGTTCAGAAGTAAAATTTGCAATGAAAAAGTAGTAAAAGTCATTTTTCTCAAAATGTCGTTTTCGACAAATTTACAATTTTCAAACTGTTCCAGCGTAATGAATTTTCATTCCATTGACCTGAGAATTTAATGCTATATATTTATGAATATCATTAGCATTTTGTTGGAAAAGTTTTTTGAATTAAGTGAATAGTATTTTTTTTATACATGATATTTTATAGTGGTATGATGATTTTTTCCTAAAAGTGTAGGTTTTTCGCTGTTTTTTTAATGTTATTTGTTTCCATAATAAAAAATAAAAAAAGTACTTCCAGCAATGTTTTCAATATTACCTAATATGCAATATTTTAAAAGAATTTTGTCATTTTGACAAAATTTCAGACGCGAGGAATAATATAAAAAAACATAAAAAATTCAAAAATTTAAATTTCTTAAATTTTGAAATATTGTTTTGAAATTTTGTATAAAAATTGTTTTTAACAATATAAATGTATTCTGAAAATTTCAAGCAAATCCCTTGATAATTTCAACAAAAAAAAATTGAAAGTTTAAATAACGCAAATATCAGCTTTCAACATGAATAAATATTCAAGGAGTTTTTTTTTTTAATTGCTGGTCTATGCAATGCGTAAAGCACTTTACCGCTGTTAATTAACCGCAAAAACATGGTTCCCAGTAGAACTCCGAGGTCAAGCATCACTGGCTGTGGTCAGTAAGAGAGTGGGTGACCACTCTGAACAGCCTACTTAGATACCGAGGTCATGTGGTATCTTTTCTTATTAAACTTCACTCCAATAAAGTTCGGTTTCCAGGCTAATAGAACGGGAAGCCATCCCATTTGTAGAGGATAAAAATTGTGATTCCAGGTCATCGAATCATCCTCAGGGGTGTTTCCCAGACCATCACCGATAGAGTGCTCGCCTCCCAATGAGGTGAACCTCTGAAGAGTTCTTCATCGCTGGGATTCAAATTCCGCACCAGACTCACACCGATCCCAGTGCTAATGTAAAATATCCTCAGTGGTAGGTGGTTAGAGTCCCCTTACCGTGAGGCTAACCATGTGAGGTTCTTGTGAATTTCCCCCCCATGTAAAACAAATGCGGGTTAGTTCCATCAAAAAGTCCTCCACGAATGCCAATTTCTACCAATACTTGATCCAGGAGTTCCCTTGTCTTCTGGATAGGGCTACAAATTGCAAAGTCATGGAGTTGAATATTGGTAGTCGTAAACCCTAAATTAGGTCGGCTGTTCAAGGACGGTTATAAAATAAAATATAAAATAGAATAGTCCATTGTGAACCGTGGTGGCACAGCGTTCGTTTTCCAATGAGGTGAACCGGGTTCGAATCTCAGCAATGACTGATTGATACGAATTCTGCATCCGGCCACAGTGCTGACGTAAAATATCCTCAGGGGTAGACGGATCATGGGTTAGAGTCCGCTTGCCATCAAGATAATCGTGGGGGGTATTCGTGGTTTTCCTCTCCATTTAACGCAATGCGGGTTAATTCCATCAAAGAAAGTCGTCCATGAAGGCAAATTCTTAATACTTGATCCAAGAGTTCCCCGGTCTTCTGGATTGTTTTCGAAATTATAAGGCTACGGAGTTGAACATTAGTGGTAGTAAACCCGAAAATTGGGTCAGTCGCTCAAAGACAGTTATAAAATATAATATAAAATTAAAAAGAATAACCCATTGTGCAGCTCTAGTGCAACTTGAATAAAGTACCTACCTACCATAAAGCGCCACCAGTACACAATGGATCAATTAAATGAGCACGTACATTCAAATTGAAAAATGAAACATGTGCACTATTACTATTCAAGCTCCGAGGCAAATAAAATAACTTAATTTTGTGAAGTTTCTCACGGTATTTAAATTTGCCCAACTAATTTAAAGATATCTAAAAGAAACCCTGTTTGAGATTAGAATTTTTCACAGTTTCTTATACATTATCCTTCTTTATTCTTCAGGTTTATGAAATTCTTAAAAAATAACAATAAACTAAAAATTTTCAATAACAAGTATCTATATTATTAAACATATATTCGACAGTTTATTTCTTTACTTAAAGTTTACTTTAATCTTAAAATATCTTCACTGTAATTTTAAAATAATAACTTTAAAAAATTCTCATCTAAGCTCTTGGTAATATTGCTACATTTACTCAACATCATCATCTATTTTTGTTTTCTTTACTTAAAACTAAATTAACTGGATAAAAATATGAAACTTGTGACGCTTGAATAATGTTAGACTCTTTGTTAGAAACAGCAATATTTTTTAACATTATTATTTTATACAACCAAATACACTACGTAGCTTAGTAGAACTTTCAAAAACGTTACAGCATAGAGCCTGATTCAGCTTCATCTCTTAAAAACACCTTGAAGATATCTGTACCTTTCCGAACTAAAGTTCTCCATCTGAAGTTTCTTAATTTAAAGTCTAACTTCAGAAGTTTATAAAAAAGAAATTTTTTTAAACAATACAGTAGCAAACGTAAAAGCATTTTGTTTTCATTTTAGCTCTTCAGTTTCATCCTTAATTAAGTGGGAATTGTTTGGTTTTATTTTCAGCTTGTAAAATAGTGATATATAAACTTTCATAGAATGATCACAAACTTTTAAACTTACTTTCTTTTATCTTTACTAAGAGATCATTTTTAAAAACTTGCATTAAAGATGTTTCCCGATAACTTTTCAGAAAACTCTTTCCGACTTGGGACATTAAATTGTAACTTTAATAAAAAGAAACTTGATTAAAAAGAAATTAATTTTCCTAAATAAAAGAAGATGAAAACATTTTAAAAGTTTAAAGCGAAGAATGTTAAATTTCATAATATCAGAAATGAAATTCATTAATTATTACTTCCTTATTTGAGTAGGCTTGACTAAATAAATCTGACTTAGAAAATAAGAAACAATAAATCAACTAATATTTAATGTGAGAATTATCATCGTGCAAAAATTATGACAATAATAATAATAATGATAATCTATTTCTCTATAAGGTTTACTACACACAAATATTCTCCAAAGCAAACCACTTTTATTTGCTCGTTGAAACATAGAAATATACACCGAAGAGCCATCACATTATGACCACCCTGCTAATAACATGTAGGACCACCTTTAGCCCTCAAAACTGCTAGCACCCGCCGTGGCATTGATTCCACAAGGTGCTGATAGGTAGTCTGAGATATCTGGTACCAAGCGCTCACCAACTGGTCCTACAATTCCCTCACATTGCGAGGGAATAGCGTGGCAGCACGAATTTGGTTTTCCAAGTAGGACCACAAATGCGCTATTGGATTAAAGTCAGGTGAATTCGGGGGCCAAGACATGACTTGAAAGTCACTGGAATGTTCCTCGACGATTCGACCCTTATGACATGATGTATTATCCTGTTGGTAAACCCCATCCCCCACAGGAAAAACTGTTGCCCATGAATGGGTGAACCTGGTCTGCAACTATGTTCAAGTAGCTTACAGACGTCAGGGATTGTTCTGTGAGGATTATGGGTCCTAATGTGCCCCATGAAAACATTGTTCCTGGGCGCTAAACCATGAAACCCTGGGTGAGCCCATTGTTATAGATGGAGGGTGGTCGTAATGTAATGGCTCTTCGGTGTATACCTTTCTGCAACAAAACATGAAACCTTTTATTTACGTTTCTGAAAGGTCACATCTATTTTGCAAATATGTTTCAGCTGCATTCAAATGATATGAAGTAATAAAAATCTAGCTGACATCCGTAATGCTATTATCAATCATAATAGAAACCCTTAGCATTGATATTTCGCATTTCCCATGGAAATTCTAATTACGCAAGCCCTATGAATATTTTTAAGTTTAAGCGATTAACCCTCAATATGCAGCTACTTCGTAAAACGTTAACCTGAAAGTGAGAGGATGCGAAACATATTGCAAAATCTACGCATCGCAACGTTATTGTAAAAAATATTTATTTTACATCATACGTTGCCTTCATTTCTATTGATATAAAATGAAGTAAAAGAGTTTCTTCTTTTTTAAATTTATTTCAGTTTAAACAATTTAAGTATCTGAAATTCTATTAAATCATTTTATAACGGTTAAATCTGACGCAGAGTCAAATTGACTTAATATTAGTACGGTTCTGAATAAATAGTCTTCCCTGATTCTGAAGTCAATTTGATAACCTTCACTATTTCCACAAATAACAAAATGAAATAACTTTGCTAAGATTTAAGACATAATTCTAATTGATGGTAAAATTAACTCAGTATTATAACGATGAAGATTAAATAGTTTTTCCTGACTCTGTAGTCAGTTTGACCACCTTCACTATTTCTGCAAATAACAAAATGAAATCATTTCACTATGGTTTAAAACAAAAGTCTGATACATGGTCAAATTGACTAACTGTTACTACGATGTAGATTAAATAATCTTCCCTGGTGTAATCAGTTTGACAACCTTCTATATTTCTATAAGTAACAAAAAAAATCATTTCATTATGGTTTAAAACACAAATTTGATACAGTATAAAATCGGCTCACTATTAGTACGATATAGACTAAATAGTCTTCCCTGATTCTGTAGTCAGTTTGATCACCTTCCCTCTTTCTGCAAATAACAAAACGAAATCCTTTTTCTCTGGTTTAAAACAAAAACATGACACAGGGTCAAATTGACGAACTATTAGTACGATGTAGATTAAATAGTCTCCCCTGATTCTGTAATCAGTTTGATCACCTTCACCATTTCTACAAATAACAAAATGAAATCATTTTGCAATTGTTTAGAACAAAAATCTTATACGGTATCAAATTGACTCATTCTCATTATTAGTACGATGTAGACTAAATCCTCTTCCCTGAATCTGTAGTCAGTTTGACCACTTTCACTATTTCTTCAAGTAAAAAAATGAAATCATTTTGCAATGGTTTAAGACATAACTCTAATGCAGGGTCAAATTGACTCAATATTACTATGATGCAGATTAAATAGTCTTCCTTGATTCAGCAATCAGTTTGACATCATTCTATATTTGTAAAAATAATAAATAAAATTAAATCATGTCACAATGGTTCAAAACAAAAATCTGATACAGGATTAAATTGACTTACTATTAGTACGATGTAGATTAAATAGTTTTTTCTGACTCTGTAGTCAGTTTGACCACCTTCACAATTTCCCAAAATAACGAAATGGAATCATTTTCCAATGATTAACTGGGGGGAAAAACTGATACAGGATCAATATTTGCGTGGTGAGTCTTAAACAAACAACTCCAGTTCTAAGGTATGGTCAATATGACCAAATTCACTACTTCTATAAATAGCAAAATTAAATCATTTTACAATATTTATATACAAAACTCTGATACAGGCTCAAGTTTATTCTATATTAGTATGGTGATAATTAATTAATCGTTTCCAATTCAGTTGTCAGCTTGACAACATTCCCTATTTCTACAAATAAAAAAATAGAAAACCCTTTAATCTTATCAAATATAAAAATTCAATGTAAGTTCTAGTTGATTCAGTTTAATGCGTGAGGATTTAACCTTTGTTTTACACAAAGCTTTATTCTATTTCAAAACTCAAGCACCTAAACTATATATAAACCAAATCCTAGATGGTTTGTAAAACTTCTCGAGATGAGAAGGTGACAGAAACGGATTTGCAATAATTTCCTGTTCGTATCATCTTATTTAAAGGAAAAATGATACCATATCCTCTCACCTTTTCTTATTTGCTACGCTGAACACGTAATCCCAAAAGCCATAACTCCTGAGTCTTCTTGAACTAGTCCCGATTCCTTCAAACATTTCCTTTAGTCTGATATCCCACACTTGTGTCTAGTATCTCCTGCAAAGAAGAAGATAATGAGGCTAAACGTTAAGGCTTCCGCACACGCACTAATGCAATAACACTCGGTCACTAGTTTTGCAGGCTTTACTCTATCAACTTATAGAGTTTATTCTATTGTGCTTAGTGTTATTGTCAAGTGTTTGATTTATATTTACGGTGAGATGAATATATTCTGAATTTATTATAAGGTTAGGATTTATTACATTTCAATATGTAAATTGTGTAAGTTACTAGATAACAATGGAATTGTAGGCTCTTAGGTAATAATCAGAAATTACATGTTCTGGACTTTCTTGGTATCGGCACAATGTGTCTTACTGCTTTAGAAGATTTTATAAGTGAAACAAACTAATACTTGCTTTTTAGAGGGAGGAAAATCACGAGAAAATTTTATACGGCTGCATATTTTTACTGTATACTAGCTATACATTTTCTCACCATGGTTATATGTAACTTAAATATATATGACTAAAATATATTTTAACTAAAAAACTCATGTTTGTCATGACATTTGTGTTGAGCATCTTCTGAAAAGAAGATAATCTCATGGGTTACACTCCTCAAACATGCAGTAATGAATGACGAATTTTTTAAATATAATTATTTTCTACATATTTCATATACAAAATGTTCTCAAAGCACCGTTCTTAATGTATATTTTTAAAATTTTCGCTATCAATCAAAATAGTACTTTTAAGGCCGTATAGTGCTGGAAAACTTAGAGAATTTATTTAGTAGTATCTAGAATTTATATGGAGTATTTTGTGATATCTGCACAATAAGTTTCACTACTTTAGAATATTTTATGAGTGAAACGAACTAATTCTTTCTCGTCATTGAGGGGAAAACCATGAGAAATTTCTTACGGCTATGTATTTTAACTATATACTAGTTAGAATTTAACTAGAATTTAACTCATGATATGTCATGAATTTTGTGTCGAGTATCTTACTCTGTCAACTTAGAGAGATTATTCTATTGTTCTTAGCTATATTGTCATGTGTTTGATTTATATTTACGGTGAGATTAATAAAGCCTGAATTTATTATTAGGTTAGGATTTATTACATTCCAATATACAAATTGTATGAATTATTTGATAAAAATAGATTTTTAGATTTATAGGGAATAATCGGCAATCATTTAAACCTTTGACGCAGAATTTAAATAAACATATTTCTCATAATTTTGTTTCCTTATTTTGTATTAATTCTGTTCAAAATATGTGAAAAATATTATATAACTCATTTTAATAATTTATTGCTATGAAATAGAGCATGAAACACCTGTGCCTTTTTCTGCGTTAAAGGTAAAATCTTCCAGACACAGCTCACTACCAACCAATAATGTTTTCAAATTTCTATTTATTTGCAATTATTTATATCTATGAAAAACATTTATTCATCATTGAAATTTATTTAATTCACAAAATCAATTATATTGATAAATTTTTGATTATGAATTAAAAAGAATTTTCAAACTAGTTTTTTTCTTGCATTTTTATTTCAAGACAAATATATTTCTGATTATCTATTTTTTAGTAAGTATTAGACCATTTTTTATAATTTAAAAAATATAAAAATATATATTTGGTTGGAACATCGATCATTAAAGGAACATCGATGTCCCATTTGCATCAGAGAGATACGTGGTAGATTTGTAGACTCATACGGAATAATTGCTAATTAAAACGATATGGATAGAAGTAGAATAGAATCTACTGATGACAGCCAAAGGATCTGATGCTATCGATAATAGCCTTTTATTAAAAAAAAATAAGAATTATACTTAAATTGAAATAAAAAAGTAAATTAAAATCGAACAAAAGAGACATGTATGCAATACGGAATTTGTTTAAAGTACATCCTGCATATATCTATGCTGAAACTTTAATATGAGTAATAGAAATATACAATTGAAAATATACATAAAGTATGGAGTAAAAACATCTACATTTACGTAGAAACGAAAAGCAGAACATCCTTTCAAGAGTGTGCATGCAAAATAATTTCATTTTCCCAAAACTCTAAGAAACTTTGATTTAATTTAATGACATTTTCTTAAAAAGTGAACTTTCTACGAAAATAATTAATTCTTATAGATAACAAAATAATAAAAAAATTAGAGACTCAGAGTTAAAATGAATTAAAAAGGTAAATAGAAATTGAACAAAAGAGATATAAATGTAATACAGGGTCCACAGTGCGTGCATTCATGTTGAAGCTTTTCTGTGAATAATTGTTTCATAAAACAAAAGCATTATTTGTGTCCCGAAACCGTATTTAGAAAAAGAAATACATAAGATATGGAAGAAATAAATTTAAATTCACGTAGAAATGAAAAGCAAAACAACTTTTAGAGAGTGTACATATAAAATAGTAGCATTTTCCCAAACTCTAAGTGAAACTCCGAATTATATTAATGGAATTTTTCCAAAAATAATTAATTCTTATGGATAAATACTTTTAGCATTTATTCAATAAGTTGTCAAATTAATAACCTTTTCTTCCGTAAGAAACACAAAAGTTTTTTGACAAGACTTCAAAAACTTTTAAGAAGCAGTGCTAAGAGAATATCTTCAAAATAAATGCAAGGCTTACAATATCTGTTCTGTTTTCCAGTTTTAAGATAAATCCTATTTGACAGGATTTAGTTGAGAAAAATAGATCACGAAGGGAAAGAGGGGTTTTAATTTTAAGACTGCGTGGCCACAGAAGTTAAACATTTATGCTCAAAAAACAATGGTTTTTAAATATATTTCCGGAAATGTCAAAGAATCCGAAATGAGATCAAAAACATAGCAGAGGGATTAAGAGTAATCTTAATTAATAGAAACATGTTATAATTTCAAACTTTATTTATTATTGTCAGAAACTGTTAAGTGAAAACACTGTTAAGTGAAAATTATGACAGTTTAAATACTTTTTATCATTTATCTAAAATATCATGAATTTGTAAATTTGACTGGTGAAATAGAAGAAACTGGCCTTATAAATGGTTAAAATAAATATTTTAAATATATGAATGTAAAACGCAATAAATGAAATTATTTATACTAAGTTTAGAGAACCGAAATTGTAGCATGTCCATTTCTGTACTTTATTTGTGCTTTATTCACATTGTTTTTAACTTTAGTCTTCATAGCACAAAGTATATCCTACATTTTTGAAGATTATTTAGAGTCTATAATTTCTATTTTGGTATATTACTGAACCAATTATAATAATATAATTTGAAGCTTTCACTACGGATAAAAATTTTGTGAACATTTCATTTAAACTTATCAGTATTAAAAACATTAGTTTAAAAAATACACATGATTTCAATAATTTAACACCTTGTATTTTCTACATACCTTTTAAGTATGAGTGTTGCTGGTTTAAAAATGTCATATTTCATAATGTTTAGCTATATTTTCTAATTTTGATACATATTGGAGATATTTTTGACGGAACTGCTTAAGACCGGAGTTAAAATTTAGTGTTTCAGTAAAATATTAACCCATCACGCAATTTAAACTAGATTCCATCGGTCGGTATGATTCAGGGTTTAAATATCTCACCTCCCAAGGACTTGTCCCAGGTTCGAATGCCACATTTATCGTATAAAGTTTTCTTGATTTTTCTCTTACATTACGACTGGTATACACATTCAAAAGATCTTCAAGAAGGCGAGCTTATACCTATGCTCTATCCTTGATTCCCCTTGTCTTTTTGGTTGGGTTCAAAATTACAAGGTTGAATATTGGCAGTAAATCTAATATTTATCAAAATAAAAATAAAAACTAGATTCCGTGATAAAGTAGCTTGTGTCGTTTTTTCTTTTGAATGTAATCGGTGAGTTTACGTACTCAATAATTTCTTTGAACGAAATATTAAAGCTTTTAAATGTTTTGCCGCTCATTATGCCCACAAAGCATACAAACACCTTTACTCTACAAAACCTACAAACTATCCGACCTACAAACTCCTACAACCTACAGGACCAACAAACTTCTCCAACCTAAAAACTCCACCAACTTCCGAAACTTCAAACTTCTCTAACTTATAAGGCCTACTAACTCCTCAAACTTACAAAAGTTACAAACTCCACCATCTCTCAAAACCAACAAACTCATTCAACATGCAATTCATACGAACTCCTCAAACCTGCAGAACCTACAAACTACTTCAACCTTTAAAACCTACCAACTACTCCAATCTATAAAATCTACAAACTGATCAAAACGTTTAAAACCTACAAATTCATCCAACCTACAAACTCTCAAACATGCATACTCCTCAAACTTTCAAACCTTACAAACTCTTCCAAAATACAAAATATACTAACTCCTCACATCTGCAAACCCATAAAACCTACTAACTCCAAAAACCTTTAAACTGAATAAATCATATAAAAACTAAGAGTTTAATAAATTCGCTGCGAGAGTTCTTCCACTAACAAAAAAGAAAATAAAAAGTAAACAAAACGTTAAAATAACTACATGAAATTAAAGCATCAAAACTTCAATTTATAGTTTCATATTCATGGCGCAGATTGCGTTTTAAACTTTAATTTAAAATTTTCTATATGAATTGAGAACCACGCAAAATTGTTTCTGCAGTTCACCTTAATGATTGTTTAAGCAAACATTTTGGATTAAAGAGAAATAGATGATTGTAGTTAATGGTATAATAATTGTTGTTATTATCGACAAAAAACACAAAGACCATATTTTTGATAAAAATCACTTAAACATTAAATCCATAAAATATTTCACTTCAATTTGTTTTTATGCTTCATAAAACATTTTCGAACTTAAGTTGAAAATCGAGCAATTTATCTTTCATTTTGAAATCGAGCAAGAAAACAAAATTAATATCAAATTTTCTTCTGGGACGAACAACTAATTCCCTAAAAAAAATTTAAGAATTCTTAATGATAAATTAAATATGATAAATGAAAGATTGTATAGTATATGCTGTACAATTAATGATTCTTCAAAAGAATACATTTATTTGAAATATGAATACAAATTATATTAGCATCAGGGAAATTTCAATACACAGATCCAAAAAAAATTATATTTGTGTGTTAAAAAAATATTCAAATTTGTATTTTCCTACTTCTAATTCAACTTATCAATTTCATTACTACTTTAATTTTTTTAATTTATTTTTATTTTTTTAATTCATTTTATTTCTTAATTTGATTATATTTTTTAATTTGATTATATTTTTTAATTTGATTATATTTTTTAATTTATTTTCAATTTAACTTTATTAAATCTAATTTATTATAAAATAAGTAAATTAAATAAATCAGAGAAATATTTAAACTTGAAAACTGCTGAAATGATCACATTATTATGCAAATATTTTAATTAGAATTTGTACGAAATCAAATTTTGTTAATTTTGACTCCTTTTTTTTACGCATTTGGAATGAAACTCTGAGAAAGTTTCCAGAATTACTTTCTCTCCAAACTCTCCTATTCTGTGAATAACATTTTTCCTTATGATTCTCCCCTTTCCCTTGCGAAAATTTTTAGAGCTTTTCTGATGCAGGGGAAAATAAAAAACAAGTGAATAGAAAGGCTATTGATTTATTTTCTTAAAGAAATAATCGTACAAAAGTAAAAAATGATGTGGAAGGATGTTAACAAATTTTAAATTTCGTTTTTCTAAAACAGCGAAATTTTTAATAGAAAACACAATTTTTTTATTTGATTTACTTAAAATTATATACACATCCATTGCGCGGTGCTCCAAAAAAAACTTAATAACTTCTAATCTGGTTATCGGATTTTCACGTATTGAACTCATTCATTATTGTTCGAGAACATAACCTTAAATGATCCAAATAATTAGTGAAAACTATATATTAAACTGTAAAATCAGACCTAAAAATGGACTTTCTCTTTATGAATATTTTTTTTCGAGGAATTTGAATTCTTGAGCCTAAATATGAGCAATAAATAAAACGTAAAGGATAAAATTAATATCAAAAAGCCAAAAATTTCTACAATCAATTTTTCAATCTTCAAATCTTTAGTCTTAACCTACCTTGTCAGATAACAGCTAAACACCACATTTTGAGAGTCAAAATACTTGAGAAAAAAATGTATGTTTGAAAGAAAAAATTTTGTGCTAAGTTTCATATCTCAAAATATCGCCTGTACTAATTAAGTAGCAAATTCCAGGTCCTCGGGATGTTTCCCAGACCGTCGCCAATAGCCCATTGTGCTGCTCTAGAGCGACGTAAATAAAATACCTACCGTACGCAAAAAATCTATCCTTTGATCAAAAGTCATTGAAGTGTTTTTTTTTCTTTGTGCAGTGCGAAAAAAAAATATACGGGTTACCCTAAAATACTTTTGATCTACTGATCGGATCTTTGCGTTCTAGGACTCAATATTAATGGTTTGAGGGGGTGACTTCAAATATGCCAATTAATTAGTGTAGACGATATTTTAAGTTGCGAAATCAGACACAAAAACGTTCTTTCTCTGAATAAACATACCTTTTTTTGACGGATTCGATTTCCGACCCTTAAAATATTGGAGGGTCTGCAATCTGAGAAATATAATCACAAAAGTTTGGTGTTGAGAGAGGTCCAAAGTTTGGACTCATTAATGTTAATTTTACTTTTGGTACATTTTACTATACTTTTAGAAACTTTTAGGCGAATTGAAAAAAAATTTCACACGAATATAAAATTCCTTTATCCAAAGGTAATTTCAGTGCTTTCAGTAAGTATTATATATTCTTTATTATTTAATTTAATAATAGTCGAAAGCATTTCGAATTTTAAGACATGCAGTTTTTTGAATTATTTTAAATAATGTACTTTGACATGACAAATTACAAAATTTGTTCAATATGGGTTCCTGAAAAATCGAATTTTAAAAATCCGATTTTTTTTTAAAACTTCAATTTTTTAGGAACTATTCGACCGATTTTGCTCAGATTTTGCATTTTGCCATGAAAAATTACAGTCTTTAAAATGATGTAAACATTGCACGCATTATAGTTCAAAATTCTTTTTTAATTATTTCAAAATAAAATTATAAAAATTTTCTGAAATTTATATTTTGCATGGAATTATCATTGGATAACTGTGAGCAAAAAAATTAACTTTTTAAAAGTTCATCGAGATATAACGAAATTCGAAAAGAGAAAAATTAACATTAAGGGGTTCAAACTTTGGACCACTCTCCTGACAAAACTATTGGGACCATATTTCCTAGATTGTTGCTACCCCCTATATTTTGGAGAGGAGAATTTCAAATCCGTCGAAAAAAGGGCATTTTTATTTAAGTGCGTCTCTGTTACTAATTTTGTAACTTATAAAATCGTCCACACTAATGAATTAGCATATTTGAGGCCACCTCCCCCCCCCCGAGACATTAAGATTGAGTCCTAGAACACGAAGTTATCTAAGAGGATAACTTCGATCATTGGATCAAAAGTTATCTAAGAGGGTCCGTTTATTTATTTATTTTTGACGCACTCTACCTAGGGATTATTTTCTTAAACTTTTTAATGAATTAAATTAAAATCTTAACTTCACGATATTTTTCTCAATAACTCGATATTTAGTTAAAAATTCTACTTGCAACGAAAATAATATACAAAAAACTACGCTGTTAAGTAAATTTGATGACCAAAGAAGTTATCTAATCCAACATCTTCAAATATTTCCGAAGAGAAGTTTTACATTATCAAACATAGAAATTTTTAATTTTCTACAGTTTATTCTATTTAATATTCTAAATCTAATTTGAAACAAGCAGAATATAAAGAAATATATATATATATATGTTTTTACCTATTATTCGACCCTCAATCACTCAGTAAAACAATATTTCCCTTCAGAAACTAGCAGCTGTTTTCCCTATAATCAGATAAAAAAATAAATATTTTTTTTAGGAATGAAAATGAAAAATTCGCATCATAAGATAAGCAATGATTTTAGCTTAACATCAAATATTTCTTATCAGAACATACTTTGTTTTAATCAATCATTTATTATATTTTTTTTCTACGAGAGATAAAATTAATTGAATTTGTTGATTAATTTTATTTTTCTCGAAAAGTTTAGAGTAAAGCCAAACTACTTTATTATCGAAAACACAACTTCAATGAAGGATTTTCTTACAGTCTATAAGGTTATAAAAATGCCAGTTAAATATGAAAAACATTTTGCCTCCTGGTATTAATTCGATTTTTAACAAAAAAATATTAAACAAGCTCTTATTTTTTGAACTTTACGGTGTTGTTTAATTTATCATTTTAAAAAGTTCACCGTTGTAAAGTTTTAAAGCAATGTGAGACTATAAATGTATAAAACTGTTTTTGATTTATGATGTTTTTAAAATAATTTGAAAAAACGTTATAGGTAAAAATTTATTTTTCTTTTAAATTTATACCCATATTAAGCTCAAAACTTTTCTACTTTTCCAATAATTTAGTTTATTTAATTGTAAAGAAAACGAAAATACTCGATACATGATAAAAACAGCTATTGAATCAGCTACTTTTAACAACTAGGAGCCTCTGCCCCTGCTCGTTCTGTACACCAGCCCTTGTGGAGTCATATATGACCAAAGCTTAATTTTTCCTTTTTAATATTTTACTCAAAACAACAAATAATTATCAACAATACAAAAACTAGTGTACGTACTTACCATTAAAATAGCAAATAAATTTTTTAATTTTATTTTATTATTCATAATTTGAAGTTAATTATTATGTTTGCTCTCTAAAGATTTCGCCCCTGAAACTTTTACTTTTAGCTCAAACTATATTTTGCCAAAATACAAATTTTAAAGAAAGAAACTAAAATCGTAAATTGTTACAAAATATCAACAACAGGAAATTCCATTTGAAGACTTCGTCATTATTATAAGAGTAACATTAATTTTAATCATGTCTCAATAGTTGTCTTAAAAATTAAGAAAATAATATTAAATTCAGTTACTAATTATGTCTTAAGATATAGCAAAAAAATTCTAAACAAGATATTTAACTTAGTTTTACATGATTATTATAGTTTTAACCAATGAAACTTTTAAAAAATGCATTTTTAGCTCAAACAATATTTTACGAAAATTATCTTTTTTAAATGAAAGAAACTAAAATCTTAAACCGTGATAAAGTATCAAAAAGAAATTTCTTTCAAATTATGATTCCATTTTAAGACTTTATCATTACTATAAGAGTAACACTAACTCTTACTTCATCTCTCTAGTTTTCCTAATCATTTGATGAATAATGCTAACTTCAGTCTCTAAATATGTCTTAAGATATAGCAGATAAATTCGAAACAAGATATTTAATTTATTTTTACATGATTATTATAGCTTTAACCAATGAAACTTTTAAAAAATTTGTTTTTACCTCAAACAATGTTTTGCGAAAATTATTTTTTCTTAAATGAAAGAAACTAAAATCTTAAACCATTATAAAGTATCAAAAGAAATTTTTTAATTGAAATTATTCCATTTTGATACTTTATCATTACTATAAGAGTAACACTAACTCTTACTTCATCTCTCTAGTTTTCCTAATCACTTGATGAATAATGCTAACTTCAGTCTCTAATTATGTCTCTAATTCAGTCTCTAATTCAGAAAAATTCAAAACATGATATTTAATTTATCTTTACATGATTATTCCAGTTTAAATGTATAAAAGTTATAAAAATGTATTTTTAGCTCAAGAGATGTTTTAGAAAAATTACAATTTCTTGAAGGAAAGAAACTAAAATCGTAAACTACAACAAAATATCAACAACAAAAATTTTTCAAATAATGTTTTCATTTTAAGATTTTATAATTATTATAACAATAACTCTAACCAGTTTCTAATTATGTCTTAAGGTATTGCAAAACAATTAGACGCGAGATATTTAATTTATTTTTACATGATCATCCAAGAGTAATTCAGAATTAATTTATTAATCTCATCTCATGTTCCGAGACAAATAATCTTAGAAAATAGTGAAAATGAGAATTCCTGTGAGCAGAGAAGTTTTAATCTGATTTTGCACACGACACTATCAGGAGTACAGGAAATTCTAATTAAATTTGTTTACTGAGCTTTGAAATTTGGAATTACAGATGTAAGATTTATCATAGGGTAAGTATACTAGTTCTAGACAAGAATGCTGTTTAACATAGATTAGATTTAGCTTACAGCCTTAAATAAAGGGTATTATCATGGGAATTAAATTACAAACATTACTCTAAAGTAATTCCAAAAGGCACGAATTTGATAACATTATTTCGATTCCTTCTAATAGAATAGTATTACATTGCATGAAATTTAGAGTATTTTTCTTAATTCTTGATTAAGGAGGCAAATGAATAAACAGTTTACAAGATTATATACTTATGCAATGGAAATTAAATAAATTTATAAACTCCTATTTGTGAAAATTGCAACACCATGAAGGAATCGTCATAATTGAATGAAATTTAACACACAGTTGANCAAGATCGTTTTCAGGAAAATCCTCGAATCTTCTCGAAAATTTTTTCTTTAACTTTTCAATGTGATTGGAAATGATGTTTTTAAATGTAAATATATCTATATTATTTTCCTTGATAAAATCGTTAAAGCAAGGGAACATGTTGGTGTTGTTTTTATTCAGTTCAGTTTGCCAGAGACTAAACTTATTCTTAAAAGCTTGAATTTTACTGGCTGTAGTTATGATAGTTGAATTCTCACTCTGCAAGCTCAAATTTAAGTCGTTAAGTTTTTCGAAAATATCAACTAAATAGCTCAGCTTCCCTAGCCAAACTTCATTGATATAATAACTTGCCAATCTATGTTTCTTTTCGATTAAAAACATGTACACTTCATTTCTTAAATCAAATATCCGTCGTAGTATTTTCCCACGTGAAAGCCATCTGACTTCGGTGTGTAACAGTAATCTCTCATACGTTGAGCCCATCTCATTGCAAAGTATTGAAAAGAGACGGCTGTTGTGGCTGTTGCATTTAATGTAGTTAATTGAACTAACAGCGTCTTGTAATACGTTGTGCAACTCTTCATCCATATCTTTTGCAACAAGAGCTTGCCGATGAATCATACAGTGATTAAATACCATATGAGGAGCCACCTTCTGAATTAAGCCTCTGAGCCCTTTATTCGAACCTGTTAATGCTGCAGCACCATCAGAAAGAGTGGACAGCATGAAATTGCAATTAAACAGGGAGTGATGGCGCTTCACTCTTTATATGTACACTGTATGGTATGCAGCATGCAGGGATAATGCATTTCATAAAAATTTGGCGACCCCCACAGGGGTCGCGACCCCTAGTTTGCGCACCACTGGTCTAGAGGGAGCCGTACGGCCTGTCAGCGCCATGCGGACCAGGTGTCTATCATCGCGAGCTGACGTGACATTTCGGGGTCCACTCCCGGATTTCCGAGTTGTCTGACCCTCGTCCGTAGACTGCTTCCAAACACGCATCACTGTGCTGCTGTTACGCTGCACACGAGCGTCTACTGCACGATGAGACAATCCAGCTTCACGAAGGCTGATGATTCTCCCCCTTTCAAACTCCATAAGTTGTTGAAATCTCGCTCTCTTTCGTCGAAGAGGCATAAGTAATGTCTGAGCTAACGTTTACCACTAGCAGATAACCACCGATCACCATACACACCTCGCTACAGCCGTCTATTTATTCGGATCCATCCGCCGTTCAGAGGGCGCTGTTCAGCATACGCATGCGCTACGGGTCTGAAATTCTAATCATTTGCTTATTATGCTCTACTTTGCATTTCTTGAAAATTTCGGCTCACTCGCGTAAATCCTTAATGGTGTTGCAATTTTCACAAACATGAGTTTATTATTTTTAAAGAAATCATTGTAAGAAATATAAACATTTGCAAAGGGACATTATTTTTAATAGTATTAAGGTATCCGACTAGTTTTGACAACATTTTCAAAAAATATTAATTTAAAATTTTAAAAACTAGCGTAATACTGCGTAAAAACTTATAAAACTAGCAATAAAAATTATTATTATTTTATTTTTTTTCTTTAAGTGGCCATTTTTTGGGTAAAAAATAAGACATTTTTTTGCATATACGCTGTAAAAAAACATTGTAACACTGTAAAAAAATTTCTATCCCCTAAAACAAAACAAAATGCTTTAAGGAATTTACTTAGAAGACTATCAACTATGTTTTGAACTATTATCTTGAAAAAAATTGCATATACTACTGAGTTAAGGATTAATGTAGTAGTTGAAAAAACAAATTTTTACAAATTTTCGCACTTGTGTTTTAGAAAAAACATGCATAAAAAATTAAATTGTACTTTTTTCCGGTAGTTCAAGAGTGTACTATAATCATAAACTCTCACGAAAATTTGTAGATTATTATTTTAAAAGCAACATGAGATATCGTGTTTAAGGTGGTTTAAAATGTGAAAAAATCTAATTTTGAGGTAAACGCAATTCAGGACTTAAAATCATTTGTGTATCCAGTGTTATAACCTTGCACATTAAAACTGCTATAACTTTGTAAATAAATGGATCAAAACAAAAGTAAAGTATTTTTTAAAAAGCTTAAATTGCAGTAATTTTAAATTGATCATGAATTTAATTTCAGAAACTTGGTCCAAAAAACATGTCTGTGCACTAGTCAGATACCTTAATGCAAAATTGTATTAAATTTATACACGCATTCCAATTTTAGACAAAATAAGTAGTGTATAGGTTGCATAGTAAAAGTACCTTAGCCTTTAATCTTATATTTCGATTTTCACGTATAGTACTGATAGATACATATTAGTGAAACCTCTACCTGCGTCATCTTGGATTAAAGGTTAATTATTTCAATTGCATTTCTTGACATTCTTTTGCATTTAACAAACTTTTGATTATATACTCCGAAGAGCCATTACATTATGACCACCCTGCTAATAACATGTAGGACCACCTTTAGCCCTCAAAACTGCTAGCACCCGCCGTGGCATTGATTCCACAAGGTGCTGATAGGTAGTCTGAGGTATCTGGTACCAAGCGCTCACCAACTGGTCCTGCAATTCCCTCACATTGCGAGGGGGTAGCGTGGCAGCACGAATTTGGTTTTCCAAGTAGGACCACAAATGCTCTATTGGATTAAGGTCAGGTGAATTTGGGGGCCAAGACATGACTTGAAAGTCACTGGAATGTTCCTCGAACCAATCCATGACGATTCGACCCTTATGACATGGTGCATTATCCTGTTGGTAAACACCATCCCCCGCAGGAAAAACTGTTGCCCTGAATGGGTGAACCTGGTCTGCAACTATGTTCAAGTAGCTTACAGACGTCAGAGATTGTTCTATGAGGATTATGGGTCCTAATGTGCCCCGAAAACATTGTTCCTGGGCGAGAAACCATGAAAACCTGGGCGAGCCCATTGTTATAGATGGAGGGTGGTCATAATGTAATGGCTCTTCGATGTAGTATATAAAAAGTGTTCCTAACCATAAACTTTATTGATAATCAGATGTACCGACTGCTGCCGGTTATTTTTCCTTAATTTCAGAATGAAAATTCTAACAGTGTGCCGATGATATCTTAAATTACGATACATACAGAAAAAAGTATTTTTTGTCTTTAAAAGAGCTTTTCCTTTGAAGGGTTTTAATTCTTGACCATTTAAATATGCTCAAAAAATGGTTAGGGTATCCTCTATGCTACGAATAATGCACAAATGAATTAGAAATATTTAAATACTGTGATTTTGGTTCTCTATGCACGAACCTTCATCAGTGAAACACAAAATGGCAGTAGAATAGTAAAGAGATAAACACGGAAAAAAATTTTAATTAATATTGACAGAGATTCAAGTTTGAACAAGAAAGTAAGAAAGAAGGGTGATTAAAAACAAGTGTGAGTGATTTTGGCGGGAAAACCAGAGTACAAAAGATAAACTTGGAATAGATTTACAAACATTGGGTGGGATACTAGACAGATCATTAACTAAACTTTTAGAATTTTTCAAAATAGGGAATGATTCCCAGAAATCAAGCTCGGTTAAAAGTGCAGTGTTGAATGATTTTAGCATAAGAAAACTGAAATCTATGGTTATAATATTAACTATATAGGGTGATGTTATTAACTATATAGGGTGATCAAATTATTTAATATCCTGATTTTGAACTTTTCCTCCTTGTTCTTTAAGTCGTAAATTTAAGGAAACGTTTAGTTTTCTGAATATACGCAAGACCTCTGGGAATTTGAGAAATATCCCAGCTATTAATAACAGCAATAGAGTCTTTAAGGTCACTTTAAACCATTTAAATGCAGTTTGCAGCCAGAATCAATTATAATCAGTAGAGCGATTGAAAATTTAGACCTCTTGTTAAATTCACTTTTCGCTTATTTCGCAATATATCATGCATTGTATGAAACATATTAGAGGTAATAAGTTTCATATTAATGATAATAAATTATATTAATGATAATAAAAGATCATATAATGATAATAAATTATATTTATTAAAAATATAACTAAGAATTACAAATTGAAAGAAATAAAAATAATTTTATAAATTAAAAGATATTAAGAAACCTTTTGCATGTTTTTCGTTATAAACTAATGAGAAAAAAAGTGAACAATGAGGGAAAAATGCTTTTTGATTATTTGATTTTATTTATTGAGGCAGAACGTGAATATTTTAAGATCATAATTTAAAAATAAACAAAAAAAAGTGGTGGGCTCATTCTTATAATTTTATTAATCAATTTAACAATTATTATTTACTCCGGTAGCTCTACAATGTCAATTCAAATAATAAACATACATTTCAGACAAGACTCTCATTTACAATCTCATTTACCAACATACATTTCAGACTCTTACACTTCTGACAAATAGAATTAAATGAAACTAATAATGTGATATAAACAATTTTGAAAGATATCTAAAATAAAATTTGAAATTTTTTGTAAAAAATATTAAATTAGTTTCAAAAATAAATGAAAACATTTTTTAAATTTGCTTTGATACATAAATACGCCTCCCAATGCGGTTTCCCAAGTTCGAATCACAGCTGTGGCTGGTTAATAAGAATTTTGCTCGCAGTGACCACAGTGGTGGGGTAAAGTATCCTCTCTAACAGACGGATCGTGACTTGAAATTCTCTTGTCAACGGGCTAACCGTGGGAAGTTTTCGTTGTTTTTCTTTCAATGCAACGTAAATGCAACGTTTCCATCAAAAAGTCTTCCACGAAGGCAAATTTCTCCCAACGCTTGATCCTGAAGTTCTGTTATCTTTGTATTAGGTTCAAAATTACAAGGCTACAGCGTTCAACATTTAGAGTCGTAAACATAGAATTGTGTTGGCTGTTCAAAGCCTGTTATAATATAAAATAGTGCAAAATCAATATATTCGATTACTGTAAAAATTTATTACATCCCTGAATGAGTTCCTTGAATTGAATTTAACATTAATTGGATAATTTATAAAAAGAAATATTTATAGAAAGAAAATTAATCGAAGGATTTGTACAAAATAATATTTAACAATCCTTTTAAAGGGAAACCATTGATTTTTTTTATGAAAATGTCGTCTTACACAATTTCCATCCTATTAAATTGAACTTTTATACATATATCATGAAATTATAAGACCTTAGTTGATAATTTCCCTCTTAGACGTATTTTGAATAATTTTAATTAAGCTATTTCATGTACTTCTCATACTGATAGAATCATTGCTTAGAGGAACTGATAAAAATCCCTCGAATCAAATTAACTATTCTTCTTGAAACAAATTATCGAAATTGATTGAACTGCGATTCAATTCAGAAGGGAGTTAATTTAACTTAAAACCATCAAAAAAGTTTAAATGGGATTAGAAAATGTTACATTTTGTTATTAAATGTAACATTAATAGTTTAACTTTTTTTAGAATTCAATTTCAAGTATTGATTAAGTTGTAATATAAAGGAATTCTTTAAGAGATATCTGGTTTAATTAATTTCCCGTTTTTAAATTGTGTTATTTTCTCTTATCGTTATTGTCCAAACTAATGGATTTGGAAAAACCCATTTGAAATATTTATTACAAAAAAAAATGAATTGTGTAAATGTGGAAGTCTTTTGCTTATGTTATAAATGGTAATGTTACTTAAAGTTACTTAGCCACAGGAGTAACTAAAACAATTATGGTGGTTCTGTTACACTATGTGACATTAAATTTTGTACGCTGTTTTTAGAAAAAGTGTTTTAAGTTTGGTTGTTAAGATCATTTGCATGTTTTAATTGAGTTTTGGATTATATATTTTAATACTTTGTGTTTTTAAGGAATATTTATAAGACTTTATAAAAGAATATGTAAGATAATTTTATCATAGACTTATACTTCTTATAACTTTAATCACTTAACTCATATTTTTAAGTTAAACTTCCTATGAAGATTAAACTTTATATGAACTGAAACATTATCGTGAAAAGTTGTTTTGTGATTAATTGTCTTAATTCCTAATTTTCTGAATTTTTAAATTTTTTGTTTTTCCCTGCATGAGTAAACAGTAGCCTTCAAACTTTCTTTTCCACAAAATAATGGGATACTGGAAATAGAATAATGAAATAAGACCACTGATACCCAACCACCTAACCTATGACCTCAGCGCTAGATGGCTGTTTATAAACAATATGACGCGTTAATATTCTGGATATTGCAAGCTATAATCCAGTTAAGTCTCTTCACTTAAATACGAATATTATGGACGTGAAACGAAAGCGCCGTATCGCATATCGAATTTGTTAATATATAATTCTATCTTGTCTAAGTCTTTTCTTATCAGAATTATTATTTTTTAATGGATTTTATGGTACCTCTGATTATTTTTATCTGGAGCATCTAACAACTTTGTTGCATAATTAGTTTGTTTAAGCTCTACAAGTCTTCGACCCTTTCTTTATGCTAAGCAAGAAATAAACCAAATTTTTCTTTGTGAAAGAATGTGTTGCTTAAAGGAATTCATATTTGATGATCTACATCAGTGTTTTCCAAACTTACGACATTTGTGTACCCTTTCTAAAGTTTTCGTAACACTGTGTACCACTAATAAGAAAATGAATGAATATTTTTCCATCAAAAATTTTTACAAAAATTTAAAATCCCAAATGGCTGTAGACACCACTAATTATTAACTGTTATCTCTACAAAAAATAGCTAATAGAAAAATACGTAATGGTATATTTTCATGGTCAGCTTTGTTTTTAAATAAAATTTTCTGAAATTTTCGTTTGTTATCGCATAAAAACGCGTACCCCCGCTAAACTATTCCCTTACCCCTGGGGGTACGCGTACCACACTTTGGGAACCACTGATCTAGATTTAAGCGAATTGGAAGGGAAAAAACATTGCCCAATATTAACAAATATCACGTTTCAACAGCCAATCAGGATCCACGCCGACGATTACGTCCCTTACAAGTATCCAATTTCAGACATTGTCTTTTCTTAATATCTCATATCAATCAATACTTAAATTTGTTAATTAAACTTCAATTAATAAATTAAACATCTTGAACTTTTCAATTCAAATAAAACTTCTAAACACTTGAAATGGAGCAAAAATTCCGTTTAACATTTTTATTTTTAGTATTGAATGTTAAAAGCAGTATCTGTATGTTTATTTTAGCTGTTCGTTTTTCTATCATAAACTAAATGAATTGTTATTGTTAATTTTAGTTACCTCATGTTGAAGGTAACTTATACTATCGTGATTTAGTTTTTAATATATTTATTTATTTACTCATTTTTCTTTCATTTTTTTAGTCTTTAATAAAAATGTCTTAACAAATTTTATGCCTGTAAGCATAGATTACAATTGTAAGCCCAAATTTACAACAATTAATTATTCTTAAAGGCTTTTGAATAAATTTCTTACATTTAAAAGTGAAACCAAACAGCACATGAGTGTATATATTACTCAAATTTGGAATGTTTGACTTAAATCACTCATTTTACACAAAATATCCCCTCTTTTTTTAGGTTTCATACATTTTTTTAAGGAAAAATAATTTGTTTATCATCTCAAAAGCTTTTTTGTGTTAAATATCTAAAAATTTAAAATTTTGATAAAATGTAGATTTTGCTTTTAATATTTCATTTTAGTTTTAAATTAAAGTTTCATACATTTTCTAATAGTCGTAATATGAAATCTTTAATGAAATTTTTAGAAAAATTATTTGTTTCTCAAACAGCCTAGTAGTTATGATCATAGGATTGGGTTTTGATTCAATGAGAAAGAATTTGCAGCTTGCATGAGAAAAATCCGAAATAAATCTCAAAACTCAAGCTAAATATTTTATACAATTATATTTTCTGGTTAGGAAAACATGCTTATAAAAAATTTGAAAGTTTCGCTTTTGCTGCAAAACTATTAACAATTAAAATTCTAAGATGTCCCATGAGACTTGCCACAGAAAAATCACACGAAAATTCAGAACATTCAAAATAACTATCAAATTGTTTTAAAAAAAATTAAGGGTCGTACTGATTTTTAAACTGATTAAAATTAAAAATTTTTAACCAATAACTTAACACTTTTTTCTTTCTAAAAAAATGAAGTTCTTAATTTACAAAACTCTGAAAAACTCCGCTTCTGAAGCTTGGTCAATGACAAAACTGGAGGAAAATTATACCTCAATATTTGAGAGAAAGATTTTGCGAAGTATACTTGGTGGTGTAAGTTAAAACAATAACTGGAAAAGGATATTTAACTTTGAACTGTACAAGATTTTTTAATCAACCTGATATTATTAAATACATAAAAATAAATGGAATAAATTGGATGGCTCAGGTGATTCGAATGAGTGATGTCAATACAATAAAAAAGATATTGCTTTTTAAACCCACTGCAACAAGAAAGTGGGGAAGACCACGGTTTCGATTAGCTAATTCAGTGGAGTGTGATTTTCTTGCAATTAATGAAGAGGATTGGAGACCAAAGATAAATCGGAAGTCGTTATGAAGAAATCTTCAGAGAAAGGGATTGGCCCACATTGGGCTGTCTCGCCAACTATGATGATGATTATTACTAATTTAACACTTTTAAAGATATTATACAAAAAATAAATTTTTTACAACTTGAATTGATAAATAAGGTAAATTTTTGCTTAAAAGCTTTCAAATTGCTCTACGCATGATAGTGAGCTAAGTTTATGTACAAATTCTGCAAAACATGCCTTAAATTATGCATAAAAATTATATCTGAAAGTTATACTTAATTTTATGTTATTTTTTTTTAAAAATTAATTACATTATAAGAAATTTTAATTAAAAGAATTTCAAAAAAAATCAATTAAGATAATTATAAAATCTATTTAAAACAAGTATCACCTAAATATTGATGTACAAGTTCTGAAAGAGATGAACATGAAAAGTTACTATCACAAATAGTTTTTAAGATATCATGCGCACAAGATCAAAATTTTACTTTTGTGAAAAATTAAATGTAAGAAAAAAGTTGCTAAGGAAATAAAAGTTAAGGTAGTACTCCGGAAGGGATAACTCTTTTTGGAGAATAACTCCGGAAGTTTAAGTATTGACAAAAACATCATGTCTAACTGTTCAGAACTAATAGGGGCAAAACATATATTCTTTTCAAAAAATCGAAAATGTAAGGTAAAGGGGTCATGAGACACCTGAAATTGAGTCATTGTAACAAATCGTAAAAATTTTGCCAAATGAGCGATAAAGAATTCAGTTGAAAGAGTCACTTTTAAAATACATAGTAAAAAAATTGAATAACTATTGTTGTTTTGTTGAAGAACACAGAAGCAATGCCGGCAAATAAAGAGTTTATTAAAATACAACTTGAGGTACTAACATCCCGCACACACAGTGCTATGCAAAAGAAAATACATCTTAATCAGTCATCATAGCTTATGATGCGACCGAACGAACGAACCACCACTCAGGCAGCTGCTACTATATACGGATTACCCCTATCGGGAAGTCGTTGCACTAACTTACGCAACTCGCGCAACTTACCTCAGAGAGAGAGAGGAAAAATGGAGTTTTGTTAGCATATTAACAACAACTATAAATTTCTAATTCAGCAAATAAATTATTATTTAAAAAACTACCTATAAAAATGGAGATGTTTTAATTTATTACTCAAAGCAATTGAGTTTTTTTTCCTAATTTTCAAGCTTAATATTTTAGTTTTATTATTTCAGAGCATAAAAGTTGTTTCCGTTGTCGTAGGCCATTAAAGCAAGGGGGCGATTGTTCTTGCTTTCCAGTGGCTCCATCTATGGTCAAGAACTCGACTTCTGCCTCACCCATACGTCTCGCCCGTTTATACATCCATTCATTAATCCACATCGTAATTTTGACCTGAGCCAGAGAACGATCAATCTCCGATGTATCCAAGAGGTATAATTTGCTATGAAAGATGGAGGACTTTGTGACCAGACGGATCAAACGTGCACCAGTCAGTAGCGCCCATTCTCACGAACGTGAGTTCAACACCCAGCCAATCAGGCTATCCCGGCCTAACACAAAAGTTAAAAGCTTTAAATATCGAGAAAAGAGTGGAAAATAAACAAACAATGCTTTGTCTGGATGGTTCATATAACATGGAATATAAGGTAAAAATACAAAGTGAAAATTGCAGATTTTTTTTATTTATTTATTTACTTATTTTTATTTATTTATTTATTTATTTATTTACTTATTTATTTATTTATTTATTTATTTACTTATTTTCTTATAATTCATAACTTAATATTTACTTCGAATCCAACAAAATAAAATTTATTTATTATTTTCTAAGTTAAAAGAATATCTGTGAAAAAAAAATTGCCCAATTGGCGAGAGACACTTTTAGTATATTCCTTGTTAGGGTCTATGATCTAAAAAATTCGATTATAAAAAAAATTAAATTGGAAAGCTAGAAAAGTATGCTCTGATTCGAATTAGTTTTTGTTCTCTATAAATTATTATCGTTTCCAATTACTAGATAGAAACACCATCTTTTCTTCCTCAGGTAACTTGATATTTAATTAAATGTATTTGTATTTCCTACATCTTTCAGGAATGGAAATAAAAGTCTGTTATTATGGATTCAAAAAATTGTTTAATTTTTTGTTACGAAAATAACTGAGAAAAGGAATAGTAACTCTTAGAAATGTTATTATGCATTACAAATATTAATAAAGTTACGTCAATACAAATACTGTTACAAATACTAATAAAGTTATTAATAAAGCAAACGTTTGACATCAGCTTGACATTTTTTAGTCCTATAACAATGAACCTAAATATCTTTAGGCTCATTTGAAAAGGCTTCATCCATATATAAAATACAGTGATTTATTTAAAGCAATAATGCTCTTATTAGATATATTAATACATATACTATCACACTTAATTAGAATATTTCACGTACTTTTGTACTTTTTTTCCAGTCAATACTTCATTTTATACTCAGTTTCTACAGCTGTCAAAGTTGTATTAACCTTACAAATAAAGAATAAGTTAATAAAATTTACATTAGATAGTTCTTGAAAAATATTTCGAAAGCGTTACAAATGTATTTGTAACAGTTTTGTACATTTTTGTATGATGCAATTTTTTAATAGTTCATCTAGAAAATAAAATAAACTAATATGTTTAATGTTCTTTGTTAGCATGGATAAAATACTTATAACTGAAAAATAACTAAAAAAAAGCTTCATTATATTGACATGCAATTTAAAAAAAATAACGCAAGTACTACGAGAAAAATGACGTCACAACTTTTTTCTTCCCTTGCTAATGCTATGAATGTTAAAATTGAATGTCAGAAAACATATAAAACGAAATTTACTTTTGAAAAACATATTCGACAAGATTTAGTTTTGGATAAAATAAAACCAAATGCAAAAATCTCGGTTTTTTGCTTTTTGTCACTTAAGTGGATTTGTCTATTGCATGGCAGTGAACAGGTTAAAAACACCCTTACAATGTAAAAACAATGAAAAACATTTCTTAAGTTTTTTCGACTATGTATTTGGTAAAAAAATTTATAAAAAGTAAACAAGCTGAACCTTATTATTTATGACTGAAACTGTGCTCTTATTAACTTATTTGATTTATCATATTTCATAAGAATAAATCTCCAAATTACTGAATTTTTGAGAAAACTTGATTTCAAAGTTCTTTTTAAACCTGATAAAAAATACTAAATATTTCTAAACAATATCCAATTGCTAAACAAAAATATATGGAGTAGCAATATTTCTTTTGGTTTATTTGTCTGCGCAATGTACTAGCGTACAATGCGCAGACAAGAGCACCCGCAAGCCAAGACTTACAGAACACACAGCAAAAAATTTGAAAATCTATTCTCTTTAACTTTTTATACCTTGAAATATTTAAAATCACTTTTGCATTTTTACACTCAGAAAAAAATTTGGTCATAATTACAAGAATATGGTAAAAATTATAGTATTTCTTGCCCTATGAAAACACCAAAAAGATCGGTAATTTTCACTGAAGTACTTTTGTAATGATTTTTTCAAAATTAACACATGGTTTAATAATATGTGATAAAATTTGGTAAATGTGGTAATATTTGATAAATGCGGAAACATTTGGTAATTTTATCATACCTTAGAACATGGAGTAAGAGCCAATTATACGGTTAAATTTACTTTTCAGTTTGGTATTTTAAACTAAATTCTTTGTAATAAGAACCTTGTTTTAAAAACCAGATTTTTCAGAAAACCATTTCCATATAAATGGAGAAATTACCAAATGAATAGTTTAAATAACGTGAATTTTTATTTTTAGTACCGGAATTATATGGATTTTTTCAGCAGAAGCGTCATTACCATATTGTACAGTAATTTTACCTGAATTTTTTTCCTGTACCTTACAAGTCAAACTCTTTTTTCCTTCCTACAACTTGTTTTATAGCAGTCGTTGAACAGCCAACCCAATTTTGGGTTTAAGACTAGCAATGTTCATTGCCGTAGTCTCGTTATTTTGATCCCAATTTAGAAAAAAAGGGAATTCCTGGATCAAGTATTGGGAGAAATGTTGCCTTCTTTGAGGACTTTTTGATGGAACTAACAGCATTTGCATTACATGAAGTGAAAAACCATGAAAACCTCCCACGGTTAGTCTGACATCGAGGGGTCTCTATTCCATGATCTGTCTACCACATGTTTTACGTCAGCGCTGGGTGGTGCAAGCTGGGTGTGAAATTTGTATCGACCTGCCATTGCTGGGATTCGAACCAGGTTCTTTTCATTTGAAGGTGGACGCTCTATCCGTTAGCCACCACAGCTCTATTCAAATTCTTTTTTATTTTATAATCGTCGTTGAACAGCCAGCCAAGTTTTGAGTTTACGACTACCAATTTTCATTTCCGTAGCCTTGTAATTTTGAACCCAATCCAGAAGACAAGGGAACTTCTGGATCAAGTTATGGGAGAAATTTGCTTTCGCAAAGGACTTTTTTGATGGAACTAACCTTTATTTGCGGTACGCGGAGAGGAAAACCGTGGTTAGCCAGACGACAAGGATACTCTAACCTATGATCCGTCTACCACTGAATATATTTTACGTCAGCACTGCGGTTGCTGGGGGTAGTGTCCTGAATTCGTATCGACCAGCCATCGCTGAGGTTCGAACCCGGTTCATCTCGTTGGAAAACGAAAGCTCCATCCCCTGAGTCATCATTTTTTCCTAGATTTCTGTGTTTCTTTCAATTTCAATTTTGGCTTTGAAGTTACTTCATTATGATCCCAAAATCATCAAAAGCCTTTTTATGCCATATTATTTGTACTTAGTTCATTTTGTAATTATCTTTTCATGCGCAAAGTTAAGAAGCTCTTTTTGCTTCGATTATTTCCTTCTAAATCATATTTCTCGATATAAATATTTATGAAATTTATTTTATAAATATATTCATAATAGCATAACGATACGTCCAAAATTTATATTCTTTTAACTACATGTTTTCAAAAGAAAACACATTCTTAACTATTTATGCTGCATGTTACTACGACTTGCAAAAGTTCTTCACGCACTCATATATTTCATTCTTTCTAATGCATATTTATAAAAGAATAGGTTTAACAAACCAAAAGTATTTCGGTACAAAACAGAAAATCCAATTGAGGCACACATGATTTGACAGAAAGACAGGCACTCATAGCTGTATATTTCCCTGGGGATTGAGCTTATTTCTGGATGTTTCCAGCAAAACACAATCTTTGTTTTCCAATACTTCTTGATGTGATACAAGATTTCTATTTACTTCCTGTTAGTTTATCAGCCAAATCACTTTACTCTGCCTCGCCATTGTTTTCTTTATTGTAGTCGTGTTTAACGGTATTGGTATTTTTACTTCCGTTTGTTTCGTTAAGACGTTAAAAAGAACATAAAATGCTAACAATTTATTGAAGTACATTTTATTCTAAAGTTATAAAAGATGAGGAACTGTTTCTGAAAGGCATAAAATGTTTAAATTAGTTTTCATGTTTTACGCAAATTATAAACAATCGCTGCAAAGGGTATTCTTGTAAATAAACGTAGAGCATCGATAGGTTTTATTTTAACCTCCTGAGATTCGGGCATTAAATAATGGCAGAAAATACTATGTTTACTTAAATGAAAATACATATCTTAAAAGAAAGTGAACTCGTAAGTGGATAAAAAAATTGGAACAAGTTCTATAAAATTAACTTTTTTTTTTGTTATATTTAATCATTTCATCAAAAAAGATACCTCTTTATTTTTAGAATTTTTTTTTTCAGATTGCCGGATAGTTTTATGGTAATGTAAGGTACCGGATTGTTGGATAATTTTTTGTTGCATATTTCTTCAGATTTTAGCCATGAAACAAAATCCTCTAGATTACTTGATTAATAACTTGATTCGCTTGAAAAATATACAGACTGAACAGTCGTCATGTCTAAGCGCTCAAAGATAGGCGCCCATTTTAAAGACTTGCAGTTGTTGTTGTTGTCGAAGGAATGCAATTTTTCTTGTTTTCCAGTGGCGCCATCTATGGCCGAAAATTTGACTTCTGCTACACCAATACGTAACTCCCATTTATAGGGCGGACACATTCATACATCCATTCATTCATCCGCAGATCGTAATTTTGACCTGAACCAGAGAACGATTAATCACCAATTCAGTACCCCCAAAGGTATAATTTGTTATGGGAACATGCAAGACTTTGTGAGCTGACAGATTTAACCAGCTCTAGTCACCATTTACTACACGGGGTGTCTTCATTCGGCAGGATTCGAACCCCCGTTCTCACGAACGAGAGTCCAGCGCACTACCAACCAGGCAATACCTGCTGTTTTATAGACTTGCCAGACGTGAATGAGAAGAAATATAAGTTATTTGAAATATAAAACGAAGTTGTTAATTTTTATTTATATTTCAAAGCACTTTTGTTTCTTCTGAATCACGTCTGGCAAATGTTCGCTTATTTTTGAGGGCTTAAAACATGTCAACTGCTACTTCCAATTTTCATATTTTTGAAGCGAATGACGTTTGTTTATCAAGTAATATCTTAGTGATTCAGTTTCTTGGGATTACTTATTTAAAATCCAAATTGTTACTTGAATCTAATTTCTTGTATTTCCTGGTGATGTTTCATCGCAATAAAAAGTCCTAACCAACAAGGATCAATCCTATTATATTTTTACATAAAGCTTTGTAAAGGCCTAAAAACAGAGAAAAGGTCTTCACATATTATCTTTTAAGTGATAAATTTGTACCAAATGTTTTCCGATAAATTGGACGCTAGTTTATCAGAAAATATTAATGTTACCTTTACAGTGATAACAGAACATAATTGAACAAACACACCATGACACTGAATGACAGAAAGATTTTTATTACAATATCACTGCACTTATGATTTTTAATTACATAGTATCGAAACGGTAGTCTGCCTTTTTATTTGTGATTTTCACGTTGTTATTATCCATGTTTTTATAATTCTATTCAAAGAAAAAACCAGTCGAAACAAAAAGTTGCGACAATAAATCAGATGTTCATTTCAAAAATAATGCTTCAGAATTATTTTTTCTGTTTAGCATAATTTCATTAGTTTATGCAATAGTAAGAAAAAGAGAATTTTTAAAAATTTAAGAATAATAGTTAGGCATCATTGATTTTTTTTAATAATTTTTTTAGCAATAATTCTTTATTATTTTAATTCAACAGTGGAAAGAAATGAAAGGCGTATGTTTATATATTTTAATTTTATAAAATAAGAAAAATTAAAAAAAGTTATCTAGTTTTTATTACTTTCTCAAAATACTATCCAAAAGACACTTTCCAACTCCTAAAAATTATGCATAAGAGATGAGACTAAATACAGTTCACTGAAAACATGATAGTAAATATTTTTGTGAAAATGATTCCTGTAATAATACACGATAGTAAAGTGCAATGAATTGCACTTTAAAATCATCATTAAGACATAAAAAGGTTCACCTTTCTTCTTTTGGCTGGTACATATGGATCAGAATAACAATACGTAGACCGACCAGAATAAGAACCAAAGCACGTTCAAAAGATAAAATCCATAAGAAATTACAAAATAATGTGCCTTTTGTGTAAATATAAATCAACCAATAACTTTTGCACTTGTATTTCTTTGCTATGAGAACTATGCACGTTTGTTCATTATAAATTGAAGTTAAGGGGCTTAAACTTTTGACCAAAGAATATAGAAAGGATAAGATGTCCAGCTCTTCGAGTACATAACTAAAACAAGGAACTGCTCGATGCGTTGCGCTATACCAGGAAACAATTTACAGGGTGAGCAACATTTTCAGATTCATCAGGGAGTTATTTGAACTAAGAACCAGCGCAAGCGCATAAGAAGCCAAGTGACAACAAAGAGGTACGTCATCTGTGAACCTGTTGTTGGACAACTTTACATGCATGGTTAATGGGTACGCTGTTTCCCGCCAACTGCCATTTTATTCCTTCATTCTGTGTAAAAATATGTTAGCAAGTTTAATTAACAGGGATGATATTAATGTATTCTCAAAGAAATATCTTAATTAATAGTACTATACTGATTATCAATAGTGTAAAAATACGGAACAAACAAAACCATAAATAAAAAGTGAAAACTTTCCTTCTTCACCCCAACCCCAGTATTGGTTAGGAGGAGAGAAGGGCGTTTCAAGAAACTCTGCTTTTGGCACCTAAATGTTGCTTTTTTGTTTTTATACACAGGGACAGCACCTAAACTTTGGACATGGTTTACATTGTGTCAATGGAAGCTAGACTTCTTCCCCTATGTATATTCTCTGCTTTAACCATTCGCTAGCCCAAACTATTGAGACCATATTTTCTAGATTGAGCTTTTACCTCCATATTTCAAGGGTCAAAAAATCAAAAGCCGTCAAAATGAGATATGTTTATTCAGGAAAAGTACGCTTTTGTGTTGTATCTTAAAATATCATAAAATCTTAAAACATCAAAAGCACCTGATGTTGTGGCCAAATTAAAGGCCAAATTAAAGAGCCTATTTGAGGATAGACTCTCAAGCCGCTAAGTTTGAATCCTAGAGTATTAAAATACAATCTTTAGACCAAAAGTTATTAAGGTGTTCCACTTTTTTTAATACACTGTACCGTATTTTCTCATTCGATTTTGATCATTTATTCTGTAAAACCTTGTATTTTTTTAATACAGTAATGCAATGCATCATTAAAATACTAAGATTTACGAAGATATATCTAAACTAATCCTTGCACAAGCTTTTAATTAAACAAACTATTTAAACTAAATTATTCAAACTATTTTCAATGATATTCTCCTCAATCTTAAGCTGATAACAGCTCCAAGAATCTTGATTTGAATTCTTCAAACTTAATTAAAACTTGCCATGAGAATGATCTTTAAAATAATTGAGATAATAGGAAAACATTAAACTATTGCTAATCACGAAGAAGAATTTAAGATTCTCTAAACATATGTGAATAACCTCATAAGGTTTTTTAAACAGAAATTTGACATTACATTAACAGTAATTTAGATTTGTATGAAAGTAATTTTATATAATGCATCGTAAAATTTTGTTTCCAAGTTCATAATATTCTTATTTTTCTTATCAAACCACTTTTGAAACAATTTTTTAATAAATTTACTACACGGTAAAAAAATTCCGGATCAAATTACGGTGAAAAGCACCAGTAACCAAGGTGTCGGTACTTTTTATCGTAAAAAAAAATTTACCGGAACACGTTACGCAACAAAAAATCCAATATACCATAATTTGTATAACAATAATTGCAGTAAAAATACCTGAATCACTCTAACTCACCGTAAAAATTACGGTATAATATTTTACGATCAAAATTAATTTTACGGTTTATGCACCCATAGTGCTAATTCCTAATACCGTAAATTGATCTGAAATTGTTTACTGCATAATATAACTACCCATTAAAATATTTCTCTCACGAAAACTCTCAAAACTATATATTCAATAGTACTTATTTAAAGATTTTTTTTAATAAGAACTACTTCTACCATCCAAGACTATAGGCTATTTTAACGAATTTTTTTTACAAACATTCTGAAATTAAAGAAAGAAAGAAATGCTAGTACAAAAAAAATGGTATTAAACCTAAATCAAGCAATTTTATTCTAAAGTTATATTGCAAAATATACCTTTAATCTAAAAAAAACTGCAATAAATTGAACATCAGTTTAACATTGCGATTAACAACGAATTTAGTGTAAAAATCAGTTAGAATGAAAACTTGAGAACTCTGACTGCAACAAAAGCTATTATTTCATAACTTAGGCTTCAATAAAAAGAACGTCTAAACATTAAAAATATATTTTAATAGTTGGAAGAGCGCTCAAAGGAACAGTTGGAAGAACGCTGGATAAAAATTTCTTTTTTTATTAAATGCATTTACTCTAAGTTTCAGTGAACCTCAAAATCTTAAAAAATAAAATTTTTTCCTTTGGTAAAATGCATTTAATTTAAAATTTTCAATAAATTAAACTGCAGTTTTCAATGCAATTTAACAGCCTAGTTTCGCGTGAAAGCAGTTAAAATTAAAACTTGAGAACTCTGACATCAACAAAAGATATTATTTCATATCTTCGGTTACAACAAAAAATAACAACTGTGGCAACTGTCTTAATGTGGAACTGACACCATATCATGTTTTTAACTGCCCTGCAGTCGCTGCAGGCCTTCACCTCTTAAACTACCCCACAGAAGAGGATTTGTATTCTTTTAATGCCATAGAAATAACAAGAACTATTCAAGCACACCATGAAATATGATTCAATAGAGGATACGACACCAACCAACAAAAAATAACCTCAAAGCAATGAAATTTTATTTTAACAATTGAAATGATCTTCAAAGTTAAAAAGTAAAACTGCATATTGACTCTAAAATTTGTAATATGTTGAACTACAGTTTTCAATTCAGTTTAAGAGTTAGAATTAAGTTAAGAGTTAGATTTAAGAATTCAGTTAAGAATCTAGTTTTGTGTAAAAAGTTGCTAAAACTTGAACAGAACAGAGAACCAAACAAAAATAACAACTGAATTAGAAAAATATATTCTAACTGGTGAAGTAACCCAACTACTTATATATATATACATAT